>NC_135536.1:160015749-160327649 GCF_045843805.1 Urocitellus parryii
TTGTTTTGAGTGACTTAAGAAGAAGGTAAAAGTACTGAGATTTTAAAGTTATCAGCAAGCATTTATTGAATGTTTATACTGTACACTATTATATGCTTATACAGTATGCTATTAAGCATAACATGAACCTTCATTGTACAGTATTTACAGTTAAAAACTGAAGACATTATGGACATATTGCTTTCATTTGCATTTGCCCCTGGGGAACTCAGAGCCTAAGTATATGAAAATTATAATAAATATATTAACCTGTTAAGTTTCTTGGTTACCATTCTACCTATACCCCCCCCCCCGCCACAAGAGGGGTCTATGTTTTTGTTTTCCATGTCTATTAAAAAATAGAGAAACTCTACATGTTCTTATTCCAAATAGCTTCAAATTCTTTTATTTTTAATTTCAAATTCTTTTTAGAAAAGTATAGGTATGAATTAATAAGAAGACTGATCTTTATTAGATCCAAAATTTTCATTCTAGTCTCATTTTATATAACTGTTTTTTTTTAATATCTGTGACTCTGCCACTTCTTCATCTACATTGATCAAAAATTTTGGATGATATGCATTTTTAATGACATTCCAGTTTTACTTTTCCTCCTACATAAGATGATGACAATATTGATCACTACACTGACAAAGAAAATTATCTACACTCAGTAAAATCCAGAAGCAAATTTAAAGGTCCTTCACCTTATAATCAGTTCATATACTTTTATCACCATATAAACTCTAATTCTTACTTAAACATCCATGTGAGACTGTTAATTAAAGTTTGCTTCTTTTTTGTAAATGCTAATTAATGAAGCTTAGATTTAAGTTTTTCAAAGCTGAAAAGTAGATTGCAGTTTTGCTTCTTTTGAAAATTTAGAAATAAAGAAATTACAAGAAGTAGACCTCCCGAGAGAACTTACTAGTAAAGGATAAATAAATATTAAGCCAATGAATGATTTCAAATAATCACAATGGGTTTGTCTCCAATTCATAGAAAGTATTTTACCCTTAGTCTTTGACCTTTCTAGATAGTAGGAATATGAAACTAGTCAGCCATAGAGGCAATGTTCTAATTTTATTATGAAATTTCAGGTAGGTATACTAAATAATTTTGTCTTGGTATGCATTTTCTCTTTTCAAAAAAAACAAATGAGTGATTTTAGGCTGCAATCAGCAAAACAGAGGTCAAAGATTTTTAGAATTAATTTGCATTTATTATAAAATGATTCCAGGTGCAAGAATTAAAATGCCTCATTTTGTTTCACAATCTTTATTTAAAATTCCATTTCTATTTTCATTCTTGCAGAAATGACATCCTACACTCATTTATGTTTTGTTTGTTTGAGGAAAAAGAAAGTCTAAACTCAGTCTACTGGGATCTAATTATCAGAGCCTAATTCTAATTACAATCTTTTAAATCAATGCTGTAGGCTTTCCTCCTCTCCACTTCTTCTTGAAAAGGGCCCGTTTATATTGTTCAGAAAGCTTTCCACGTTAGACACCTCTATTTATAGATACCATCTACCAGGGGTTTTGTAGCTATATAATCTCAGTTTGCCAAACAACTTCATGCTCATTTGAACTATGGAATTTCTTTGTAATTTAAGTACACAGGATAAGAGACATTAAAATATAAAACACATTCAAATGAAGACTTTTGTGTTAAGATTTTTCCTTAAAATCTAACTTTTGTAAAAGGTATAAATAAAGCTACTAAAAGAACATGTGACTATAGTGTTTAAATAAAATGCATAAAACTTAATCACTATCATTAAACTGTCAGAAATCTGCTATCAAAAACAGTATTTTCCCACTAACCTTCAAACTGGTAACAAATAACAGACACAAATTCAACTCACAACTTTATATCACATGTAAAAATAATTACTTCTAATTTTCCATTTTATTATTTTTATGTTTTTATTTTGTAACATAGCTATTTTCATTTCCTGGCAGATAATAAATAATATGATATAAAAATAAATATTTAATCCAAAAGCTTTCAATTTTTTTCACTTAGGATTTGTTAATTCATCAAATGTTAACAACTTTCATTCAGATAAATTGCTATCTCTAATATTAAGCATATGAACAAGGAATCTCTATCAGTCTTTATTACAAAGAAGCCATAATGGCATGTTTCATACAAAACACATACTCTACTCACATATATTAAGATATGCAGGATGGGCAAGTACTGGAAATAAATAAACAAACATGAATCGACTTGGCAGACAATGAACTATCCCACCGCTGTCTAACAGAAGGCTATGATTCTTCCTATGGTCTTGCCACAAGAAATATATCAAACACTAATGAACACATGTATTGACAACTCAGGGTGAAACTAGCAACTGCAATTTGAACTTAGACTCAACAAACGCATCTCTATAGGAATGTGTGTGTTTGATGGATCATAAAATAGATGCTCCATGTTCAACATTTGGATGAGGTCTTGAGGCATTTGTTGTATGGTATTATGTATTTTTTTTCTTATTCTTTGGCAGAATTTCTCTGAAACTTTAATAACGTAAGACATTGTAAATTACCCAGAAGCAGCTAAAGCACTGATTCTCAAACATTTAGGGCATAATCACCTTGAGGTTCTCTTAAACACTGATGGCTGGCTCAATCTCCAGAGTTTTCTCAGTCAGTAGATCTGATCCCAGTAATCTGGGTAGGCTGAGATTTTTGCATTTCTAACAAGTTCCTAAGTGATATGATGCTAAAGGTTCAGCAACTACCTTTTGAGAATCATTGAATTCAGAAACATTTTATAGGTTTAATAATATTTTTCCTTTTCTTTATACAAACCCCATCTTAAGGTGCCAGTGTTACCCTAACACGTTTTGAGAAATATGGTTTATGTTTTTGTGACTGAAAGAAAAAGAGTGTTCTGGAAACATGGACAAACGTGATCCTTTCACTTCTAATATGACATTGTAAAAATAATTTAGATCTCTGAAAAATGAAAAACAATGAGGCACAGTTTATGAAAATATTTACCTCATTGTAATTCATCACATGCAATAATAATAAAATCACTTCTGATCTATAAAATGTGACATGATAATGTATAAGAATTAAGGTAAAGTGAGAAATGGATAATAAAAAATGTCAAATTCCTTATATATGCACAATATATTGTTAAATAATTTTTTCCTTTCACAGTTTTATAATCAAAGATTGCCTTAGGAGATGATGGAAAAAAATTTTTAAAAATCCTTCTAAGCTTCAAAGATCCTGGCTTTCTGTTCTCTTGGTAGTGATCTTTAAAGAGTTCACTGGGCTCCTTGGGCTTTTCTGTTTAAGGTGTTTGAAAATTTGCTTTTCTAAAGAGAAATCTTTATGTTAATAAATACCTAGTAGTCCTATAAATTAAAAGAAAATAAGATGGTAAAAATGAAAAATATTCACATGCTTTGACTTTACCAAAGAAATTTATTACAATGAAATAATTCAAAGGAAGAAAAAGTTTATTTCCAGAAATAATATTTCTAATATTACCTGCAACATATTTTTAAAAATTTAAACAAGTTTGATTATTAAATGGATGAGACAGTATCAACATTAAACAGGAGTGTCATAAAAAGTAAGACAATATGGAATGTGTTCACATAAGGATGTTATGTGTACAAAGGGATCTCACAGCTCTTTGCTCCTATAACACTACATGAGAAGGTATGGGGAAAAAGAACAGGTCAATTACTGTGGTGACAACATGGATCATTTTGATTTGGTTTTCTATAAGTAATGTGTCAATGTTATTTTTAACACTTAATGAACATTTTAAAATATCCCTGTCAATATTAATTTCCGCTGGATAAGTATCGCTTCAATTTTCTGGCAGCTGTTTTAATAACACTAAGCTCAGAATTTCTGTAATAGTTGGTTAAGACACTAATTGGGGGGGAAACTGGAAGGAGAGGAAGGAGATTAGAAGCTTTCATAAATTCAAATTTTAAATGAGAGTTCAATGAATGCAGAGTTGGCCCAAGTTTGAAAATGTTTAGGATTGAAAAGATGAAAATTTTTTTTTGTTCAAAAGATACAGCTGACAGAAAAGAAAATCCTCCTCTGTTCTCTTCTGCTTCAAACTGCAAATATCTATTGCAAATCATCTTATATTCCTAAAACTGCATTACTTGATAGTTTCTTCTTGAGTTTAAAGCAAGTAAAGATTTTTTTGTGCACTTGAAATAATCACTTTTGGACCTTATAAAATTAACTCACTTTTGAACCTCTGCATTTCAATTACATTCTCTTATTTTCTGCATCTTAAAGTAGCTAATGGTAAGAAAAAATATTCAAGGGTTTTTTTGTAGTAAACATAATTTTAGACCACTTTGTTTCTTTTTAACTGCAACTAGATTAGATTTTTAACTGCATGATCAATTTTCTTTTTTTTAATTTTTTCTTATATTTTTTGTGGCAGTGAAATGTAACATGTCTTGTCTGGTTAAATGAAAGACCTCTTTTGATGTAATTAAAAGTTAATATTAGATTGGAAGTCTTACTAATTTCAAATAATACTTTCCTACCATTTTTCTACTAAAGAAAACTTGGGATTTTGATGTGAGGCTCTGACTTTTCCACTGCATAAAGAACATTTTTTCCCCTATTTCACCATCTTTACATAGATCTTTCAATATTCAGAAATATAACTATATTCACTATGAAATGCCAACTTTGATTTAAAACATCTGCCTTAGATTTCTGACCCTCAAAGAATAATTTAGAAGTACAGAACGTTTTTTTCCAGTTATTTAAAAACTGATGTGTGGTACAATTATAAAAGTTGCCATAAAAAGCAAGTCTCAGCATATTCTTAATCAGAGTAAAATGTGATTCTTTCCAACAAATGCACGTTGAATTTCTTTCTGCCTTTGTCAGTAAAACAGCTGTGAACAGATTAAACTTTGTGATTTTAACTTTTCTCTCATGACTCACTTGAGATTTTCCCTTTTTCCTGTGTTAGAGTTACTAAAATGTTAGAGGAGACAAATTGGATCATACGCATTTTCCAGGTCAATTTTATGTCTCATTGCCTGCATTAGAGTTTAATCTTGAAGGTAACATTTTGGCAACATCCACTTCATTGGAAGGTGCCTGAGGGGCTTCATACATTATGGAACACGAAGGTACTGAGGGCCTACTGTGTGCTGGGCACTATCCTTGCTCTCTCTTCTAACCTTTCTGTTCTCTCACTGGGAAAAGGGGGACACAGCATACTTGTAATGTCCTGATGAAAAGAATACGTATCTGAGAAACCACTTATGTTACTCATAACTCAGACATTAATTAGCTATTAAAAAAATATCCAGAAATTCTTGAATTCCACTGCTGTGAAAATTAAGGCTTTGATCCAGGTTGATGAAGGGATAATCAATAAGAACATGAATAATAGAGTCACAAGAAATATTTTCTCCAACAATGGATGCATAATAAACTAGATAATCTTTATAGTAAAGGACAGTGAGGCCCACCTAGGTTCCTGTTTTGTTTTTTTTTTTTTTTAAGCATATGTTCTGAAAAGTATGAGGGAGTTCCCAGGGACAATGGGAGGATGCATCAAAGTGGGATAACTTCGTGTAAACTAGACAGATGACCAAAACACACAAGGCCTTTAAAATACCTTTGGTGAAGTTTCATCAGGTGCTATGTAAGTAGGAAGGGAGCCAGCAATAGTGAGAAAATGCTAGAAACCTTTAAAAAACAGTAAGTACATTAGAAAGTCCATGGTAGTCATTATTTTATAAGAAATAAAAATTTCTTAGTGTAACCTAGCCCTCATGCTTGTATTCTATGGCAGTAACATATTCACATAAAGTCAGGCTCAGACCTGGAAACTTAAAACCAAAGAAATTTAAACATATCCATGAAAATTATGTTATTAATTACCAAAGTTACCAAAAACCACAGTAAAGAAAGTAAGAGAACCTAGCTCATGTGAACAACAGACAATAAAAATGTAAGTAGAGCACTATTAATAGATGTGCTAAATGCTATTCCTTACAGTCTGCAACATTTCCATCCACTAGACCCCCATAGATACGTTATACTGGATTGTGAAACCGTTTGCAAAATATAAAGTGCTATAAAAATACTGGATAATAACGATAATTCATCTTGCCCTCCATCTCTATAGCATTTATTTATATTACACTAAATTTGAGCTTTTATTACTCCCAAAAGAATCTCTGGGCCCATATTTCTTTCTCTTCCTCTTGTAGTAATTGAATCCGAGCATGTCAGACAGGTCAGGGCTGAATGGGAGGCAATGTTTTCCTGCAGTAGAGCTTATACAGTAAGGGTCAATGATCCACAGCCTAGCTGGCTTTTCTGATCAATATCAATGGGCACTTTCTCAATTCCTCTACTCAGTAAACACTGATGGAGTAAGAAAGACTTCTCATTTGGTCACTTCTGCCACCCACCTCAGGGCATCATTCTGTAAGAGCAACATATTACCACTGTGTCTTTGAAACATTTTCTTAGAGGTTTTAAATGTTCTCATATTTCACCATACATGGTGATTTTATTTCAACCTCATTGTTCATTCTGCTTTTGCAGTAGTCCTGCCTCCTTATTTAACACATTGCTGAGCTGCAGATTCCATGATCTTCTCTCAAGAAGATGGTTCTACCTGCACATCATACTGTCCTACATCATCACTGAATAAGAAGATGACCATTTGTCTCCTGCATCTGTATTTTGTGTTCTCAAGTCATGGAGCAGGGACATAGTAATTAAATAGAAATTAAGTCAGCCTTATGGTGTACTATAAATTCTAGTGTGTTTGACAACTAGACCCTCCCTTCCTCCCTCCCTCCCTCCCTCCCTTCCTTCCTTCTTTCCTTTTCTTTCCTTCACCAACACTTTTCCCAATTTTATTGCTTTAATATCTTTGTTTTTACTTTCCTGTCTTATTTTTTCTTATTATTTAATCACAAGATGAAATGGTTATTTATTATGCAGGGATGACTAATTTCTAATAAAGAATTGAATAACTATTAAAATGTTCTTTCAAAATCAATGCAATCACCATATTAGTAGGCTAAAGGGGAAAATGATTATATCAATTGATATAGAAAAAGATTTTGACAGAATTCAATATCCCTTCATGGGTTTTAAAAGCAAGCTCTGAGAAAGCTAATTATAAAGGGTAACTTCTGCTTAATAAAATACATCTACAAAAATCCTACAGTTAATATTATATGTAGCAGATGAATGAAAAACATTCAGCACCCATAGATTGGGAATAGAGTAAGGATGTCAGTTCTCACTATTCTCAGCATGTGCAACAAGGCAAGAAAATACAATATTAAGTTATACAAATTAGAAAGAAAGAATAGCATTATCTTAATTTGCAGATGACATGGTGGTGTGCATGGAAAATCCCAAGTAATTTCCAAATACTCCCTGGATGGATGAGTTCAGCTAGTTACAGGATGAAAGATCAATGTATGAAAATCAATTTTATTTACATACAATGAACATGTGGATACCAAAATTAAAGATGTAACCCCATTTATAATCACTCAAAAATGATATAATGGGGTATAAATCTGTCTCTCCCATATGTATGTATGTATGTATATATATATATATATATATATATATATATATACACACACACACACACACACACACACACACACACACTTTATGCTGAAAACAATGAAACTCGGATGAAAGATATCAAAGAATATCTAAATAAATGAAGATACATACTGTGCTTATAGATTAATACACTCAACCTAATAAGGATGTCGCTTTTCCCCAAATCATATATGAGTTTAACATAATTCCAATCAAAATCCCATCAAGATTATGTGTAAGCATAGAACATCTTATTACAAAATTTACATGACAAAGAAATAGAATAGCTAAGACAATTATGAAAGAGAAGAATGAAGTGGGAGAAAGCACTCTGTTTTTAAATTTCATTATACAGCTTAATCAAGACTGCATGGTATTGGTAGAGGGACTGATCTAATGGAGTAAGAATAGCTTATTCCACAATGTTGCTAGAGCAATTTGATAACCATGGCAAAAAAAATTAAATCATTTTAACCTAAACTTTATAACTTACACAAAATTACTCAAATTTGCTATAAATCTATCTAAATATAAAATATAAAACTCTCAGTAGAAAACATAAGGTAAATCATCAGGATATATGACTCATGAAGAGTTCTTAGCCTGTCAATAAAAGCAGAATTCATAAAAGAAAAATAATCTATAAGTTAGACTTCATCAGAATTTAAAACTTTTTCTCTTTGAAAAACCATTCAAAAATGAAGAGATAGCACATGCATACTGGAAAAAAATATTTGTAAACCATATATCTGACAAAGGTTTTATTCCTAGAATACATAAGGAACAGTCAAAATTCAACAGTAAAAACACAGACAACCTAATTAGGAAATGAGAACAGGACAAAAAGAGATATTTTCCTTAAGAAGATATCTGGATGGCAAAAGTAAAGTATTCCCTCATAACTGGTTACCATACATAATTGGTTATAAGACCCTACACATATACTTAATGTCTTTATATAAAAGAGTATATTTTGTATATAATATATATATTTATATATAATATGTCTCCCTATATACTTTAATCATTGTATATTACTTATAATATCCAATACAATGTAAGTGGTATGGAAATACTTGGTTTACTATATTTTAGGAAATAATGACAAGAAAAAAACATGTTCATGTTTAGTACAGACACAACCATTGTAGGCATAAATATTTAATGACTGGTTGAATCTGCAGATATGGAAGCCATGGTTTTAGAGGGATTGCTATACATGAAAAAGTGTTGAATGTCACTGGTCATTAGGAAAACACAAATTAAGACTATTAGGAGATATCACTCTGTATCTATTAAAACCACTAAGGGAAAAAAAAAGTGACACATTAATATTGACATGGATGTGAAGAAACTGAATCTCTTTTGCCTTGATAGTAAGAACATGAAATTGTCTATGTACTCTGAAAAACTGGCAGTTTCTGGGAAAACTCAACAGAACTTACCATATAAGTCAGAAATCACATTTCTGGACATTTAACCCAGAGAAATGAAAATTTATATCCTCGCAAAAATCTGCACAGAACTCAAAAGAAAAAATAAAGGTGGCCAACAAATATATGAAGAAAATCGTTAACAATTACAGATCCGTAAATCAAAACAGTCTTAGACTGAGAGTTCATTTCACAACAGTCGGAATGACAGTTACCAAGAATACAAACAACAATAAATGCTGGAGAGGATGTGGAGAAAAAGGAACACTTTTACATTGTTGGTGGAATTGTAAGTCAATACAAGCACTACAGATGTCAGTATGGAGGTTCCTCAAAAGACTAGGCCTATGATCACCATATGACCCAGTTCTATCATTCCTTGGTATTTATACTATAGAATTAAAGTCATCATACTATAGTGATATATCCAAACTATGGAACCAGCCTACGTGGGCATCAATGAATAAATGCATAAAGAAAATATGGCATATATACACAGAGGAGTTTTATTCAGCCGTAAAGAAAAATAGAATTATGTCTTTTGCAGGAAAATGGGTGGAACTAGAGACCCTCAGTTTAAGTGAAATGAATCAAACTAGGGTCCTATGGTTTCTCTCATATGTGGAAACTAAAGAGGAAAAGGGGGAAAAAAGGTAGGGACATATCTCATGAAAATCAAAGGGATATCAATAGAGGAAAAGAACCAAGGGGCGGGAGGACAGAAGTGCTGGGAAGTGATAGTGGCCAAATTATATGGTTATATTGTGTGCATGTACACATATGTAACAAATCCTATCATTATGTACAACTATAATGCACCAATTTTTAAAAAGTAGAAAATAAAAAATTTTAAAAATCTGAACATAAATGTCCACAGCTGCTTTATTTGTAACAGTCAAAGAGTGGAAACAAAGTTTCCTCGATAGTTAAATGGTTAAGCAAATGTGGCATGTCATATCATGGACTACTACTCTGCATCAGCTTGGTTAGATCTCAAGAGCATTATATACAGTGGAAAAAAGCCTGAGAAGATCACTTACTGTATGATTTCATTTTCTAAAAACTTTCTGAAAATGGCCAAGTTTTAATGATGGTAGATAGATTTGTGGTTGCCTGGAGTTAGGGATGATAAGGATAGTAGTGATTTTGTTCATAAATGGATAGTGTGAAGTAGATATTTGCAGTAACATAATAGGTCTGTATTCATGCAGTGATTGTTTTAGGACTCTACACATTTGATCAAATGGCATGGAATTTTGTATACATACTTTACTGGTGTCAGTGCATCTTGATTTTGGACTTAGCCTTCAGGGCTTTGAGAAATAAATATCTGGTTTGAGCCGCCTACTTGATGGTATTTTATACGTAAGCTGACTAAGATAACCTTCAAGTAATTAATGTCTCATGCAGAAGAATATGTATAATTATATGAATCAAACAACAATAAGTTGTTAAACAGTCTATTTGGACATTAAATTTGAGAATATTGATAATATATTCATTTGTTGACCAAACATCACTCGTTCAAAAATTTAAAATTTTTTACCAAACAATTGTCTAGGAACAAATGGAATTCTTTTAGAACAATGTCATTTAAAAGCTCATTTATTATTCAGTCATTCAATAATCAAGATATCTTTTCTGATCACTTAAGCCCCTCAAAATCTCTTTCATTTTCAAACTTCTACAACAATTTGTCCTGTCTTTGATTAAAGCCAAGTGAATATATTGCTCATCTCTGTTGCTTGAACAACTAATTCTGTTCTGTGTCCACCATTAGCTTTTGATGCTTATATTAGCTGGATGAATGAACAGATGAATAAATGAATGAGTATTAGTAAGAATGGGGTCACTTTGATCAATGAAATTTATCTACATATCAGAAAATACTGTATTTAGACCCATAATTTCTTATGTTTGCCTAAAAGTTGTATGTATTATATTCTAAAAAAATTAATCAATAAATAAAAGCACAACAGCAATGTGCTTTATAAATAAATCTAACTTATAACCTTATGATATATGTAGGTATTATTTTTTAATTATCTATATATTGGCAATATTAATACCCATGATTAGTTATTTCCATATTAGAAATATGTACTTATTAAAGCATCTATCTTATTCCCAAGATAAAAGTTAAATTTTATCATAACATGTAGGCAACAAAATAGAAAAATACAGAAATCATTCTCATTTTAAGAGCAGTATCATATATTTTAATCTTTCTCCTTTATTCTAGTAATTCGTATTAAGTGTTATTCAAACTTATTTTTACAGAAGTCAGAACTCTATGGATAAAATATGGTCAAAATTACTCTAGAACAAATGTATTTTTTCTAACTCTTTGGTAAGATGGCACCATAAACTGAGTACACATATGCCTCTGGATTGATTACATAATCACTATTTCAGGTGTTACATTAATTTAAAGTTTCAGCAAAGGACTTTCTAAGACTTCTGTTATCCTTTCCTGACCTACCTTCCACAAATTTGTTATACTCTAAACTCAGTTTATAATTCTTCCACAACAGCAAAAACCTTCATAATGTATTCTTCTTCATAGCAACTTGGATAACGTATAATAACAGAAAAAAAAAATCTTATTTGTTTACTTCCCAAAATTGTGTGTAAATTCATTTTTAAAAGTTTATGTAGCTGCTAATATGCTTGATATTTCTGAGAATGAAGTTATATAAATGTTGATGTATTCAACTTTTTTTTCCAGAAAGAGCTAACTTAAAATCATATACATTATCACATTATAGATTACTTTTGAGAATATATTTTGAATTCTTACTTTATTTCTACCAGAATCAGCACTAAAGTCTTTTCCTGTGTTATTATACCTTTTCTCTCAGTAACATTGTGGAGGTGTTATTCTCACCATTTTACAAATGAGGGAATTGAGGCATTAAGAAACTGGCCCAAGAGCAAATAGCTAACAAATAGGGAGCATGAGGTTTTGACCCAGGGGAAATAACTCTAGTCATTCAGGCTAAATCATAAATGGCCTCCAATTACAACATATTCCATATATTCCATAATCAAAACAAAAAACAAAACAAAAACTAGAAGGTTATAAGTAAAATAAACCTCTAATCACTTAAAGAATCATTACAGAAGACAGCAAGAAGGTGATGTGAATTTGGAGATTTGCAGTGCTTTTAAATTGCATGAACCAGAGTTCTTGGGTATTGGAACAGAGGTATAACCCAATGTGCTTTTCATTGTATCGTTATTATATTAGAGGGGCCTAGTGATTTCTCAAAGAATAAAAAAATGTATTTTCCTAACTCTTAAAAGACACTTATGGTACCTTAGAAGATATATCTGGTCTTTGTTCCTAGTTCCTGACATACAACTTTAAAAACCTGAGGTATTTTCTGAATGATATAATAGTCTTTGTTATACTAATGAAATAAACTTATGATGTGCTTCTAGATAGCTTCAGAAGGCTGGTCACCAGAAGATCAACCCAGTCTTCATGGAAGGAAGTTGGTCTGGAGATTAAGTGTAATCATATGGCCTTTATTTAATCAAATATAAATCAAACATTTAATGAAAACTCAATAACAACTCTGGATACTGAAGCTCAGTGGAGCTCTCAGTTGGTATATGAAAGTGATACCCTGATTTCATAAGGAGAGGGCATAGAATCTTGGTCTCTCTTCCAACCTTATCCGTTCTTCTCTGCATTTAACTATTCCTCATCTGTATCCTTTAAAATAAACTATAATTACAAGTATAATTTTCATCTGAGTTTCATGAGTTGTTGTAGCAAATTATCAAGTGTGAGAGTGTTTGGGGAACTCCAGAATTACAGCCAGTTAATCACAAGTGCAGATGGCCTGGGGGTCCCAAAAGTACAGATGGCATCTGAAGTAGGGAGTTTTATGGAACAGCAAGTCTTTAACTTGTGGAGTGTGATGCCAGTCCCAGGTGGTTAACATCAGAATTACACTGCAGTTTACTTCACTGAGTTTCATACTGGACTGAAACAAAGCAGCACTCCAAACTGTAAACCATTAGATCAATTACTTCAACCACCTGTGTCTAGATTCCTCATTTGTAAAATAGGAATAAGAATAATGAGACCTCTTAGCATAGATATGATATTTAAATTAATCATACCCCTGATGCACAAAACAGTACCTAATCTATAGTTAACAATTGATAAATTACTATTGTTACTATTTCTATACAATTTAATATGATATAGATATAAATTTATATTCTGCAGTAATTTTAATTTTGTATTATAAGTATAATCAGTTTTTCCTGTTGCTACATTATCTTCATAATTCTTACTTAATGGCTCCATAATGATTCATCCAGTTGAGAATGAGTAACTTAATTTATCAGTCTTTTCTAAAAACCATTTCATATTTTAATATTTAAATTATGTCTTCCATAAGACTTTTTATGCCTTATGTATAAGTTATGAGGAGTTTTAACACTAGAATAAGGTATATAACTATATATAGAACACTCGAACAGGTATATACAGGTATATTCATTTAACTATTCCTCATCTGTATCCTTTATAATAAACTATATTATATTCAGGCTAAATCATAAATGGCCTCCAATTATAATATATTCCATAATCAAAACAAAAACTAGAAGATTATAAGTAGATTAAACATACTATCAACTTGTTTTTATAGAGAACAGAATCATTTTCCCATTACCAGCAATGTAAAAGGGTGCATATTTTTACTACAATATCTCTAACAAGGAGTATTACCAATATTTTAATGTAATTTTTAATATTCAAAATGGTGTGTTCTTATAATAGTAAGAAAGTAAAATTTCTTTGAACATTAGTGAGGTTAAATATTTTCTCCACCTGAGAAAAACTCTTCACCTTCTAAATTAATTATTTCTGGTATCTTTTGAGTATCTATTAATATTTTATTATCTAGGTTTGTAATTTGGTAAGTCCTTTCATTGAATATAGATATGAAGCCATTATCTTCTGTAGCAATTTTTAGATCACATAAGCATCTTGGTTGATGTCTTCACTGACCCTCTCTTGGCTATAAGGAATGTGAACTCTCATATTTGGGTTTAGGAAGAATACAGAGAAAAATAATACAAAGAGAGCACAAGGAGGAATACTGGGTCTTGGAAGGCCTGCAACATAATCAAGCAGTAATTCTGTACTGTTCTTGCTAAATCTCAGATGCTAGTTATGTTTCTTCTTTCGGGTTGCTTTCATTCTTCATAACTGACTTTCTATACTCTGCACACATGGAGCATTATATGGATGCCTCACAACTTGGGCTTCAACCGTCTTGTCCATGTGATCTCCTAAGTTAGGTGTCTTCCCTAAGAGTATTAGTCAGTTTTCTATTACAATGACAAAGTACCTGAGATAATCAACTTACAAGAAGTAAAGCTTTATTTTGGTTCATTGTTTCAGAGGTTTCAGTCCCTGGACACTTGACACCATGGCTTTGGGGCCTGTGGTAAAACTGAACATCATGGTGAGTACTCATAGAAGAAGCTACTCACTTCATGGCTGCCAGGAAGCACAGAAAGAGTGAAGAGATCAGTGTCCCAATATCCCCTTGAAGGGTAGGCCCCCATTCCTTCTACTACACTCTACCTCTTCTTAAAGATTCTATCACCTCCCAGTAGTGTCTGGTTGACCAACTCTTAACAATGGGACTTTGGGAAATAGTCCAGATCCAAGCAATAGCAATGAGTTAACTTACTATCTAAAAATCAGATTGGAGAATTTTTACTGAAATGTCCACTCTGATTGTAACAGCTGTGTCTGAGTTCATGCATTATTTGGGATTGGTCTTTTCTCAGTCTTTGACAGGGAAGTTTTTCTTTAAAACTAAAAGAAATAAAGATAGGAAATTGACACTAAGAAAATGCCTACTCCAGGAGAATGGAGAATCTTGGTTTTCATAAAAACCTGAAGTTACCCAAATAAGAATGTTTGAGAGCATAATTCCTCAAATTGCTCTCACTTCTGATAGTGGCTGCATGTTTGATATTATCAAAATTAAAATTATTATCCAACCAACTTCAGATTTGATAATGTTGTAGAGGAACTCATAGAACTCACTGAAAGCTATTATACCTACAGTTGTAGCTTTTAGAAGGATGCAGATCGAAACCAGTCAGTGGAAGTCATACATAGGGCAGAGACTAAAAGGATTTCAAATGTGAAGCTTCCACAGCACCCCTAGTGACCATAGAGTACTGCTAACCAGAAAAGTGCACCTGAGCCTCAATGTCCAGAGTTTTTACTGAGGTTTTGTTGTCATAATTGTTTGATTGAATGTATTCATATTTGAACTCATATCCAAGTGAACTGATGAAATTACATGAAATATATATATACACACATATATACATACATACACACACACCCTTAGAATGTTTTATATGGCTAACCTAGCCCTAAAATTTCCAGGTATGGCCAACAATCCCTCTGAATCACACTATTCTTATTTGGTTAACCCAAGACCATAAAACAAACAAGGATTGCCTCTCGGGAGTAGAAGGTAAAGGTCTGACCTTTCTTTTTGGAAAAACTCAATTTCTTTTACTCTTTCTTTTAAATGTTCTTAACGTAGAAATTAGTAACAAAATTAAACCACCAGCAGAGTAGTATAAATCTCTTATTCATACTATCCATTTAGTCTTTATATCAACCTGGCAAAATAAACAGCTATTCTACTACACAAATAAATACAAACAAGTGGCATAGGGTTAATAATCTGACCATGACTATGTAGCTAGTAAATCCCGAAATGGGATTCAAACTCCAGTCTGTGTCTCTAGAATCAATATTTTTTCCTCTCTACTGCCCACCCCATGGCAATAGCCAAAGATTTAGTAGTGTCAGCTGCTCTCTTGGATTATAGTGTAGTAGTGGGAAAGTCTTCAACCCCAATTGTTCTCATTTCCCCTTGCTCCCCAAACTATTCACAAAGCCAGAAAGTAGAAAAATGGTCCTAAGAACTACAGAAACCACTCCTGTTAATACTTTTCAGAAGACTATTTACAGCATGAAAATACTGAACCTACAAGTGAAATTTCTTATATTATTAAAGATATTACAGCCATAAAAAGATTTTTGTTGCTTTTATCATAAATTATGAGAGTCAATGCACAGAGTGGATGAGGGATGGAAAATTAAGTTACTTGTTAAGTTGACAGAGTAGAAAGGTACATAATAACAATCTCAACTGTTGTACTCATTGATGGACATATGATAAGTTTTGCTTGTTTCAATAACTATTTGGAAATTCCTAGAATGCCAGCTTTTTGAATCACAATATAACACTATTTTAACATGCTATCCACATGTACATATAGCTTTAAAATAGAAGGCTTTGGAATTAAATACAATCAAATAAATTTACTTCACAGTATTTGAATGAATACATATTCAAATTAATCTGCTTAGGGCTCATCCTAATATGGGAGCCCATATGAGATCAAGAATTTTCAATTCCCCATCTGAATAAACAACAATTTGCATTTGTGATTAAAGGTTATGGGAATATTTAATATCAAGCTGGCTTTCCTCTTCCACTCATCACTTCCTCCCATTTACTTACTTCCAGGTAAGAACTAAAAGTTGAGTCTATTTAGGGAAGTACATCTGCTATTAAAAAAAATCACAACTGAAAGTCAAATATAAACACAGTTAATCATTATTACTTTTTAACCTGAGCTTCTCCAGCCCTATAAGCCTGTACAAATGAGATCTTACAGGTGACTGAACAAGATCAGCATGACAGTCACTGCAGCTTTGTTGAAGACCAGCAACAAACCAAAGCAAGAATGATGTAGAAACAGACACCCAAAGCAAGAAGCACCAAGCTTCTGCCAGCCAAGCCCCAATCAGCTCTCTCTTCTATTGGGCAATTAAAATCCCAAGTTAGCCAGTCACTTTTACTATACATTTCTTTGCTTAGAGTTTTTAGAATCCAAGTTGAAAATCTTAACAGAGAGTGCACAAAATAAAGTGACTTCAAGTCTGCCACTGAGGAGGCCACAGTTAACCCACATCCTTTGGCAACTGGAAACCTGCCTCAAGATGGTGGAGGATGGGAGCTGGGCTCTAAAGAAACTGGACACTGCCCCAGTCTAGTCAAGATGAGGACCCCCAAGGAAGTCCCAGCAGAAGAAAACAAATGCTCAGAAAGATTTTCTGAGTATTGATCTTTTGCCCCTTTTATCCTCTATAATGAAGACCCATTATTTAGCTATGATTTTTCTTAATGTGTTTTTCAAGAAAGAAATTGTTAGGATGACAAATTCCATTAATTAATGAGAGGAGAAAACTGGGAAAGATTAATGTTCCCACAAAAACAAAGCGTGGCAGCTTACTTAGGTAGTAACATATGGCCATTAAGTTGAACTCCAGATATGGAAGGGAAATAAAAATTTCAAAAAAGAAAGAAAAAAAACTCCAATAAGGAAAACTGTGTAGCAAATAAATTGAATTTAAAAAGACTAAGATTTTTTTTTCTTGTCTTTTTGGTTCCCTCAGGAAGGCACTACTAAATTCAAAGGGTTGACATGAACACCCAATTAATTTAAAATGTGCCTACAACACAACACACTGGGTGGTTTCTGGAAAAAATGCAAAGACCAAGTTTAGAAAAAACGTTATCTGCATGTGTGCGAAAATTCTCCAGAGCCTAATGCCTTCTCTGTTATGAAGGAGATTAATCCATTTAAAAAAAATAAATAAAAGCATGTCAATTAACTGATTAGGAAAAGCAGATTTTTTTCTCCATATTTTAAAGTTTTTTTTTCTTAAATTGATATGTTGGGCTATGTTGAGAGCACTGAGATTATTCTGGAAACAGTTATATTCTAGCAGTATTCTTCTAAAATTTAATTCCCTTATTTTAATAAACACAAAATCTCATTCTGAAAGTTAAGGTAATATTAACTATGCTGTAACCGATCAAATTGAAAACCTTAGTAGCATTATACAACACAAGTTTTTTGTTTGTTTGTTTGTTTTTACAACAATGCTAATGATAAAATTCAATTGTGTATTTTGGGGAGTGAGGTGTTCCCAGGGAGCTGGTTCTTCTCAAGGATTCAGAAAATTTCTTTCTGCCTACTTGGCCATTATCAACACAGATGTCTGAGGATGCCCTGGTATCAGCTTAATTCAAGCCTCCTGGAAGAAGAAAACCATGAAAGACCATGAAATCAGGCTTAATGGCCCAGACCTAAGAGTGACACCTTCATTTTCCCCTACATTTCATTGGCTAGAGCATGATTTCATACTGTCATCAAATGGAAGGGTAGCCAGGCAAGGTAGTGTCATTGGACATAAGGGAGGAAGAGGAAATGGAGTTTGTGAGCGCTAATAGTCTTTGCAATACTTACCAAGAAAATCACGGCTACATACACTAGGGATAATGTTCTAGAGTCTATATGCTATTAATATAAGACCAAAGATTATTATCCTTTCCTTTATTTCCACATATATTTATTGAGTGCCTGCTATGAGCTAGAACAGTTAATTTAGAAGATATATTAGTACCAAAGGGGACACTCCTTACATGTACACTGCATTTAAATTTAGAATGGAAGAAAATAAAAAAAAATTAAAAAGTTACAAGTTTCAAGTAAACACTTTAGTATATTAGAAGTGATTATTACTGAAGAGGAAAAAAGTAGAGGAGAAAGACAGATATGCCAGTGTATGGGAAAGGGGGTTACAATTTTAAGTAGGGTGATCATCATGACATAAAAGAAAGTGTGTACCATGAGAAAATGTAGTCCAATACTAATGATGTGGTTTGTATTTAAAATTTTTTCTATGATAAGTTTATACAATCCTGGATGTAATTTCACAAAATGTAACCACTCCCCTGTGGTTCTCATACTCATCCTCACTCTTGCACCAACCCTGCTGATGATTCACTGGTGTATAAAAATAGCACAAAGTGTTCATCTTTCCGTTTCTAACAAGATCAAGACAGTTGTTTGTTTGTTTATTATTCAGAAAAAAAAATACCTTGGAATTCATGTACTCCAGCTGAATATATTCATATATACAAGCACTCAAGTCAAGGATCATTAAATGTCTTGACCCATAAGAATATATAACATGATAGATCCAGAACAAAAAATCTGATTAAACCAAAAGACTTTTGATAAATGATTTCAAATATGTAGATACCTGCAAGTTCCAAATTGCCTGTGGCCTTGAAAGACCTCTAAATTGATACACACGACAAAGTTAACTTGCATAAAACTAGTCCAACAAAAATGTGTCAAGGTAGCAAGCCAAGAGTTACAAATTAACTTTTCAGGGTTTTTCTAACTTCAATCCTTACTTCTCTTACTAGCACCTGGCCGTGACCTCAGTTGCCCAAGCTAGCTTTGCCTATGGGGCTTTAAATGTTTGTTTCTTAGTCCTGGGGATTTCAATGTAAATTCATGCTCAGTGGACTTTCCTGATTCACTTAGCACCTCACAGGATTCCATCTCATCTCTTCAAGGCTTCATTGTGGTTGGTGTCGTAGAATTAAAGCTTAAGACAATCACAAATTGAGAGAATTAACCACTGGTAGCATAAACTATCTTCATAGGATTTATAATGCATATAGTCCACAGTGCTTTCCAAGATTTTATGTCCTTTTTAAAATACTCTTGAGGAGAAACACCAAATCTCTTAAAAAAAAATGTGAAGAGAACATATTGTTCTGTCTCCTCCCCATTCTTTCCCTGGTAACATATGGAACAATATGGTCCCCTCTTCCCAGCCCATCTAGCTCCATGAAAGAAAAATGGAAGGAGGCTAAACAACATGTAAACTTTGAAGTTGAATTTTTAATTTAATTCAATATAATTATGTGTCATATTTAATTATATTTAATTATAATAATTAAAAATTATTATTTTTAATAAGTCTCACCTTATTTCAAGTTCTCAACTCTACATGTGCATTGTGCCTACCATATTGGACAAGCAGATACTATTTCTATCAGCACTGAACGTGTAGTTGGATATCACTGATCTGAAGTCTGGAAAAGAAATGTCAAAGGATATAGCTTTGACCATGAGGAGACAATCCTGATTCATTCATATGATTAATAGATATATACTGAACATCCACTATGCTAGTCCTATCCCTAATGGAAAAGATACTTTAATAAAATAATATTATTGACTGAAGGATTTGATAATGAAAGACAGGAATCACTATTTCATTTTCTAATATATGAACATACAGCAGTGACTAGCTCATAACAGAAGCACAGTAAAGACATATTAAATGAATAGTGAGACATATGTGGTCTAGCTAAATTGTTTTAATAAACTTTCTATCATATAGTAAAACACCTGAGATAATGAACTTATAAAAATAAAAGGCTTATTTTGGCTCACAGCTTGGAATGTTCCAGTCTACAATCATTTGAACTCATTGCTTTGGACCTAAAGTAAGGCAAAACATCATTGCAGGAATGTGTGACATAGCAAAATTGCTTATATTGTGAGCCAAGTAGGAAAAAGAGAAAAAGGAAGAGACCAAGGTCCTACAATATTCTCGGAGGGCATGCCTCCAAGGTCTTAAGATATTAACCACTGATAGCATAAACTATCAATCTTGATAGGATTCCACTACCTCCCAATAATGCCATCCTGGATACTAAGTCTTTAAGACATGGGGGCTACTGAATACCCAAACCATAACACTATAAATTATGATGGACTAAATATGTATGCTGTGCCTCCAAATTTGTGTGTTAAAACCCTACCCCTAAATGTTATGCTATTAAGAGTGGTAGTCTTTGGGGGAGTGTTTAGGATTAAATGAGGCCATAAGGATGGATCATGAATAGGATTAGTGTCCTAATAAAAGTGACCCCAAAGCGTCTTTTTTCTTTCTTTTGATGAAAAGATGAGAAGTCAACAGTCTGGAACCTAGAAAAGAGCTCTCACCAGAAGTTGCCCCTGATCTCAGGCTTCCAGCCTCCACAACTGTGAGAAATAAATTTCTGTCCTATATAAACTGCCCAGTTATGAGAGCTTGTTTTTGCAAACTAGTTAAGACATGAGGGGATTGTCATAGAGGGATATTTTCTAGGCTCATTACAAGTCAGATTAAATGACCAATGAAATGTTCTAATACATTTTTGATAGCCATCAATTTTCTAGTCAATAATTTCATATTGTGGATCCATCCATTAACAGGATGGATATACAGACAATGCCACTGTGGCTATAAAACTAGATTAGTTGCACTGTACTTATAGAAAGTGGCACACACACACACACACACACACACTCAAAAATCAGTTCTCTCTGAACTAGTTAACAAAAAACATGTTTTCAAGGTTGATGTTCTCTGGAGGAACATAAAATTTTCTACACAAAACAAACTGGGACAAGGAGTTTAGACCAGATTTGTCCCTGTTGCAGCCACATTTGAGCAGTCAAACCCCTTATTGTTCTACTTAACATTTTTAACAATAATAGTGCTTGTTTGTCCCCAAGCCTGTAGCATAGAAGAGCTATTTCTGGCCCTAGAAAATAACCAGAACTATATATACTGAAATGAGTCACATCTCCATCTCACAGTGCTTTCTCAGTTGGGCTGGTACAATCTGACAAGTACATAGCTTGTGTCATGGCAGGAAAAGGGCAAGACTACTAAAAAGACTAGAGATAGCAATCTATAAAATGGAAGGATGAGACTGGTGTTTAGGGAGGACAACCAAGAAAAGGATTAGAATTTTATGTAGGTGTTCAACATTGAGGCTAGACATGTGTTTGGAATGTAAAATAGTATTTCTGCTACCATCTGAATAATTCAGTCCAGAAGAACCTTTTTTTTTTTTTTTTTTGTATCTGGGACTGAACTCAGGGGCACATGACCACTGAGCCATATCCCCAGCCTTATTTTGTATTTTATTTAGAGACAGGTTCTCACAGGCTGCTTAGTGCCTCCCTTTTGGCTGAGGCTGGCTTTGAACTTGAGATCTTCCTGCCTCAGCCTCCCATGATGCGGGGATTACAGGCATGATCCAATGCACCCTGCCAGAAGAATCTCTTTTGAACTATGATATCTTAATAACTGAACCTACAGGAGTTTATTTAGATTCCAGCTTCCATTCCCCTTCCCATAATCTTCTATGGTTAGATAAATGATAAGGAAGGAAATGTAGTTACTCGTGTCCTCACTTCATTCTATAGAAGTCATATTTGAAGGGGACATGGAGAATAGAAAGGAAGAAGGGATTTCCCATCACACCAAGTAGACCACAGAAATCAATTCTGGAGTTTTGTAACACGACAGATGTTACCTCTGATCTCCCTCACACTGGAAATGCATGAATAGTCAGTTTATGAGCAATGGGTATTCTGTGAACTTTGAGTGAAAAGCTCAGGTCTTTTTTAGAAGACAAAATGTTTGACAAAGCTACTTGTTTGTCTTCTCAGAATTGATCAAAGAATACTCACACATGTGAAAAATGCCTAGTTTGTAGTCTTACCCCTAGCACGAACTAGATGGAGGATTTACTTCCATTGATCTCTGTTTACTTATATGTGGTATTGAAGGTTAGAGGTGAGTCAATATCAGATTGTCAATGTATATGTGGATGAAAATCACTGATTTTCAAAGTATTAGGTAATGTGTTCTAATGAAGATTTTTAAATCACTATCCTACATATATGTGGCCAAATAAATAAGGTATACATACCATTCCAACATTTATGTGCAGTTGATCAATTCTGTATTCTCAATCAGGTGACATAACCTTTCAAAAATGTTTGTAGTGGGTACTTTGGTTTCTTTTGATTACAGAAGGATTTAAAATCTTCCAACAAATGAACATTCAAAACATCTAAAAAATGTTGTAACAGAAGCACATAGAAGCCAAGCAGCATCAGATGTACTTTCAGATTCATAGCCCTAATTCACCCTGGTATGAGTGGGAGGCCTGACTGATCCAGAGCCCCAGAAGGAAACCTGACAACATGCCTTTTGCTTTCTGTGCAGGCGGCAATTCAAAGGTGCATCTGAGTTAGCACTGAGCAGTGCTTTCTATTTCCTAAGTACTTCATAATCATTAATGATTTAAGCCTTACAACATCCCTCCAAGGGAGGTCAGTAACAAAACACAAGGAGCACAGATGAAGGAATAACAAGAGGATGATGTTAAATGTTGTAGTAGAAATTGCACAGAAAATGCAGTATAAAATCAAAAAGGTGTGTGCTCTTCTTATAAATGTGTCTAGGTGGGTGTTTGAAGGTGATTATTTCCAAAACTTGCACACATATTCTCCCACCACCAACACATTTCCACTCCTTCAAAAACTACCTCCTCTATATCTACCCTTCACTTGCCACTTTCATAATCCTAGTAATGTCTGAAGTCATATTTTCACTAACGTGATTTATTCTGCTTGTATTTGTCACTCAAAGATGTTTGGCTATAACCTAGTAGAAATTCATAGAAGACCCCCTCTCACTTATAGAAGGTGAGAAACACGTAAACAATATCATTGATTTGTGCCCATCAAATACAATTTTGTACATAATTCTAATATTTTTTAGAGATCCATTGATGTCCATCCATGGATTCCTTCATACCCATCCAAGTTCCTACTACAGGGACACTGACTGCTGTCTGGGGATTTCATTCCCACTACCACACCCTCTACCCAAGTACTGATAGATCTGATAGATCTTAGTCTTAGACAGTGGTTTGAATTCTTAGAGCCCATAAGCTCTATGATAAAAAATGCCGATCTGATTTCTGGAGGTCATTTTCCAGTGGTTTTATCTGTACAACTTGCTTGTATCTGCACTAAAGATATATTTCTAAAAGACTAGATGTTTCCCATTATTATATAAATTATATGATGTGTTTCTATTGCTTTATAATGCAATACATTTTTACCTTTATGTTAAAGGAATATCAAACTTTCAATCACTCTTAATGCTTTGATTTTAAATGAATCTACTTTTTCTCTTTTCCTTCCCATTTTTCTCAGCCAGTATCTGTCAATCAATATTGGGGAAGCCTGACATATAAAGAGAGGTAGAGGTATATACATTTGTATGTTAAAGATATTTTTGTAAATTGAATAGATCCTCAGTTTATCTTCTACCTTTGTCACCAATGTTTCACTTGACAGATGTGAAGGCCATTACTTCAAAAAGAAAATTTCCTCAAAGGTGGCCTTCGGGCAATACTTGGACCATAGTGAAGTTCAACTGTGTAAAACTCTGGCAGTTTTTTATACTCTCCCCTGGGATGTACCTAAATACATTTTTTTTTTACCTATGGGGTAGTCTTAGAATCATAAGAACAAAACTACATGCAGGTAATTTATTAGGTCCTATAATATCACCTTAGTAATAAGCTAATAGATTTTTTAAATTACCATTTAATATAACATAAATTGATAATGGTGTCAATATGAACATGGTTTTAATTGCTTAGTGAATATTTAGGAATTTAGTTACCAAAGAAAATCACTTAATCAAAATATGCAAACTACTTGTCAATACTAATCCCAAAGAAAATATGAATGAGTATGAATGTGGATTTTTCTGTGGGATGAGCTTTAATGTCTATCTGGGGTTGGAGGTCAAGACTTGTAGTTTTAAGCCCAATCAAGAAAGAAAGTTACTGTGTTAGAAGAGTGTGAAAAGCCAGAGTCTAGAAAGGGTGTTCTATAGTGAGGCAGAAATGGGCTGATCTAGAGGAAATAGCTCCAATATGTTTGCTTCTGCTTTCTCCATCTCCTGCTCAACACAAAATCTTCGATTGCTTTTTTTCTCTCCAAGGTCTCTGAACACGGGAAGTCAAAGAAGAGAACTGTTGTTATCTCATCAAAGTTCAAATACAAGAATGTGGGGGTTTTTTCAAAAGTAGAGATAAAAGTTTAATAAAGGAAGACAAGGCAAATTTGGGAGTCTGGGGTGGGGGATAGAATGAAACTTAACCCTAAATCCTAGTTATTTCACTAAGATAATGAATGGGAGACAGGCCCTGCTAGCTTTCCTACATGACTTATTTTTCTAATTACTGCATTATTAAAACTACACTGTAAGGGAAAACAGATAATAAGACATATTCTCTTTTTTATTCAATTATAAAATCAGGCCTACTAATACTATGATCTCTAGGAATTCTAATATGTTCACCATTGCCAGCAAAACCATAATGGATCAGAAAATGAATATTTTCAATTAATTTTTATATATGTTCCATAAACAGAAACTGACTCAAATAATATTCATTAATACTCGTGGTATTAGAAATTTGTCTGTAAACATAAATTTAACTTGTTCAGAAGTCATCTCAACAAAACAAAACTCTCTTGGGCTATGCAAATCCACTGATAAGAACAAGGCAAGTTACTACAGAAATATTTTTCCAGCCGTGCTCAGGATCCCCAATCATGCTGGGCTTCAAGTGCTAGAAACTGTTTAGCAGCCAGTTCCTCCATCTGCCCTTCAGTAGGCAAGCAGCCAGCATCCAGAATGATCAACAGCCTCTGGAGCTTATGACTTATCAGGCAATGAGTAATATATTTTTCTGTTTGGTGCTTTATCGATTGATTTCTTAGAGTGAAAACTGTCAAAGCTGCAATCCACCTGCCACTGCTTTTATCTCTGCCAAATTATTTAAAAACTTAACCTGGACATCAGAAGGTACACAACCCAACATCTAACCTGTGATAGTTGATACTCTATTAACACTATATACTGAGTGCTTTGGTGAGTGAAAATCGTATTCAAATATGTTTGTCTCTATAAGCATAAATACATACATTCATGTGTTGTATTAGTCAGCTTTCTATCACTACGACAAAATACCTGAGATAAATCAACTTATCAGGAGAAAAGATTTATTTTAGCTCTAGGTTTTGGAAGTTATTGACTATGAGCTTGGCCTAGTCACTTTGGGCCTGTGGCATGGCAGAGTATTATGGAGGGGAGTGTGTGGTGGAACAAAACTGCTTACCTCCTAGAGCCCAGGGAGCCAAACGAGAGAGGGGTTGGGGATGGGTTTCCATTACCCACCTCAAAAGCATACTCCCAATGACCTAACTTCCTTCTGCTAGGTCCTACCTCCTAAAGGTTCTACCATTTCCCAATAGCCCCATTTACTGTAGCCCAAACCTTTAACAAGAGCCTTTGGGGGACATTCAACAGTCAAACCATTACATACATACATATACACACTTAAAATACATCTTTTGAGTTTCCGATAACAGTGAATATTCCTTAATATTGCTTTAATTAATTCCTCATAGTCTTTGTCTTTCCTATGAATTCCATATTTGTTGTAGACTACTTATAAATAAATAAACCTATTTGAAGAAGCCAGTAAAGCTAGTTGTTGATATTAACAAGCTTCAGTGATTGCCATAAGAAATGTTCCAAATATAGAGTGTACCATTCCAAAGGGTATCATCTAAATTGTGAACATTGTGCTTATAAACTGAAATATTAGCATCATCATTTAAAATGAACCATAATTCTTGTGTTTGCAATCAATTTGTAAAAAAGGGAGATGTTCATAGTTGCATAATGTACCAGTTAGCAGAGTGATTAAGAGCTGACATTCTCTACAGTCTGTGTTCACACTCCAGGCTCTACATGTACTAAAGTCTTAACCTCACTACACCTCGGTTTCCATTTTCACTAAAGGGGGATAATAATAATACCTCATGGGAAAATATTGGTGATTAAATGGCCCATGGCCTTAGAAAAGTGCCTGGCACATACTGAGCCTCTGATGGATGTCCATTAAGGTTATTATCAATTTGAGCTGCAGGTGGCTAGTTGTCATCAGCTCCTCCTTTGAGGCTTATCTGTACCCAGACCCAAGAAAAAATAATTCCTGGTGTTTTGGAAAGGACTGTAGTTGATTCAGCAATGGCAGCAGAGCATACTGAAGTGGAGGCTATAGGGATAGAGCTGGCAGTAAACCTCAGAAGACCTGGGTAGTTTATTGAGAAAAACAAAAAGAGTTCATCAGAAGATGAAAGAAAAATAAAAGCTGGGTGAACATATCTGATAAAAAAAATAAGACAATGTCTTAAGTAGTGTTTCATATGTCATAACAGATAGAACCAAAATTATCCTGTCATATTAGAACTAAATTGGATTTTGTGTCTGTATGTAAAGAGGAGAACAGAGAAAAGAGGCAGATAAGTAGAAATAAGTGTTGCTGTGATAAGTAAATATCTTAGCTAACCTAATAGTGTAAGAGTACTATTAAAAAATAAAGAAAAAAAATAAAGGCCACTGTTTAGCTACCCCAAAGCCAATTTCCTGTTGCCAAACTTAAATCATCCCTATTTCTATGAACAGCTCATCCTAAACATATACAAAAGTCCTTATCAGCATGATTCAGTGAAATTAAACCAATTCCACTAGAGACAAATCAACTTAAAAACAGATCTATTTTCCTTTAAAAATATAAACATATCACAGTTTATTATGAGAAAGTTCAAAATCCAACTTTATTTATATTCTATAAACTGTGCTATATAACTGCTGTGAAATTGAGAATTCATGCTGTAACTTCTGCTTTGAAGTCTCTCAGTTCATAAACTGGTTGGGATTTTGGTGGGAGGAGGTGGTCTATTGTATATTATAATATTGTCTGCACAGTAAACTCTTAAAATTCTGACCTATCTGATTTTACATTGAGAGCACTTAAAATATTTTGTAAAGTTATTCAAAGTCACTGAAGAGTCTCCAGTGTTACTTAATGGCTTTATGGCTTCCTAAGTTCAAAACCGTACAATATTGACCCACATGGTTGGGGGAATCAAGTTCAGGGTTAAAAGTGTTATGGATGTTTCAGAAACATGGGAGAAATGAGAAAACTAAGTTGAAGACAAGGGTAGAGAAAAACAGAACTGTCTTTAACCATATTTCTCTTACTCAAGGACATAGCTATATTTAATGTATTAAGCTACCACAAGCTTTTCACTAAGTTGGTCAAGACAAGACACACACACACACACACACACACACACACACACACACTACATTATCTTGAGAAGTTATCAAAGTAAAAAAAGAAATTGTAGAAAATTATCTTTGTAAAAGTGGCAGTGTTAAGGTTAAAAGGAGAAATTGAACGTGCAAGAGAAAGAGAATGCCAAGCTGGGAGCCAGGGTCCATGCTGACAACTGACCCCAGGAGGCCAGGCAGGCACTCAGGGACCCAATCAGAATGCTGAGAGGTCAAGGTTTAATTCTGAAGAAGCAAGATTTTTGAAATGTCACTGCATTCTTCCTAAAACTTCTAAGAAGAAAAATATATAAACACATTGAAGGGGCAGAGGGCAGCACAGACAAAGCACTGTTTAAAAAAAATAATAATCTCTCCTGCCCTTTGAGAGGGTGATGAAGAAAATGGTGAGAAGGTGACAGAAGATAGGTCAGAGATAACACAAAGCTACCTGATCTCTGTGAAAGGCCTTGGAAAGAAAACATACCAACAGCAAACAGAGGATCAACTACCCATCTTTTTCCTTTTCTCCAGTGAAAAAGAATGAGTAGTTAGTTCTAGATTGTAATTTTCTCTTAAGTAGATTGAAATTGTCTTCTTACTCTAAAATGTCTACAATATTAGATTCTAATCATACCATGAATCAAAAAAAAATTATCAAGTTTCCACTTAATGTGCTTCCTCCTGAGACACAGGACTAGGTGTGGGGCAGATTATAATGATTTGCAAACCAGAGGGGCCTTACTCTCAAACTCTTTGTATCTAAGTGTGGAGATAAGATTTAAACATTTAAATAAACAAGGTCACATTTGATTTTACAAAGAAGAATGCTTTACCAGTATTCAAGAAGTGTCAAAGAGAAGTGAGTTTGGGGTCTTTGGCTGACCTGGGCTTATCTGAAGAGATTTATTTTTTTTTTAAGTTGTTGTATTCCAACCAATTTGCTGAAAGGTTGAGATCCAGATAGGTGAGCTAGTAGGCATCCAAAATGAGGAATAAGCTTTGAGCAAAGGTTTGGACGCTGGGCAGTGAAAGGCCTGCTCTAGAAAATGCAACCAGACCAATTGGGTGTGAACAATGTTGAGTGAAGGGCATCAGGAGACAAGAGCTGACCAGCTGTACCCACAACTGTCCTGGATGTTTGGCTTGGCATCAAAAACACTTGTTCTGGGGATGACTCAAGTCCCTTATTTCAAACTCCAAAATGATATTTTTGTGTTCCTCTTCTACATAAGGAAAAGTTTGAGGAAGGGGAGTACATTTACATTCCTCAAGAGAGTTATGATACAGGGCATCTGGAATTAATCATTACCACGGCCAGAAATCCCTTTATAGCAAATATTTGGCAAGCTGTCTTTGAATTACACTGTATTTGTACATGATATAGTAGGACTGCAGTTTTGGCATATGAAGTAAAAAACACAGAATTAACACAGAACCACAAAATATGCCCTTTCCCAAAGGAACAGCAAGCAATAAGAAGAAAAATCACAGTAGGAGAATAGAAAACATATTAGCATTTTAACAAACTGAAGGACAAAACTACTTCTACGATGGGGACACGAACGTGTTTATATGTAATAGGTGAAAAGAAAAATAACTTGTTATTACTCAATGATTATATATCTATAGCATTTTACTCTTCCAATGGAGAAACAACAACAAAAACTTGAGGAACCAACAATACTTAATCCTATCTAAAAACAGAACCTTAAACAATATCTAATTAAACTCTACCATGGGCCAGGATTGTTCTCCCATTGACCAGATGAAGAGGTACAGTTCCCCAGTCTTATTTCTTGTGCTATCAAATGTTAGTGTCTTGAATCCCTCCAATACTGATTTTCCTCTCTGTAGGATAACAGTTTTGGAATCTGTGATCACTGAAGCCCTTCCTGGATCTTGACTCTAAAATACAGGAAACTTTCTGTGATGCTAGTCATGAAAGATAGAGGTGTAAGAATATGGTCAAAGATGCCCTAGAGTCTAATGTCTCTCTGGACCTATTTTGAGAGACAGTAAATATCCTTAATGTTTAAATCAATTTACATCAGAGCTTTCTCTTATTATCAGTCCAAAGCTAATAATGTTTCTTATCAGGTGTTATGGTTTAGATACGGAGTGTTCCCACAAAACTCCAGTTAATGCAAGAATGTTCGGAGATAAAATGATTAAATTCGGACAGCTATAAGCCCTAATCAATTGATTAATCCATTTGATGGATGAATAATTAGAATGGAGGGACTGGAAGTAACTATGTAGGCATGTGGGGCTGGTTGCAGGAGATTAGGTGACTGGGGGTATGCCTTGGGGGTTTCTATTTTATCTCAGGCTCCTTAAGCTAGAGTGCAGGTGCTTGTGCACACTATTCTCTCTATCTCTCCCCCTCCCCTTCTCCCCCTCTGGATCTTACCCTCTCTGCTTTCGGATGTTGTGAGTTGAGCAGCTTCCCCCTGCCATGCCCTTCCTCAGTGATTTTGTGCTTCACTTCAGGCCCAGAACGATGGCGTCAGCCAAGCGAGGACTGAATGACTGAAATTGTGAGCTCAAAGGTAAACTTTTCCTCCCCTACATTATCCTTGTCAAGAATTTCAGTCACAGCAACTAAAAGCTAACCATATACCAGTGTTTAAATGTTTAAATGGAGATATATTTTTCTACGTTTTATTTATTAATTAAATAACTTTACATTGAGAACTGAAAACATTTCAATAATGTTTTATATATATTTGTAAATAAATATAGATGTGAATATATGAAGTTTTTCATAGTGCTGTTTATCATAGGCACCCACTGAATGTTAACTATCATTAGCTTCTAAAACATAACATTTGAATGGGCACTTTGATCTTTGATAAAATGTTTACTCTTCCTCCATTTGACTTCCTCCTCATCATCATGGGAAGAGGTACTATTTTCCCAGTTGAAAACATGACCTACGTGAAAAAAATTGATCCAGGAGGAAAATGATTTTCTTATGTCAAAAAAATTAACTAGAGGTAGAGCCAGAACCATGTCAACTTGCAATCTTCACTATACCACATAATTTTTTACCACTTTGCCATTAATTCTAAGAAGGGAACAGAAAGCAAAAGTCCATTTTGTTGAGTCAAAATAGTCTTTTTATTGACCTATGGAACTTTATGTGACAGGAAAAAAAAAAACCTAAGAAAGTATTGCAGAAATACCTACTGGATATTCAATTAAGGATTGTAAAGTCAAGTTTTGAAAGCTATACATAAGAAACTTGTGTATAATGAAGCCAGATTTAAAATTTAAAAACATGAATTTAAGAGGCAAGAAGCTCTGAGTTAATGAGGGAACTGGGACAAATAACTTGTGTGCCCTGTTTTGAGAAGAACTTTTCAGAGTCGCAACAGAAAGATATCTGAGAACTTGCAACAGCCTAGCAGCAACAATGCATTTCACTTGTCTTGGATTACGAATGTATTTTAACCTTGCCCTAACTGGAAACGTATATATTTCTCATGAAACCTCTTGAATTTGTAACCCAAGTGGTCCAGTCTCAAAAGGCACTTTTAAAGCACAGTGACTACTCTAGCAATCAAAGAAGAAGTTCCCAATCATTGAGATTCTTTTATTTTTTACACAGCATGAATAAAATACACTGCGTAGAGTAGTGATAGCTAATAGATGTTGAGCACTTTTCTATATACTTTATAGAATTAAATGAATTTAATCTTGCAATGCCACCCTAAGGTGGTTACTGTTGTTTTTGTGTCCATTTTATAGATGAAAAACTGAAGCCTAGAGAAGATATATAAGTGGATGAAACCCATACATCTTATAAATGGCAGAGCTGATTCCAACCCAGAGGGAACTTCAGATGTTACATCTCTATTCCCCCCCACGTCTCCCTCCCTGAATTTCTTCTTCCAGCACTGATCTCCTCTGAACTCCTGGGAAAATTCCTTTATCAGTTCTGACCTATATTCTTCGTTACAAATTTCTAAGCTATCAATTTATCCAGGACACAATCCCCTTTGAAGGCAAAGGGAGAAGGTGAAACTGAGTGATGAAGCCTAAATGGTCTTCGTTAGAAAGGAGAACAGAAAAGAGACTCACACCCTCTAAAAGGCAGTGTAAAAGTAAGCATGCATCAGAATCACAGGTAAGGTTCACTAAAGCACAAATGGTTGGGCCTCACACCTGAATGTTCTCATTCAGTTGGCCTGAGGTGGGGCCAGAAATTTTGCATTTCTACAAGATCCGGATTGATGCTATTGATGCAAATCTGTGGACTGTGCTCTGGGAACCTTCATTCTGAGTGAATAGCTTTTTGTTCCTACTTGAAAGTGTTTTTTCAATTATCCAAGAGTTCTTTCACACTACTTGGATCTTAAGAGTGCATACCCATTGGGATTAACCACCTCTAACCATGCATTACTAGTCTGACTAAGAGAAATAGGACCCAGAGGGAGAAGCTGAGCTTGCTCTCTCTTGCTAGATTCACCCTTCTCAATTCCCTTTGTTTTTTTGGAGGCCTGCCTTATCCTGCCAGTAACCTCCCCTCCATTATAACTTCATGGACAGATTGAAAGCCCCAGCGCACTGGAATGGATCCCCAATAAATCCCCTTTTGCCAATTGCATGGAGCCAGTCTCTTGTGTGGTCTCTTTCTCCGATGCTCCGCCGGACCCTTACAAGATGACTTTGGTTACTAAGCAAAAATGGCTGTGATCTCAGCTTATCTGCCCCACAGAAAAGTATACTATTTATTCATTCAAAGGTTATGACTTCTTTAAATAAACCAACATGAAAAAACAAAACACATATACACAACAAAGTAACTGTGAGGGATAATTGAAAAGCTGACAGAAGACTAAAATAAATAACAATAATCATCAAATTCAAGCCAAATATCTTTTCATGAAAGGCATTCATGAGGAACGCCTTCTTTCCTTAGTGAAACATGAATACTCTATATTTGTCTTAAGAAACCCATATTCAAAACTTATTTTTGCCTAAATTAATTATAAATTAATCACATGAATTCACTGCATACATTTCCATTTTAATGCTGGCCTATGAGGCCCAAATTCAAATCTCTGTTTTTTACTCCAGGATATATTTCTCTTGCATCAAATTTTTAGAGCATAAAGTCTTCCTTCTCCCAAGTGTATGGAATTATAGGTCTAGAATAAACAGAAGCTTTAGATTGATTAAGCTGGAGAAATACATGCATTATTTTATTATGTGCACTTCCCAAATGATTTAAATGGATTTATTCAGCAATGTTAAATAATGCATTACTTTAGCAGCAAATGCAATTTTGCCTATTTTGCATACAAAAGAAAATTTAAAATGCTATTCTAACCCAGACAAAAATGGGATGCCCATGTCCACAGCACTGAAGAGAGCCCATGCAATCAGCTCAATCTTTTCCAATTTCCCACACAATCATAACTCATTTCTTCAGTATTTTGAGCTCATCCCGATTAAAATCTTTGCTTTTACCTATTAACTATGACCACAATTTTTTTTCTACAATAGAGAAAAATGACTCCTCTTGGAGCGGGGCAGATGTACATTCAGGCCTAGAAATATAATTTGCTTTTTAATTACCATTGCAGGAATAAAATACTTTTTAAAAATCATGTGCAGTCAGGAACACAGGGATATTTGCTTTGCTTTGCCATCTAATGACACTAGGGAAGTTATGTGTCTTTGCATGCATGTATGTTTTTGTGTATACTTACATGGATGGAGAAAATTGATGCTCTAAGAAAGTTCAGCAAAGAGTATTCATAGAACAAGTTCCTGAAACTCACACAAGAAAAAAAGTGTTGGAAGAAAGGTTGGTTGGGAAGATGGTCCATCTGATACTTTCAGCAATTGACCAAATAAAGTTTTACATGGGTTAGAACTTATGTTTTAAGGACGAGGCATGGATCATCTGAACTTATTTTCTTTTTCTTTGATATAAAATTTCAAATATATTTATTTAGAATTAATCATTTCTTTTAAACTAATAAAGCTCTCACATACAGTATTTTCTAGAAAGAAACTAATGTTCATGATTGAGACATCAGTACTATACTCTGATTTATGAAAGAATCACATCTACTTAAGTTAGTGTATGGTTCACTTATAATTCAACCAAGTAGACCTCATCATGTTCAAGATTACGTATTTAAAATTTAAAAATAAAATCCGTAATGAACAACTATTACTTTGTATAGAAATGATTTTTTTGTATTACTAACCTACTTATTTTTTTAAATTTTCTGTTTTTATTATTGATTTTTTATTGTATGACAGTGGAATGCATTACAATTCATATTGCTAATTTTTAACAATCATATTTCATCAGTTATTTATGTGAAATTATTTCTTTAAAATATATACAATACATGTAGAAATTGTGGAAGAATAGACATCAAATGCAGACCATGTCCCAAAATTCTGAGTACATTCCTATGTATTAACTGTATCTAGATTAGATAACTAAATGTTAACAATCTTGCCTGCTTTTTCATATTAAGGAGACATCACAAGTTTCTGTTCTTGTAAAACATTAAAACTGAAATATTTTGCCTCCATTTTCAAAGAAAAGAAAAATGACAGTAGCACAGATAAATGCTTTCATGTAAGCCACAGGTAGGATATAACCAGGGGCAGAAGAAACATAAGCACATCTGAGAAATTATTCCAGGGCAGGAGGAAGCTTGCTGAGAAGAGTAATTTTACTTTTGGTTCTAAAGTTGGGATGCCTTCTGAAATTATAAAACCTGATGATTCAACAATATCACAGAGGATGATTTAACAGCCCATTTTGAATTTTATCATTCAAATCCATTAGTCAGAAGTGCACAGGAAGTCTTCCACTTCCACTCTATGATGTTGCCTACTCCACCTCTATCCAGGTAGTAGGTTTCTGAATTAACCAACCTTCTTGGCATTTTGTTTGTTTGCTTCCTTTGTTGTGATATCTAATATCAGTTTGAGGTAGCTTAAATGTAACTCGAAATAGGAAATAGACCTACAATTTCCATTGCCCTGGAAACAGATTGCTTATCTTCCATGTATCCCCCTCCACATGCCAAACCACTAATTTATACCACAATTTGGACACGTTTCTCTCTCTGATAAGGAGAAACCCATCAGCTCCTGTGCAAGGGCCCTTTGCAGCCAGAGCCACCCACTGAACCTAGAGAATGACAGTCAGCCACTTCTGAATGCCTGACACTGAGAAGTGCTTGTCAAGCTTGTTACATCTGAGATTCCTATGATGGGATTGTTAAAACACAGTGTGGAGGAGGAAAAGATTTCTCTACCACCCTCATTACTAGGCTCATGGCTGAAGTCCCTATTTGACAGAGATGTTAATAAAAGAAAAGCATGAAAACTTATTTAATACAAATTTTTTGAGACATGATAGACTTCAGAAAGAAATGAAGAACCAAAGAAACAAGTAAACTTGTATATTTTTATGCTAGGATTGATGAAGAGTGGACCATCATGGAGAAATATGATTAGACAAAGGACATTAGATCTAATGATAATACACAAAGGGTACTTAGTAAGATCTTTTAATTCAGATTCTTCTTGGTATTCAAGGACAAGATATTCCTTTCCTACGTGTATAGAGAGGGTACTTATAGCATCAATGTCTTATGACCTGCTTCAGGAGAAAAAGGGAGTGGGAAGGTGAGAGTGATCTTCCTACTTCTGATGTTTTCTCAAGTGCCAAGGTGGCATATTTGGTATAGCCTTCCTTGAAACCCATCAAAACATTAGTATATTTCTGCCTCATAGTTTCTGTTTTGATGGGTCTGAAATGGAATTCTAAAACTATTTGAATATGTATTTATTTATTTATTTATTTATTTATTTATTTATACATACCAGGGATTGAACCCAAGGATGCTTAACCACTGAGTCACATCCCCATCCCTTTTTTATTTTTTATTTTGAGAAAGGGTCTCACAAAATTGCTTAGGGCCTTGCTAAACTGCTGAGACTGGCTTTGAACTTGCAATCCTCCTGCCTCAGCCTCCTGAGCTGCTGGGATTACAGGAGTGCACCACCATACCAAGCAAGTATTTACATTTCTAACAAGCTTCTATATGCTCCTTCACCATCACTGACAAAGTGGTTAGACCCTCTGGGGAAAAAAAGATGTCTATTTCTTATGAGCTGAAGTGAAGTCACGTCAAGAATTTGTTTACAATATTCCATAAATCATTTCTGCGATGATCTTAAGTATAACAATCTCTCAGACTGAACGTCCTTGGAAAGCATAAGCTACCTGACTGCCAGATAAGTAATATATATGTCTGGGAGAGAACCCCAGACTTCAGACATGACCCTAAGTCACCTACAAAACACCATTCCCACCCTGCATGACCTCATAGGGCCTCTATCCTATACATGTACAGCTTAGTGAAGTGATATATTCTGAGAAATTCATCATTCGTCTATTTTGTCACTGTGTGACCATACAGAAACTAAGATGGTTATTATGTCACTCAGTAATATAATTTTACAGGACCATCATTGTAGATGAGTCCATTTACATGCAGTACATAAGTGTATTCTGAACAAGACACTTGGGACCATAAGAGTTTTTGTATTATCTTCTGAAATGCAAACTATAAAATAATTTAAGAGTGGGGGTAGCATTAGGTAAACAAAGAAAAATATTCTACATAACCATATAAACTCCATTAATATTTGCTACATTTCCTTCTTGACCTTTTCTGTATTTTTAACATTTTATTTGTGTTATTTCAAAATAATCTTTCTTTAATTAAAATTATGTTCAATGTTATATAATAGTTTCCCTTATAAATGTCAAAGAATGTCTTCAGAGCTTTTTATATGCCATCTTATGAGATAAGTTAAAACTGTGCCATAACATAAAGCACATTCAAAAATTCAATTGCACATGACATGGGATGCTAATGAAATGACCAACCATGGCAAGCAAACCAATTTTCCCTTCCACACTGGCCCCTTTGCCAAGTCTTTGTATTAACTGTTCCTGCTTTCTAGAATGTTTTCCATCAAGGTATGGCTGGTAAATTTCCTTGCCTCTCTCTCAAGAGTTTATCTGAATATAACCTTCTTAATAAAGGGTATTCTTACCACCAAGTGAAATTTTGTGAAATAATTTCTCTACCTTATACCCCAAGCTCAAACATCTGTTTTTTCTCATTATTCTAAAATTCATTTCTTTTTTAATTTTTTTAAATTTTTAAATTAGTTATTCATGACAGTAGAATACATTTATGCACTTAGATATATCATACATACATGGGATAGATTTTTCTGAGTGTACATTGCCGCAGTCTGTCTGGGCACAAATAACCAAGCCGCCACAAAGCCTTGTAGGTTCAAACAGCAACTCTTTATTCCTGAACTCTCACCGGCACTCTACAGACACTTCCCGGGAACACACTCCCTCCACTGGACTCTGAGCGCCAATTTTCTCAGAACCCTGCAAGAACTCAACAGGAACTCCAAAGTAGTGGGCGGTGACTGAGGCAGCAGGATCCGCCCTAATCCCGGAGCTGCTCTAATCCCAGAGCAGGGTCACCTTTCAACCATTCCCTCTAGCAAAATGCCAAGCATCATTCCGACTAAACTGTGGCTCTCAACAGTACATGTTGTAGAATCACATTGGTCATGTAGTCACATATATACATAAAGTAATAATGTCTGTTTTATGCTACTATCTTTCCTATCCCCACAACCCTTTCCCTCCCCATCCTTCACTTCCCCCTACCTAATCTAAAGTAACTCTATTCTTCTCTAGTGGGCCCTCCCTTATTGTGAATTAGCATCAGTGAAAACATTCAGCCTTTGGTTTTTTGGAATTGGCTTACTTCACTTAGCATGATATTCTCCCTCCACTTATCAGCAAATGCCATAATTTCATTCTTCTTTAAAGTTGAGTGATACTCCATTGAATACATATACCACATTTTCTTTACCCATTCATCTATTGAAGGATACCTAGGTTGGTTCCATAGTTCAATTATTGTGAATTGAGCTGCTATAAACATTGATGAGGCTGCATCACAATAGTATGATGATTTTAAGTCCTTTGGATATAAACATTCACTTTAAAAAAAAAGTCTATCATACATAGTACATTTAACTTACCTTTTAACATTGTTTAATTTAGTTATGTATTATGTTTGCTATTTGTTATCTATAAATTCCACAAGAACAATAATTGTGTTGGGTTTGTTACCTGATATTTCCCAGCACCTGGAACAAACCCAGACATATGGTAGGAATGCAAAATTGCTATTTTAATGAAATTTAGCTGTTCCAGGTTAAGAGGAGGGGCTAGATAGAAAAGCCAAAACCAACCAAACACCACATTGACATAATGGCATTCAGGACACATTACCCCCGAATATGATACCTTGGCATTTTAGGTTGCTTCCTAGAACAAGAGTAGGAAGGTCACTATCACCTTCTTTCTTGCTTTTGAGGTCTTAAGAACTTCATGTGAGGGGTGCCCTCCCAATACCTAGAGGAAAAGAATCTACCTATCCCTGAAGAGACAAGGATAGAGAGAAGAAACTGGATAAAGAGGTCTAAGTTTCCCCTTGTTTATTACCCTTATATTACAACTTTTTGTCCTCCAGTAGTATTTCCCCATGACTATCCACTATGCATTAAACCTAGCATAAAAGCAGAAGTCTAACCATTTCTTTAGGTCTTCATTTCTTTAGGAAGGCTTTCCTGTCATTTAAAAAACTAAAATATATGTGTTTTATTTTTTCTTGTTAATCTGTTTCTTGTTATAGAGGCCTCAGCTATCAACTTAGGATGGACAGAGTAAAACATATTTTTATTCCCTACAACAAAGTCATGGCATACTGTTTTCATATTATTTTGGGGATTCACAATATTTTCAACCTTTTCTCTAAACCGTTGAGATAATTTACCTACTACCTACTCAGCATGTATACCACTCTCCACTTTGCCATGTGCCCTAGGGTAGCTTCTGATCTTTATTCACTGACCACTTCTCTGAAGATGTCAAAGAACATCTTCAGAGTTTTTTAATATGCAGATAGTAAAATTGTGCCATAACATAATGTACATCCAAAAATGCACATGCTTAGTCTTGGAGGTGGGAAGGCAGATGAGCCAAATTCACTCTTATCCTTGGGATACACACAACCTTCTTTTGATTTTTGTTACAGAGTCCTATCTTTGTCCTACCCAAAGGTGAGTACCATTTTTAGTCTTGGAACCCAACAATATTCTTCTAAGATAACTGGATAAAAAGTACCAGAAGACTCTATTATTTGCTTTTAAATCTTATTGTAGGAAATGTATCTTAAGAACACATGGGGAATTAGTGGGGGTAAGATAAAATACAGTAAGTTGATACATTTAAAATAAGATATTTATATTTTTTTAAATTTAAAATTAGATGAAATAGATAAAGCATCTTTTTATCTACCTATTTGCTGAGGTAAAAAATTAATGCTTTAGCATCATAACTATATACATATAGATAGATAGGTAGCTGACCCTCTGTATCTATAGGTTCTGCCTCTGTGAATTCAACCAAACACAGTTAAAAATATTCAGAAAAAATATCTGTTCTGAACATGTATAGACCTTTTTTTCTTATTATTCCCTAAACAATACTGTATAACAATTATTTGCAGAGCTTTCACATTGTATTAGGTATTACAATTAATCTAGAGATGACTTAAAATACACACGGATATGTGCATAGTTCACATACAAAGATTATGCTATTTTATTTAAGATACTTGAGCATTCTTGGATTTTGTTATCCACAAGGTATCCTGGAAACAATCCTCCTTGGATACTGAGGGATGATGTATTTTCATGTATCTATGAATGTCTGCAGAGGCAGAAGGGGCTATGTAAAGAGCTGGAAAATTCAGACTTATTAAAAATTCCAATTTTAAAGGAAACAACAATGTTATATTAGACTAGGGAAGATAAATGCTGTTATCAAGATAAGTATTTATGAAGAAATTTTAAGTGACCAAACTTATAACAATTTTTTTTTCAAAATAACCTTCTCATATCATTCTGAAAACAAATCCAAATGCATTTCCAGCATCTCTAAAAGTATGAAAAATAGTCCTGATGGCCTACCTCATTCATCACTTTTGCAATTAAGATAGTTTCTGCCTCTTTTAAACTTGTTCTCTAGAGGGAGTTATAAGGAGGACAAGATGAAGCAGCAAATCAAATAGTCTGTACCCAAATGTGATGGATATAAAAACATCACAGGAGACATCAGAATCTAATACAATTAAACTCATATGTCACTTAATGACAAGGATATGTTCTAAGAAATGTGTGGTTGGGCAATTTAATCATTGTGTAAACATTGTAGAGTGTACTTAAACAAACTAAGAATTCTATGATATCACCAGTCAACATCATTATGAGACCATATCCATGTGGTCCATTGTTGAGCAAAATACTGTTACGCAGTTCATGCCTGTACTAAGAAGGAAACAGGGAATACCTTAACAGTCTGGTAAAAGTGTTTACTAAAGTCTGAGTCATTAAGCAGCTCTTGCAGGTTTGGGACAGCCCTGAAACCTTCTTCCAAAACATCCAAAAGTTGGGGAAGGCCACCATATGTCATGCTAATGGATTCCCTGCTCCCTTGCTACCTGTACTAGCTCTGATTAATGAAAGACAAGCCATGAATGATACAAATGATTACACCGCATAAGTTAGGACACAGACAGGCCATGACTTGATTAGATTCTGGAACAAACCCCTCTACTCTCCTGGGGCACAGCTGTCCAGAGCACAGCAGTAATCTGATAAACAGCTGCGTATTTCACCATGAAGGTTACCAAGTACTAGCTTAGAATTTAACACCTGCATTCCCATACTTGCTTTAAAACCTATCCCATGATTACCTTAAAAAACAATCCAAAGGCATAAATAAGAAAGCAAACTTTAAAATTAAAAAGGATTAAATGTGATGAAGAAGAACAAATGTTAGAAACCATGGAAGAATGTTGATTTTTTTTTCTATTATTAGCTATGAATTGCAATTTCCATTTCATAAATGTTTTTAACTTAGAACCTATTTTCATGTACCTCAGTGGGTCATATGATCAGAATTGCAAAGTGAAAGAAGGAAAAAATCATCTTCCTAGTAATTTGAAGTTATTGACCATATGAACCAATCTTTAGATTCCTATTGTCAGGTTTTAGATGCAGTTAGTATTCATGTCTGTCTACTCTATTTCTGTTACCACTACAGAAGGACCAACATTTTTATCAACTAGTTCAACAACTAATAATGTGTCTGTCTGTGGAAAGAAACCTTATGAAATTCCTTTTACATATGGGGAGAGATTCTTGGGGGAGTGGGACTTTGACTACTCTGCAAGCAAAGTCAGGCTCTGAAAAGTAGAAAATATCTGGTCCTTCTTTTCTTGTTTTTTCTTTTTTTTTTAAAGAGAGAGAGAGAATTTTAATATTCATTTTTTAGTTTTCGGCTAAAAAATAAATATTAAATAAGACCACCTACATTACCCTTACATTTGTCCTGGTTGGGACTGAGCAAAATAATTTTTCAATTATGGCTAAAAACCGACACCATCTTTGTGGTTAATGAGTTTGATGATAGGATTTATCCTAAATCTCCAAGAGCAAGAAAAAAAAAAAAAAAAGACCTCTTCAGAAAGTACCAGTCTCTCTTTATGTGTTTTTAATGTCCTGATCAGTGTCAGCTAATGTGATGGCATGAAAGGGAAAACGCTGAGAAGAATGCTATTTAAATTTTAAGCGTTTAATACCTGGACCATCAGTTAAATAAGAGACCCACAGAAAGAAGAAGCAGGGTCTAGCCTGTCAAAGAGTTTATACTGTTTCTGGTGAATCAAGACATACATAGGGAAAGTTTTCACAAAACAGTGATTAGCTGCCCAATATATAAAACAAGAAGAACATCAGGAATTCAAAGCAAAATTAATGAAGTAAGGTATTATGAAGAGGTCTTAGGAGACAAGATCTAAGCTTGTTCTTGAGTATGAGAAGATTTTACGTAAAATCAAAGACTGAGCATAAGGGGGAAAATTCTGTTTATTCAGATAAATGTCTACACATTTTGTGAGATCCCAGTGTATTTGAAAATTGTACCTAAAAAAAATAAAAACTCACAAACTTTTTATGAAAAGAAAATTATTTCTCAAAAAATTCCAAATTATATGGAACATTTATTGATGATCTCTCACAGTAATTAAAACAAAACTAAATTTTTTTTTAAAAAAAAAAGTGGTAATTATTTCCTGGAGCATTAGTAGGATTCATTGGGTTGATTGGGCTCTTCATTGTAGGAAACATGAGTATGAGCAACACAGAAAAAATTTCAAAATCCTATTCAAGTAGCCTTTAAAATAAGGTCAAAGGGATGAAGTGGAAATACCATCCTCTCGGATATATGGGGCCCACATTGCACTTTGTGTTTTAGTTATTCAAGTGTAGCTTGGGGATGAAGGTAGAGGGAGCTAAAAATGGCTATTAGAATTAGAGACCACAATATGGGGACATTACCAATGACCCAGATGAGAGTATACACCAGAGTCACAGTAGCTTTGACTGAGAGAAAGGGACAGATGGTAAAAACACATAGAAAATAGAAACAACAAGATTTAAAGAATCAGACAGAATACAGAATGATGGAGGGACATGGGAAAAGAAAAGTGAAGGATAATGACTGAGGTTTATGACTTGGGTCAGAGGCTCATGGTGGCATCATTCACCTAGATACGAATGTTTGCAAAAGAACAGCAATTGGTGGGGGCAAAATTAGTTCAGTTTTAGACCCATTGTGGGGTTTGTATTTATTTTTTTTAATTACAAAATAAAAAGTTTTCAGGGAAAGAAAATCAAATGACTAATTTTTTTTTTTTTTTTTTTTTTTTTTTTTTTACCATTGCCACATTGACAGATACAGTATTTACACGTATTTGTGTTGTAAAAGTTGAATGCCATATGTTGGTTCCTCTAAGATTTATATACTTTCACTGAAAGCCAATGGTCCTGTCAAATTCATCTGTCAGTAATAGCAGAAAGTCAAGAAAAAAGGTTCTAACTTGCCAAAGAATTTGGCTATTTGTCAAGAGGAAAAAAAGAGAGAAATCTCCAAAGTACTGCCCCTTGTGTTCCATGTGTGGCAGAGACAAATTATGTAATACACCAATGTGGAAAGGCAAAACATCAATATCAGCAACTAGCAATATTCTAGCTAAAAATTAAACATCAAATTCTTTTGATAGTTGAGATCAGTGGAGCCCCTGGAATGGTTTGGCCACAGCCATAGGGCATATCTACAGAGAAAAAAGACCAAAATTTAGATCTGCTTTCTCAGGCAAAATTCTTTCCTTGATGCCAAATTCCATTTCTTCTAAATATACTTCTTAGATTTATAGGTCACATTTCTAATATGCAAGCTTTGTTCATGCTTCACTGATAAAAGGAGAATCCATAACAAAAACGTTAAAACAAAAATAAACCAAAAAAAAAAAGATGCTTCTTAAACTCTTATACAATCATAAAACCTATACACCACTAACTGAAAGCCAAATTTAAGGAAAATTACCATATTATACACAAATATGTAACCAAAAACAGAAAAAAATCAATCATAAAAACTAAATTACTTTGTTTAAAAATGCTCACTCATTTCTAGAGTTGAATAAATTAAGCTAAATGAGGAAAGATTTTGACTTTTAGTATTTGTCCTCTTAATAAGACAAAGAGATTTCAATAAATAACTGGGGTTTTCCCTAAAATTTATCTGATTCTGATCAATTTAATGTTAGTGTTTTTTTAAAACTCATATCATCACCAGCAGCAAGAACAATTTCTATTCTTTGTAGCTCTTCTTTTATGTACAGAAGGTCACAGTTTATGTATGGTAAATATTCTCCTTCTATACAGGCCTCCAAATTCTTCTCAACAGTATACTCAAGGTAATTGCTATCCATCCTCTAGCATATAAAAATAAACCTATTTTCCATGTTTGAGTTGAACCACTGGCAATTGTTTTGCATATTTAAAAACATACTGCCAAAGCTCTAGGAACAACAAAACCACTTGAAGAAACATGAAGCAGATAGGCTTCAATAAATTTCAGTCCCCAAGTTCTAAGATGATTTTTTTGTAGTAATGTGATCTAACAACTAATCCATTTAACAAATGGAAAAAATGTGCCTTTTAATACCAACACACACATACACCATACCAGCAAATCAAAGGGGAAAAAAGGGATGTTTTCTCCGGTGCCTTTACAAAATTAATGTTCATCACAAACATTAGCCAATTTATAACTAATACAATCAAGAAAGACATTTAATTAGCAATTAGTTTGATTAACATAACTTTGGGATTAATTTGTTTTACCAGACGGCCTTCATGAAAATAATTCTTACAGAATTTCTTTAAAAATCAGCTAAGTAATTAGAGGATGTAGGAAGAGGTAGACATTTTAAGTTATATTAAGAATAAATAAATGGGCTTAAGTTACAAGCCTCCAAGGTCTGACTAGGAAGATGGCAAACACGAATTTACAGGCCTTTACCAGTGAAGATACTGAGCCAACAAGTAGGAATAGTTGGTATTTTTTGTTTGTTTTTATGGTACTGAAGATTAATTAACTCAGGGTTCACACATACTAGGCAAGCTCTGAAGTACGTGCCCAGCCATTTTCTTTCTTTATTTTACTTTGATGGTCTTGAATTTGTAATCCTCCTGCCTCACCTCCCCAAGTAGCTGGGATTATAGGCATGTGCCATCATGCTTGGCAGAAGTTTGCTATGAAGGCAAAATTCAGAAATTAAGTCAACAGGTGCTAGAGGGGAGTAAGATGTGTAAGAAGGAAAATCCCCAAATTTGTCATTGGGAAACTAAATTGAACCAAATTTAAGGAAAGTTCTAAATAACAAAAGAACAAAGAAGCAAGCACGCATAGAACCCATAAAGAGTGCTGCTGAATGTCTGCCTGGCAGCCATGTCAACTGACTTCACTACAGGACAACAACTGTGGTCAGGAGGACATGCATTTTGAGGCATCTCTCCTGAAGCTGGGATTCATTCATTCTCTGTTTACTCAGAGAGAAGGAGGTCACCTTTATTGAGTGCCTACTTTTATCAGACACTGAACTACAAGGCTTCATGTACACGATTTTAGTATTTTGGCTTTGGTATCATCACAATCTTTTCTATTTTCTTCCTGAAACACAATCTACATTTCTCAGCTGCTATTGTTGCTAAGCATGGTGCTTATATGGATGTATGGCTAATGGAATTGGGGGAGAAATAATGCATTCCAGTATCCAGTAATAGATCATAGAAACTTGCCATAGTGATCCACCAGGTCTTCCTTCATTTGCTGGTTGACATGAGCTGTGTTGTGTTTTGTTTTAATTGAGATGAACTTCAATAATAGAAATCAATCAGTTTGAGTGAAAAATTCAGTGAAATTTAGTACATTCAAAATGTGCAACCCCATATATGTCTAGTTCTAAAACATTTTCATCACCTCAAAGAGAACCTCATGCCCATTAAGTAATTACTCTTCACTTCCCCCTCCTCCATCCCCTAGGAACCAATAATGTATTTTCTATCTCTATGGATTTACCTAGTCAAGATCTTTCATATAATCACATAAACATGACCATTGTTTCTGGCTTCATTAACTTAGAATAATTTTTAAGTTAAATCACAATATAGCATATATCAGAATTTCATTTCTTTTTATGGGTGATAATATTCCTTTTTATATCACAACCTTTTCATCTATTTCCGATTTTAGGCAACTGTGAACAGTGCTTTCATGAACATGCACACACAGGTACTTGTCTGAGTACATTTTGTCCACTCTTAGGTGTCTATCTAAAAGGGAAATATTTGGTCATAAAGAAATTCTGTGTTTAGCCTTTTGAGAAACTGTTAAATTGTTCTTCACAGAGTTTGTACCATTTTATAGTCTCATCTGCACTGTACACAAACTTCCAATTTCTCCACATCCTTGTCAACAGCATAATTTTTATTTTTAAAGCTACCCTAGAAGGTATGAAATGGTATATTACTATGGTTTTGATTTGCATTTTTCTAAGAACCTACAATGTTGACCATCTTTTTCAGTTGTTTAGTGGACATTTGTGTATCTTCTTTGGTGAAAATATCTATTTAAATACTTTCCACATTTTTAATTGGGTATTCTTTGTGTTTTGAGTTGTAAGTATTCTTTATTATGAATAATAGGTTGTTATCAGATATGTGGTTTGCAAATATTTTTTCCAACTGTATATTTTATCTTTTCACTTCCATCATATGTTTTTTATTGGTGCATTATAGTTATACATAATATTGGAGTTCATTTTTACATAATCATACAAGCTTGGAATATAGTTTTCTCCATGTTAGTTCCCAGTTACTTCCCCTTTCCTCCACTCCTCCCTGCCCTTGCTCATCTTTCTCTACTCTACTGGTCTTCGTTCTATTTATTTTTTTTTAATTTGTGCTTTATAGTTATACATAAAGGAAAAATTCACTATGGTAAGTTCATGTATGTACATAGCATAATTTGGCCAATTTCATTCCACTCTTCTTCTTTTCCTCTCCCTCCTCCCTCCCTTTAATTCCCATCTGCTGCTCCACTGTCTTATTTGTTATTATATTCCCAATTCATGGCATAGTTCTTGATACAGGGAAACAAAGTATTTCTTAAATTATATCACCAAACCATTAAGAATTCAATCAAATAATAAAGTAATTAGTGTCAGCTATCACTAAAACAAGATAGGACAAACTGTCATATCTGTGAGCAAATGGGAAGACAGGATTTCGCCTACTCAGCAACATAAGATGATAGGTACCAATCAGAGCAATGCCACAATCAGTTTTGGAATCTGCAGATACATTTCCCCCCAATTAAATTCTTCCTTTCTCCTGCTAGAGGGAAGAAACAATGAAGAGAGGAATTAAGGAAGATGATATCCACAGATTTTCCCTGGGATATGTAGCTTGAGTAAAGTATTCAGGGAAGCAGATTCTGTCCTCTGTGATTCCTTCTGATCTCACATTAGATCTTTAAAACTTCTCCAACTGGTTGTTGAACACAGGGGTTTGTATGAAAAATAACTGTACTCTTCACTGAGGAAAAACTCTCAAAACACACAATTCATTTCCTGAAGTTTTTCCATCTAGTTGTAAGTTAGCAATTATAAAGAATAGTTAAAAATACAAAACCGTGGACCAACTTTAATGAGTATGTCTCTTACCACATTACTTTTTTAGGGGATAGGAGTAACAAACCAAAACAAACAAACAAACAAACAAAAACTGTACAAGCTGCAAGCTGCTGATGAGTTAAAGAGCAATTGTTTAGAGTGTAATTTTCCAAGCTTTGGGGAGAACAGCAAAGCAAAAAGAGTCCTAACCAAAACAGTCTGATCCAGGTGATCCCTTGCTTTCCTGAAGATTTCAGTTCAGTTGCTGTGCTCTGAGTTGGGACCACAAAACCAAGACTTTAAAGAGCACTAGATATGTGTGCTAAGGAAAGTTAACCCCGAGGGTCAATTTTTGCAGCAGAGAAAGGCTGAATGTCAAAATGGTCATGAAATTTAGCTGGCCTTCTTCCTTGAACCTACATGTTTGATATTTGGCAAGCAATTGGACCTCAGCCCAATATAAGCCATTTACAGTGTGTAAATTCCAGTGTGAATGAGTTTCATCTTTAACATTAAGAAGTTTGAGCAGTTTTTTTTTTTTACAAAGAAACAAATTTTCACTTGAATATGTTTAAAGAAATAGTCTGTTAAAAACTTTAATATATTTCTTTACCCTTAACCTCAGTTGTAAATACTACTGATAACCATTCTTAGCAAACTTAAATATGATAGGTCAAAAGTAAATGATGAACTCACTGTTATATGCCATGACTCAAAAATAAATATTTATTAGTGTCCAGTAAGCCTTCTGTAAGTAAAAATTGCACAACAAGAATCTCAGCACTCATTTAACAACCAACTTAGAAGTAATATTGCAGGTAAAAAGCATCCAATACTGCTAAAATTGTTTGGTAAAAAGCTTGATGATAAACAGGATATTTACATTATCTCAAAGTAGCTCTCCAAAAGAAACATACTAATTAAAAAAGGTAAAAAAATTCTGTCAGACACCATCCAACTCTTGAAACTTACTATTTAGAGTAATAAGACAAACTGTGTAATTCCCAATATGATGCACCAATAAGGATATATCTTTCCATGATATTCTTGGCAAAAATGTATAACCTGAAACTAACCACACAGAAACATCACACATGTAAAACTTAAGGATTTTCAAGAAAAGATTCTGATTTATGGTCTTTAAAAATGACAGTCATGAAAGACAGACTGAAGAAATTTATCCAATTTTATAAGACTAAATAGAAATGACAATGAAATGTAATGTGTGATCCTGAATTGGATACTAGACCAGATTTTATTATAAAAGACATTAGGAGGACAGTTGGTGAAATTTGAACATGATATATAGATTAAATAATATCAGTGCTGTCAAAATCAATGTCCTCATATCAATAATTGTACTATCTTTATATAAGAAAATGTCTCCCTTTTTGGGAATCACAAAATGAAATATTTAGGGAATAAAGAAGCATTATGTCCATTTTTATTCCCTACCTTATTTCCAAATATTTGAGAACTAAAAATAAAGATATAATAATGATGTGTAGTAAACACAAACCCACATAAGGCTGTGTGTGTGTGTGTGTGTGTGTGTGTGTGTGTGTGTGTGCAGGAGAGGGAAGAGAGAGATTACCAAAGCAAACATGGAAATAGTTAACATTTGGGGTTTTATGTGTAAAGTAAATGTGAATGGAAAATCTTTGTACACTTTGAAAATTTTCTGTATGTCTGAATTCAAAATTCAAAATGTCCCTCAGAAACCAAGTGGTCCAAGCCTCATTCTCAGGGAGGAAAAACCATAATTGCACAGTTGGTCCACAGAAAATCTAAATCTTAAAAAAAGAGTCTGAGACTTTCCCTACTGTAGCCTATGTGTCTGCACAAACATTAACATAGTCTCAAGAGATCTTCACAGAACTGCTAATTTGAAAGCATTATAGGGCTCCAAAGTTGTAACAGACATAAGCATTTACTTTACTGCGCTACCAGCCTCTTTTGAGGAACAGCCTGGCCTTGATTAAACTCTTAGACCCAAGAGAGCCTTTCTTCCCTCCCATGTTCCCCTGTTAAAGTTTGACATACTTGAGGAGTTGAGGTAGAAACCAGACCCAATGAGAGGTCTCCTTTTCCCTGAGCAATCAAAATTAAGAGTGCAGCTTCTAGCTTGAGTTTGTTCAAATTCTACTTCTCCCCTTTAATACCTATGTAACTACAGGAAAATTACTTGGCCTGTATTTCTGTAAAATGAATATAATAACAGTACTTGCCTTTAGGACTACTGGGAGGATAAATGAGACAATTTATGTACTAAGCATGGGGCACTGTATGTATAAGTGCTCAGAACATATGAGTTATTATTATTATGACTAAAAAAGGGTAGCTGATAGAGCTCTAAGTCTAGATTCTCATTTCTGAAAAAGCAACCTGCAGAATAATTGTTGGTAGAGCATTTTTCATGTATATATGGAGTCAACTCTCAAATATTTATGAGTAGTTAAATTTGTTTTTGCCAGAAACACAGTCATGCAATAATTATTTTACCTTCATCTTCTTCATTTAGGACATTGATCATTAAACTAGAAAGAGAATTAGAAACAACCTAAATGTCTATCAGCAGGAAACTATCTAAATACTTTATGATACTTGCTTTCATTGGAATGATAGGAAGCAATTAAGAAGAATGAGACAGATGAAAAACATACTAAAATGGAAGGATATCCAGTTCATGTTGTGAAATAAAGAAAAAATATATAATTTATAGTATGTGAAGAATTTCTTTAAATGGGCACAAAGTAAGAAAAATGAATTGTATAATTATATTTGAAACACTCAAGAAATAATAGAATGAGACTGGGTAGGGAGTGGGAAAGTTCCAAATTCTACCTTATACATGATTATCTGTAGTCATTTATTTGAACATTTCAATAATCAGGATTCTGCCAAGATTTATAAGGCTACCACACATGTTACCAAAAGTGTGTATGTGTACACACATGCATTCATTAAATGTGCATCTTTATGTATATATAGGCATATTTATGTATCTATATATAAATATGCTTATATGCGCAAATATAACTTTGTTAATTTAGCAATTGAATAGCTTTGACTAGCTCTTGATAGTATCATGGGAGTTGCCAAAGCTATTAGCTAGTAGATCCAGCCACTGTTTCCAGAAGCTCATTTCAGGTTGTCACAGTATCCTGACTGTACATAAGATTGATCTGGAATAGAAGAGGAGAGTAAACCAAATAAAATTTAGCAACCAACATCCAATAATTGTGCTTAAGCATTTACATCCTTTCTTAAATTTGTTGCTTAGAAAAATAAACATGATAGAAAATTATGGAATTTCATATCAGTATAATCCAGGTAATTATGGACTATTGGTTGAAAATGTGAATCGATTTGGAAAAAGATAGTGTCAGCAGAACAGAGTTATGGAGTTCAATAGGTACTCTGTTTCATGAGGATATACTTCAAATATGAGGTCCATGGGGTAAGAATGAATGAAAGTAACCCTCAGTAAATGAAAGAGGAAATTGATTAGCCCAAGGTCACACATGAAGTTAGTGCTGTAGGCATGGAATCGACTGCCTGAAGGAAGCAGGAAGGTAATACCCATGGATAAGGGGCATAGGTGGTGACTGGAACAAAGAAGAAAGCTTGCACTAGCCCAAGGAAAGCTACAGTTGCTTGTATCCAATCTAATCTTTAGACTATAGGCCTAATCTTTTCAACATTACTTCTATGAAGAGAAGCCAGACATGTATAAGAAACATCCTGAATAGTAAATATCGGGCAACAAATAAAGCATGTGCCACAAATAGAAGGCTACTGTGGGGTAGGCCAGTCACTGTTTGCCACTTTTGAGGATCTAAGTGTTGAGATACTAGCTGACACTTTCTCTCTCCAGTTCTGTCCTTTCTGTCCCTGGTCTCCAACTAATTAACTAAATTAAAAAAGAGAAAGAAAAAGGAAGGAGCACTTACAAGCTACCAGATCAGAAACTTAGAGTGTAAAGAACATCAAAGAAAGTAAGTAAACTGGAGAACAAGAAGCATATTCTGGCCCTCAATAAGTATAAAATCTAATAGGCCAAGAAGAATAATTTACATGACTCTATATTATAATAATAACTAGTACAGAAGAATTAAATTGAGGGCTGCTATGGGAACCTACTAGATCAGTTGATCAAGCTGAATGAATGAGGAAGATTTCAATAGAAGAAAAGCTGTTGAAAATAGTATTGCATAGTGCAGAGAGGGAAGAAGCATCACAGGTGGAAAGGCCAGCAGAGAGAAACACTTGCATGTGATGAGGCATGATGTATTAGTAGAGAAGAAGTTAATTTGTATACGAAAAAGATAGGTTGTGTGGAAGAATGCAGACAGTGTCCACCAAGCGAGCATAAATGTTATTCTATAAGAGAAGGGACGGAGAAGAGATTTTGAGAGGTTGACGTGATTCTCTACTATTTCAGAAGATTTCCTCCAGCAACAAATGATTTTAAAAAGTGAAAAGTTGGCAAAGAAAAGACTTATTAGTTAGCTAATTATTGTTGAGGGAGTCAAATAAAGTAGAGACACTGGAAGTGAAAAAATGGTGATGAGTGTAAGCCACTATAAAACTGGAAAGGTGGTGCATGCCTATAAACAATCACAGCCACTTGTGATGCAGAGTCAGGAGAACTGAAAGTTCTCAGAAACTTAGCAAGGCCCTAAGCACTTAGCAAGACCCTATCTCAAACTATAAATTAAAAAGGGTTGGGTAATATTCTATTGTGTATATATACTACATTCATCTACTGAAGGGCATCTAGGTTGGTTCCACAGTTTAGCTATTGTGAATTGTGCTGCTATAAACATTGATGTGGCTGTGTCCCTGTAGTATGCTGTTTTTAAGTCCTTTGGGTATAGACCAAGGAATAGCTGGGTCAAATGGTGGTTCCATTCCCAGTTTTCCAAGGAATCTCCATACTGCTTTCCATATTGGCTACCAATTTGCAGTCCCACCAACAATGTATGAGTGTGCCTTTTCCCCACATCCTTGCCAACACTTATTATTGTTTGTATGCATAATAGCTGCCATTCTGACTGTAGTGAGATGATATCTTAGAGTAGTTTTGATTCACATTTCTCTGATTGCTAGAAATATTGAACATTTTTTCATATATTTGTTGATTGATTGTATATCATCTTCTGAGAAGTGTCTGTTCAGTTTCTTGGCCCATTTATTGATTGGGTTATTTGATGTTTTTGGTGTTTAGCTTTTTGAGTTCTTTATATACCCTAGAGATTAATGCTCTATCTGATGTGCAAGTGGTAAAAATTTTCTCCCAAGATATAGGCTCTCTATTCACCTAACTGATTATTTCTTTTGCTGAGAAGAAGCTTTTTAGTTTGAATCCATCCCATTTATTGATTCTTCATATGCTTTTTTAAAATTTTAATTTGTTGCTAATGACAACAGAATGCATTACAATTTATATTACACATATAGAGCATAATTTTTCATATCTCTGATTGTACACAAAATAGAATCACATCCTTCATGTCTTCGTACATATTCTTAGGATAATGAAGAAAATGTGTATATATACACAATGGAATATTACTCAGCAATAAAAGAGAATAAAATCATGGCATTTGAAGGTAAATAGATGGCATTGAAAATAATGCCAAGTGAAGTTAGCCAATCCCCCAAAACCCCAACAACCAAATGCCAAATGTTTTCTCTGATATAAGGAGGCTGATTCATAGTGGGATTGGGAGGGAGATTGGGAGGAATAGATGAACTCTCGATAGGGCAAAGGAGTGAGAGGGGAAGGAGGGTGCATGGAGGTGGAAAAGATGGTGGAATGAGATGGACATCATTACCCTAAGTACATGGATAAACACAAGAATGGTGTGAATATATTTTGTGTACAATCAGAGATATGAAAAATTGTGTTCTAAATGTGTAATATGAATTTTAATGTATTTTGCTGCCATATAAAACAAATTTCAAAAAATTTTTTAATAAATAAATAAATAAAGTTTTAAAAAGGGTGCTAGGGATGTAACTCAGTGGTAAAGTATCCCTGAGTTCAATCACTACTTCCAAAAAAAAAAAAAAAGTCACTTTAGAAAAAAAAAATACTATGGAAATCAGTATAGAGGTTCCTCAAAAGACTAGGAATGGAATTCCCCTATGACCCAGCTATACCACTTCTTGGTATTTATCCTAAAGAATTAAGGCCATCATACTATGTTTATATATGGTCCTATGTTTATAGCAACACAATTCACAATGATCATGCTATGGAAACAACCTAGACATCAATGCATGGAGGAATGGATAAAGAAAATGTGGCATATATACATGATGAAATTTTAATAAGCCATAAAGAAAAATGAGATTATGTTATTCTCAAAAAATGGCTTGTACGTCTTTTCTCATGTTTGGAAGCTAGAGAGAAAAACAGTGGGGAGGAGGCTGAGGTTGTAGCTCAGTGGCAGAGTGCTTGCCTAGCATGTGTGAGGCACTGGGTTTGATCCTCAGCACCACATAAAAATAATCAAATAAAAAGTAAAGGCATTTTATCCATCTACAACTACAAAAAATTTTTTTAATTAAAAAAAAAAGATGAAGAGGAGGAGGGATGATCTCAGAAAACAGAAGGGAGACCAGTTGAAGAGAGAAAAGGGACCAGGAAGAGGGAGGAAGAAAGGGGATGGGGAGTTACTAGGGAATGAAACTGAGCAAATAATATAGTTACATAGTGTGCATGTATGAACAAGTAACAGCAAATCTCACTATTATGTTTTTATAATGCACCAATAAAAAAGAGAACACTAAAAATAATAGTAGTAAAAAAGTAAAAATAAAAGTCACTGAAATGCATATTTGCATCTGGGCAGCATGGTCAGTTTGAGATCTGGTCCAAAGATCTTGGAGAAAAGGGTGCTTCTAGCTACACAGGGAGCACAGGTTGGAAAATAATGAATGTCATTTCCGTAGAGTCACATTACAAGTAGTCTGGTTTGGATCTGTATGATTCTGAAGCTCATACATTTGACCACTGGAAAGAAAGAAAGAAAGAAGAAAGGAAACAATGTCAAATAAATGGCCCCAGAAAAAGATGAAAGCAGCTGAAGCTAAGCAATGGTTTGTGGATTTGGGAATGAGGATGCCACATGTGCCCTCTGGAAAAGAGGTTTCAGCTGAGCAATTGGGGAGCAGCCAGATGCTGGAGACAAAGAGCAAGGGTGTGGTGAGGAAGTGGTGTCAATAAGTGCTGACAAAATGTTGGAGAACATTTGGCAGTGAGCAGATGGTGAGTTTGGCAGGAGAGAAGGAAGTTAAGTTGGAATTTTCTTGAGTTTGTTATGTTTGTGTGTTTTATGTTGGTGGCTGCTAAGTCTTTGCATCAGTCCATCTCATGGCATTTAAGACAACTTTATCATATCCTTTAAGTAAAAGGAAAGATCAGATGTAAGAGAATGACTAGTTTCCAGAATGGTCAGAAAGGAAGACCTGAGTAACTGATTATTTTCCTTTTTCTCCTGAACCCTCTCAAAGTAATGTCTCTGAAAGAGAAAGCAGTTCCTTTAAAGATAGAACATCAAGATTCCTGAATGAAAGAAAAAAAATGCAACCATTGGCTTGAGGAAGCCAGATAATACCCCTAACTCACCTCTACCCAGTGATAAGATTCTTAAATACCAGTGGTGACCTGTCTGAAAGTTAAGACATCAAAAGAGATCCCAAGTCCCTTAGTAAAAGAAGACAAAAGGAAGCAAACAACTGGGGACAGTGCAGGCAATGGCCATGACCATCACCTGCAACTCCTTGAGTTGCACTGATTCTCTGGACCTATCATCTAGGTCCCTGTGCTGGCTCATTCTTCTGTCTCATCCCTGCTTTCTGCAAACTGATTTTTGAGGTATTCTGACCAATACTCCTGGGCAAGCTGCCAGATAGGTGCTCCCTAGTCCTAATCAACCAAAAAGAATAGAGGAAATGACTCACATCCTTTCCTTACATTTCCATTTTGTCCCTTAAATAGAAACAGCTGCCAGGAAGCTATACGCCCTGCCTCTCATTGGAAGAAGTGACTAAGCAGGCCATTGGGATGGGTGACTGGTCACTGCTCCTGCATAGCTGGCCACCATCTTGCTAGCTCTCCTTCCTCTAAAGTGATTCCCTCCTTCCTTCCTTCCTTCCTTCCTTCCTTCCTTCCTTCCTTCCTTCCTTCCTTTCTCTCTTTCTTTCTTTTCTTTTTTTTTTTTTTTTTAACCAGGGATTGAACCTAGGGGTTCTCAACCACTAAGCCACATCCCAGTCCTTTTTTATATTTTATTTAGAGACAGATAGGATCTCACTAAGTTTGTAAGGCTAGCTTTGAACTCACCATCCTCGTGCCTCAGCCTCCTGAGCTGCTGGGATTATAGGGGGAGTGTTCTTGAGTGGAACAACAAAGAACAACTTTGCTAGTGTGGACAAAAATCTGTTAGATTTGTCACTGTAAACTCATCAGGGCAAGACTTTACCACTCCACAGGAGGGACCTCCATACTCCACTCTCTCTAGAGACTAGCTATTGAAGACAAGGAGTGTAAATCAAATCACAGACAGGCAACTTCAGTTGGACTCCAGTCCAAATTACTGGCCTTGCCGAGCAAGCCCAGCTTTGCCAACAAAAAGCTCAACCTATACTTTAATCTTCATCTGATTCCTGTGTTCATCTTAATCCAGAATCAGGAAGAATTGAATAAAGTGATATATTGGACTCTCGAGTCCTAAAGTCTAATACTCTCAACATCAGATTTTGTCATTAACTAGCCTTAACCTCACCCATTTGTCCATGCTCCAACCCATTTACCTCACATGTGGTCCGAGTCTCACTGTTGAGTTGTAGCTCCTTCTTGAACCTCAAGAAAAAAACTCATATGAATTTTACAAAAATTAAACTGTTGCATATGAATCGACCAGCTATTTCAGGAGCTCAGGGTAATACTTAAACATCTACATTTCTGGCCAAGTATCATGCCAATATCATTTACCACACTTTGAATTGAAAGGTTAGATTAGTGGTTCCCCAAATTGGTTGTATTTTGGAATTACCTAGGGGACACTTTCAAATTCCCAAACCCAAGACACAGACTGAACTAATTTAATCATTATGTATGACAATGCAACACAGTAAAACTGTTTTTCAAACTTTCCCAGTTAATGGAGACTATCAGGCTAAGTGAAATAAGACAATCCCCCCCAAAAACAAAGGTTGAATGTTTTCTCTGATATGTGGATGCTGATACACAATAAGCAGGTTAGAGAGAAGAAGATCATTGGATTAGACAAAGGAGAAGAGATGGGAGGGAGAAAGGCAATAAGGAAGACAGTAGAATGAATTAGACATAACTTTCCTATGTTCATATATGAATACACACCACTGAATCTCCACATCATGTACAACCACAAGAATGGGATTTTAATTAGAATAAGTTATATTCCACGCATGTGTAATAAGCCAAGTTAGACTCTACTGTCATGTATATGTAAAAAGAATAAATTTTTTTAAAATTCCCCAGTTGATTACAATATGTGATCAAGTTGAAAAACAATGTTTTGAAGTGACAAGCATCCTTGCAAGGCCTCAATGTAAAAGACAAATACCTGGAGGCTTTAAGCAACTAAAACTCTCTATTAACCTGAAGGCAAAGCCAGTGTCTTAAGCTAGATTAATAAAAAAATAAATTATTTAAGTTAAAATAAAAGTCAATAATTGTGATTATACATTGGCTGGGCTGTATATCAATTTTGGTTTGTGTGGCTATATTATAAGAGAGATATACTGATATCATGGACTATGCCAAGAGAAGAGTGAGTCATACTGAAAATATAGAAAGGGCCAAAAGAACTATTTTCAAATAATCTAAGATCTATTCCAAAGAAAAATTAGACTTCACTATTCAAGTTTCCTTTTTTTTTTTTTTTTTCTTTTCAGGTTGAGTGAAGTTTTGACACTTGCAGACCCTATCTAAATTCTCCGTGGGCAAGTTTTCTCCCTCGTTCAAGCAGACTAATGGTGGGTGTCCACATCTATCCATGTCTGGACCCAGCACTAAAAGGGCTGAATCTCAAATAGGGTTTGAATACATATGCTTTGCCTCATTTGGACAAAATTATTCCTCTTATTGTACAGGTAGGTGTTGTGAAATGTCCCAGGCACATGTAGGAATGTGGCTGGGTTAAGATACCTTTGATTTCTTTGCATGGTTGATAATGCAGATGGTCTTAAAAGCCTAAATTTTTGTCCAGATAAATTCCCAACAAAAATCCATTACTTTTTTGGCAGTGTTGATTCTTCTGGGAAAATCTGATTTAGATAGGCCAAAATATATGACAATATTATAGGCCTTAAAATGATGTCCTCAGGGTCTGTTCAATGTTAAACAGTATCTGAAAGACACTAGAATCTCTCTTTGTTGAATTAGGAAGCATTCACAATCTGTTCATGCTTTGTTTATGCTGTGTTTAAGATTTAATGAAGATTTGTTACTGGTAGCCAGAAACAAGAAAACCTAAATGCTCTCTGCCTAAGAGATTTTAAATGCCCCCGACTGTTTTGTTCTGTAAGTAGCTGAAACCCTAAATGATGACTCTTGAGGTTAACTTCAAAAGTGGGGGTTAGAAATAGCAGAATAAAGGATGCAAAAAGATTAGAATAGCATTCAACAGCCTATATATGTGCATCCTCATACACACACACACACACACAATTATTTGTCTGGCCTTGGTGGCAAATGTCAGAAAAATAACAAAAAAGCAGTTAAACATACAGCTAATCAAATTCAGTAAAACATACTCCAATTTCTTAATTTATCAATTTCACTTATTAGAAATATCACAATGGTAGTCCTCTCCTTTATCAGTGGGGGGTGTACGATGGATTTATAGGTCAGATCCATTATTTCAGTGGGTGGTATGTGATGGATTTAGAGGTCAGAACCTAGATGGATGAAACAAAAACTTGAATTCAAATTCTCACTCTTGCCATTTCATTGCTGTGTGAGCTGGGGGAAATTGCCTATAACTTCTCTGATCTCCCACTTCTTTATCAGTAAAATGAGGATAATAACACATTGCAAGGTTGTGGAAGAATTAAATTAGTTCATACATTAAAAAAGTACAAAACATAATGCCTAGCATATAGGAGGTACTCAGTAACTGGTGGCGACCTTCATGATCATGTCCCATAAATACTCTTAACATATAAAATAAAGCTTCAAGTAAATGTAAAATATAACTAAATACCCAGTGATCTTACCTAAAATTCAAATTTTACAAAGTTATTTGCTAAAAATATATACAAACACTAGTTACAGATTTTTTTTTCAAATTATTCTTACTTAACTACTGATCTTCTTCTGTATCTAGACTCCTTTTACTCTTGAAGGCTTCTTGGTGGTTATATCTCAAAGGTAATGATGTTGAACAAAAACCTTACTCTTGTGCCACTCTCTCTTCCTTCCATTTCTTCTTCCTGCCCATCCTCACTCCACTATTTTCTCTCCTGCTACCCTTTCAAAGAACTCAGATCAGTAAGTGCAGTTGGTTGCTAAAATACCTGTCCCTGGTTTGCCTGCACCCTGGGTGCCCAGAAGTGGAGTAGGAGTCAATAATGCCAAGGCCCTGGATGGGACATTCATCATGGCATTAATCCTCACACAATCCCTGTCCCTGCAGCATGATTAAGCTCATTTTAAAGAGCAAGAAATCAAATTTTACATCTTTCCCAAGACTTACCAAAGATCACATCTTAGTAATAAACCCAGATCTATCAGGGCACTCTGAATCCAGTCAAGTACTCCATCTGTGTTCTTGAGTAACCAGATCTAAGTATATCATTTACCTGAGCCCCCAACCTGTCAGGAAAAACTGATCAGAGCTTATTCTGGCAATCCCTGTGAAGGACAATTTGTTTGGAGAACATCCAATGCAATATTTCTAGTTCTATTCTGCAATTGTGTTCCCTTAATTTGTGGGCAGACTTTTCCAAGTGGAAAAATTATATAAAATAAAATGTTTGAAAAGTATTTCACACTGAGATTGAGTCATTAAGAAGAACAGTCATTAATAATGCATTGACTTTGATTATACTTTCAGTCACTGGGAGCTGTCAATTGAGAATTACTATTCTCTTCTGATGAAGTCAAAGTCATATAAGGGTCTCTAACAATGCACACGATTGTTCTCGAATTGTAAAAGTGGGAAATTGTTCTCTCATGGAAAATACATTTCAAGGCCATGGGGCATCATTAATATTCTGGAAGGGTTGTGGTCCAAGGTTGGGATGGGGCAGGGAGTGGATAGAGACAATGAATTATAAAATAAATGAGAAACATCCAGCCAGTTAAAGATGGCTTGGTAAACACCTCCCCTGCCCTCCCTTTGTCAATGCAGCAAAATTCCTTCTCCAAATCATCCCACTATGGTGCTCTATGCTACTAAATTCTCTATTGATCTTTGTGGTCTGCTTAATTAAAACGAAAGTTGGAATGTAAATGTGGATAGCTTTCGGATATTAGGATACACACCTTTTTCTTCCCTAAAAATACAAACCCACTGTAACAACTGGATTCTGAAATCGACTCAGGTATGCTGGGCCCTGAGCCAAAGTCCATATGTGTGCAGCAAAGAACACTCAGCACTTATTTGGAGGAGTGTATCAACAGGCAATAACTCTCCCAGTCCCCTCTCTGGAACAGAGTTTACAGACTACTTAGAAGGGCAAAAAGAAACAATCTGCAATAAACATTTAAAGTGATGCAGGGCCCTTGATATCCAGCAGCAGCACAGGATAACCGAAATCAAGGCTCTCATCTCCTGTGTAAGCTGTTGAGCTCTAGAATATGCAGGGTATTTGACGAGGGGGTTCACAAGGCCTCCAGGCAACCGGAAAAATGAGGCCAAAAAATTTACTAGGGCTGGGAAAAATCTGCATGCCAACTGAGGCCAAATGAGGCTGCCTTCATTCTGTTCTTTGTGCTCTGTTTCCATCTCTAAGCTTTCAGCATTAAAGCTGCACTTTTCGTCTCTTTTCTTTTTTTAACTGAGCTCTGCAGGGATATACTGTGCCAGCACCTCAAATTCATTAAAATTTCATTAACATCCACTTATGGAGATGCCATTTATTTGCTGCAAAGCATTTTCTGATAATGCTGAAGGAGGAGATAAATGAGATTTTCTTCTTTGGAATCAGAACCAACCAAATTCTTTTCCAAGTTGGGTAGTTATAGTTTTATTAGGCCCAAATATTCCCCTCTAAATGTCATGTATGTAAAGATCCACTGAAACTCCGTCCAGGGGAGAGTCTGATGAATATGATTACTTAGTGCTTCTAATCTGATTGTGAAATGTTTAGGACTGGGAAGGGGTATGAGTGCCATACCATTACTACATCCTTAAATAATTAACAGTATTTTCTTCTTATAATTAAATCCTAGTTAGGGCTTAAATTTTAAATTTATATCATAAAATTCAAACTTTAAAACATTTTCTGAGTATATCAAATAAAATCCAAATTAGAATTTTTCCCCTAAGCATATGAAACAGGATTAAAAGTGGTTGGTAGGTCCTTTATGTTTGTTTTTTTTACTCTAAAATATATTATGATTATGAAAACTAAAGTACAGAAGTGAGGGAAATAATTCTGTATAATACCTTTTCAGCTATGAAATAGCATTACTAAGTGATATTTTGTTACATTTGCTTCAGATAGATGGGGATATATTAAGTCCCATTTTCTATATTACAGATGTCCTTCACTCTGTTCCACCTTCTAATTTACATGTTTTAAAGTCTGGGTCATTTGTTCTGTAGAATTTTTTCAGTAACAATTTTTGCTGGCCTCAACGTATAATTTAGTACTTTTGTCATGTCTCTGTATTTCATATAATATGTTAGCTAAGTCTAGAGGATTGGTGAGATTTATGTTCAATTTTTTCATAGGGAGGAGAATGGCTAAACTATATAAGTGATGATATATAAGTAAAGCGAGTAAGATATGTGTGTGTGTGAGCATGTGTGTGTGTGTGTATGTGAGCATGTGTGTGTGTATGTGAGCGTGTATGTGTGTGTATGTGTGTGTGTGTGTGTGTGTGTGTGAGAGAGAGAGAGAGAGAGATATTGGCCAACATGGATGAACATTGTCTGGATCCTTTAACTCACTAAGGTTGCAAAATAGTGACTGCCTCCTCCTCTCACTGCTACTTCACTTATGAAAGCAGTGTTTCTATAAAAAGAAAATTCTCTCCATCAAATCCTTGGTTATGGGGTCCAGCACCTATCTTTCAAAGCCACATCAGTGCACATCCTTTCTCATTTTCATCCCAACAGACTATGCACTCAGGAAGACAGGACAAGCAAAAAGGTTTTCTTTTTTTCAGTTTTTGTTCTTATGAGCAGCATTATACATATAGAAGTTTTAAAGAACAATGTAATAAGCAGTCTGATGCCTGGGCATCTTCACGCCATGGTTTTAATTTGCATTTCCCTGATTACTAATGAGGGTGTTTTTTTTTTAATATGCTTACTGGCCGGGTAAAGACATTTTAAGTGCTTTTTGACTTTGTGTTACTCAAGACCAAGAACATAAAGTTCCACATGGATGAGGGAAAGAAGGGGCTAGGTTACATCCTGTACACATACCATTAGCTCATCTTCTTCTTGCTGCAGCCCACAACGAGTATTATTAGAAATGACTGTGTTCCATAAAATATGGTTTGTTATGTAACACAACAGGAATAAAAAATGTTAGAAACCCACTAGAATGGAGGTGAAAAGGTGGTGGTGAAAAGTTTCTGTATCTGTCAGAAGAGAAGATCTGAACAAAGTAGCCCTGTGTTGTCTGAAGAATTACACCTAAGGAAGTTTCTACATGTGTGTGCTCTATGGGATTGAGTACAGAATTAAAGAACAGATGGGTGTAGAAGAGGGGAAAATGGAGCATAAATAATGACGCAACCCTCAATAACATGGCGCCTCAAATGTTCACAAGAATCAGGCAGGCAATAAAAAAAAGGAAGTCACAGGCCTCCTATACTTCAAACAGGAAGAGGTGGGAATGGGGCCTCCTGGAGATGTTCTGTTTATCATCTGTCTCTTGACAAGTGGGAATGCAGGTGGAAATTTAGATTTCACATAAAATCTCCTGATTGAAAAAACCAGTTTCTTTTTCTTTTAACATTTGCTGAGAGCCATGCCAAGTAGCCAAGTAGGAATGATGCATGGTATTTTTGGTTAAAAGGTGGCCCCAGCAAGCCATTGAGATTATAATGATTATGTTAAGATCTTCATTCAATTGGAGATTAGACCCCTGCTGTCTGCCTAGACCTGCTACTTTGGAGCTCTGGTGGGACTCCCAGAGAGTTCCCATTGGTTGGGGAAGTGCGGTAGGAGGGAATTCCGGAGGAGGGATTTCCTGTTGGAGGAGTGTGGGAGAAGGCCACATGCATGGCATTGGCGGGAGGTTTGGAAATAAAGCTTGTTTCTGCTTGAGTGGCTCGTGATTTTGTGCCCAGCCAGCCTGTGGCAAACATTGTGAGATCCAAACAACATATCTACAACCCAACATGGCCCTCTTCATCCTCCAGGGTATTCTCTTTGCATCAGAGACTTTGTCTCTTTTTTTTGTCTTTTGTCCTCTAGATTTGGGCTTTGGGGCTTGCTCCCCCTTTCCCTTGCCCCACCCCCAGGCATGATCATATTCATTAATTAGGAGGGCACTGTTTCCAATTCTTATGCCTACAGTCCCAATCCTGGAGATGTTTCTACACTGGGCATTCACTGAGCCATTTTAACCAGATTTTTGCTGTTGTTTATCAGCTTTAAAACTTTTCCCACAATCAGCAAAGGTGTCCAGAGTACTGATGTATATATGGATTGGAACATAAGGTCTTGGCGGCTTTTGAAAAGAAGAGAAATACTTTGTCTTCAAGCAGTGAATATAGATAATGAATAACAAAATGTTCTAAATCTTAATTCATTCTAGGATGTTGCACTGCTTTAATGCCATGCTAATTTTAAGCCCTTGAGTGAAAAACATACTTATACTTAAAAGCATTGCATATAAGGAATGAATAAAGAGTCTAGGAATGTGTATGTTACCCATTATCAAATTTCTGCTGGGCCACCAACGTGGCAGAGAGTTTCAACTTGTACTAGGTAACCCTGAAAGGCAGACTTCTGGAAAGAAGTAGCCTAGAAACAGTTCAGAGTTTAAGTTTAAGGAAGACTCTCCTTGAACCTACTGCTTTAGGAAGCTGTGAATTCCTTTTTACTGAAGGCATTCAAGTGATAACTACCATGATATGGGAGCAGGACTCTCACTCCACTAGATAATATGCAAGTTTCCTTTCAAACCTGATGGTAATGATTTGGTGAAATTGAAATCTATAAACAAAAGGAAAGATAATCTCCTAAAGTGAACAAAGAAGTTAAATGAAAACATACAGTTAGCTGGATCAAAGCCTTATATCAATACAAAATAGTAAAGTGATGCAAATTGTCAGAAAGTTTTAAGTAACAACCATTATTTCAGTTACTTAATATACTTAATAATAACACAGTGTTTTATAACTATAAGTAATTGTATAGCTAAGGGCTCTGGGGTTAACTGACTTGTCTTAGGTCATAAAGCAGTTAGTATTTCCATCAGGAATTAGAAGCCAGAGCTTTGACTCTGAGCCATATTATTTTTATTATGTATTTGAATTGCCACATATTCTAAATCATGAATATAAAAGGTTGACTTTGTTTATTAATCAAAATACATTGCAAAAGCTAACATTGGGTAAGTGATTAAGCAAAGATAAGGAAAAGTGGAACAGACATTTACTGGATGCCCTCTTCAGCACAGGTCATATGCTGGACCTTGTCACATACTATCTCATTTTAGACTCATGATAACTGTGCGGAATTGGCACAAATATGCCCATTTTGGAGACTGGAGAAGTTAATTTAAAGAAGTTCTTTCTTAAGGCCATACAATTTGAGAGGATCACAGTTGGAATTTTTCATTTGTATTGTAAAACTAGCCCAGATTATTTCAATTAAATTATGAAAAGAAGTCAGAAGATAACTTCTGGTCTAGGTGTAACACAAGAGCTTTTTTTTTGAACCATAATTAATTAATTATTATGAATAGCAATAAAATTATAATATTTAATTCATAGATATTGCACTATGCCCTATTTTTGGAAACAAAGGTGATTTACGTTATAAACACATGAGATTAGGAATTAATTTTAATGTTTACCAGGTGTAGCTGGGTTACCCACAGAATTCTAATTCTTAGTCATGAAACTGTCATGATTTTCTTTAAACTAATAGTACTACATCATTTCCTGTGCACCTGCAAGAGAGCCTGATAGATTTTGTTAAATAAATTTGAATTTTTTTATTTGTTTAAATAATTCTATATTGCTAATGTCCTGTAGGCACAGGGCAAAACTGAGTGAGGAGATGAAAGAAAATACTATTATTAAAAGTACTGATGATGCATTTAATATTTCTTTGCCAATCCTGAACACTTTGCCAAGTGTTCTGCCGGTGGATAATACGTGCTGTTGGTTCTAGGCCTACCATATGCCAGATGTTGTGCTAGAGGATTCAGGTATATGAGGAATAGTACCATTATCCCACGTAGGTCAACAGCAAAGGCCAGCCTTGTGACATGCCACTGTGCCATCACTGGGAGTTCTCCTTACTTTTCATCTCTCAAGTCTTTTGGGGTTTGTATGGGTTTTCTGCATCAGACACCCTTATGAAGCAACTACAGTCTTTGCTTAATTTGTCTTTAAGTCAGAAACCCTGGGGGTGGAAGTGAAAAGGCTAGCTGGTGGAATGTGCCAGCACTACTGACTCCCAGGGAGCTGAATCCACAACTTAATTTGCAACACAACACTCTCTTATTAATTCAGCAGCAGCTTGTCCTTTCTTTTTCTGTTCCTCTCAGCAATTGCCTCTTCATCCCACTGCTCTGTCTTCTCAGCAGCATGTAAAAACACTGTACTTGGCCCATCCTTTCACGTTTCCATTTTATTGCGGAATATATTTCATTTATCCTTTTCTCCAATTAGGCTCTATAAAGGCAGCATATTGTTTTCTTTAGCATCTGCCCTAGCACCGAAAAATTGAATGAGTGGCTGAATGGCTGGATGCTGGATGATTTCAGGGCCTGCAACCTACTCAAATCACAGCCCCCCTTCCTTCACACAGTGAGGCTGGAAAAAGTTAAAAGTGACAACGGAGCAGATGAGACCTCAATTTGTAATGCTGACTTGTATCTTGCTGGTATTTTCTCCAATAAATGAACCTGTTGTGATTTCACTGCTTTGTGGCGTCCTTAACAGCCTTTCAATATCTTCCTTTTAATGGCTCAAAGGAAGTTGTTACAATGTTTGCAATGAATGCAAATTATGGATCCATAATCCTGAGTGTCTCATAAAGAACCTCACTAAACAGTTATTGTACCTATACAATAGCATCTCTTATGAAATCCCAATGAATCAGCTTTAAACAAAACTACTGTCGCCCAAGTCCGCATGTGTGAAATTTTATGAGAAGCTCAACTAGCTCTTAAACTCCCTCTCCACTCAACACCCTGCATAATGGAAGGAAAAGCAGGAAACGGGCTAGCAAAAGCTGGTGTTTTGAGGTAAATAATGCTTATTCCTCCAGATAGTAAAGACTTCTGTGTTAATTTATTCTGTGCAACGGGTACTTCTTGTGGGAAGGAAATTACAGCCCCTTGGAATCAAAATAACCACAGAGATTATTTAAAATAATGCCTGTCCCTCATTTTGCATTTCAAAGTTCCCTAAGCCCCTTCATATTTGTATTATTCCATTTCATCCTTATAATAGCTCTGTGGTTCTGGCTTCTTCTCCTGTTGTCATGTTACATGTGAGTAAACAGATTTGGAGAATACCTGGCTCGTGGGATGTTAGCCTTTTCTTCCCAGTAATTCAGGCTGCAAATGTGCAATCCTTACTTTCTCCCTCTTACAGCTATTTGACATGAAATAAGTCTCCTTTGATAAATTGCTTTAATATCTGTCTCCTCTTTTTTAAATCTCCATTGTGACTGCATTAGAGTTTGTTCACACACTCCCAGGACATAGAAGATATTCAGTGACTATCTGTTGAGTGAGTGAGTCGGTGAGCAAAGACAGAGTCCTTTGAGGATAGGGAGGTTACAATAAATTCATACTAGCTACCTGCTTCTCATTTGGAAAAATTTCAAGCAATTGTCCATACACACACAAGAGTGCACTTTTTACTGTATGCATTTGATACATATTATTCTTCTGATCAATATCTGAGTCTCACAGAAAAAATAACAAAATACCCTTTGATTGATATGAGAAACTTTCCAGATCTGCCCCTGATGACCTCTTTAGTGCCATCTCTTGTCACTTCCTTGTTCTTTATGATTGTTCCATACTGACGTGGGAACCACTCCAGCCCTGATGTGTACCATATTCTCATGCCTCCATCTATGCGGTTTTCATTGAGTGGAAATTAAATACTAGTCTAAGTCACTTCTTTGAAGTCTTTCTGACTCTACAAAGCAAACCTAGAAGATCCTTCCCTTGAGAGATCATTGATTTCAAATACATTATCTGACTGCATTACATGCCTTTCTTAAATGACTACTTTGCTCTATCATTAAAATTCTTACAAGCGAAGCTATTTCTATCTCTTTATATCATTTTATCACTACCAGTATAATGCTAGAAATAATATAAAGGTGGGACTAATTCTAAAAAGTTAGTTTGAAAAGAATCAACGAATAAGGTCCAACAGTTTACCCCATGGCACTTAACCACTCAACACCCCCTTCTTCAGAAGCCACCTCACTTCCGTTTCATATAAGTTGTCTTCAGACCATGTGATTCAATATTATTTCCATAGGTTCAGTAGGCAGGCACAGGCTTCAGCCTGGCCAATCAAAGCATAATGTTACCTCTTCCTAGTTACAGGGACTACTTCTAAGATGGACAGTTGAGCCAACAGAACCAATCAGAGTTTTCATGATGATTTTAGTTAATTGAAGCAGAGATGGTTTCTGTCTTTGCATTTATAAGTGTTCTCCAGAAATATAAAATCACTAGGCTAGATCAATGTTTGGGCAGGTGGGTGGGGGAAAGGATAGATGGACAGATAAATAGATGAGAGGGGATTAGGTAATTGGCTCACAAGATTATGGATGCTAAAACACCCCATGACCTGTCATCTGCAATCTGGAGATCAGGGTAAACTGACTTAATCCAAGTCTGAGCACCTGAGAACTGAGGGATTTTGACCAATAGGTACAAATCCCAGAGTTTAAAGGCTGGAAAAGCTGAAGTTCTGATATGTATGGTCAGAAATAGATGGGTGTCTCAGCTCTAAAAGAGAGCTAAATCACCTTTTTCCTGCTTTTTTGTTATACCCGGACCCTTACATGATTAGATGGTCACTCCTGACCCAGTCCATTAATTCACATGATAGTCCCTTCTAGAAACACTTTTATACACCTATCCAGAAATAATACTTTACCAGCTATCTGGGTTTCCCTACATCAGTCAAATTGACATCTAAAATTACCCATCACAGTTGTTTTCTGGAATCTCCAGCTATCAAGATCAATGAGTCTGAAGCTGCCAGTCTGCCTACCATGTGGAAATAAATTGTCTGGAAGTTAAACCAGCACTGAAACTGAGACATGGAGAGACTGATACAGATGGCCTTGTTGGGAAAACTTGTTCTTAAGAGCCTTGCCAAAAATCTTTGAAATTTTAGCTACATGAGCACCAAAATTTATTTTTCTTGTATTAAGCTTCTTTAGGTTGGATTTTAGTCACTTGAAACAGAAGAGACCTTTATTAATATCGTGTAGTTAAGGACAAAGTTAATTAGCAAAACAGACAAAATCAAATCAGGCCATCCAACTGCGTAGGAAGTATCCTTTCAACTTCATACTACTATCACTCTATTTTAACACGTTAGAATGAAAATATTAACAAGGGAGAATGCTCATGACCACTCATTTCCTAAAACAAAATCTCAAATGAGCTTGCTGAACATTTTTTAAAAATAATTTAAAAAATACAGAGAGAAAAATAATTTAAAATGGCAAAGGCTAATAGCTCCTTAATTATAAAAGCATCATTGCATACTTTATAATAAAGCACATCTAACAAGATAAGATTAGTAAGAGTGCAGATTTTAATTGTTTAAATCTTAAACAAGAGTGCAGATCTGTTTAGTTAATGCAAATACAGAGTGAGCAAGAGAAAGAAAGAAACCCATGAGCCCTTTCTGTTCTCTAGGGTGACTTCCCATCTCAGCTTTCTGCTTCCACTGCAGATTTCACTGTCTATCACTATCAGAGAGTGATTGGGAATTTATGTCCATCATAAAAATGCTGTCCAATAGGTAGTTTTATAAGATTTATATACATACATTAAGTTGGTCTGTCCTTAGCCGTGTACCTCCAATAAACCTTGTGGTTCTCCCTCATCATTTCATGCCAAATGAAAAGTGGTAATATTACCAGATTTGCAGTTAATTATCATGAAATACAACTCCTAATGATTTAACATCTTTGTTAAGAAGCCATGGTAACATGGAGCACAACACTTGAAAATGTCATTAAAGCTATCATTTATCCATGGCATTTATATTTTGTTCACAGTAAAAATAAAAATTCATTGACAAAACACATCTATACAATATATATTGAGAAAATAGCTATATCTCTTGCTGCCCGCTTAGCATATTAAAGTTTTATTTATAGCGTCTAACTTTTCTTATTCTTTTTAATGACCTTGAAAGTGAGTTACATTTCCTTTCCTTTAAATTGGATTTATGGGAAAATAACCCTCCCTTGACAAAGAAACTCTGAGCTGATAAAAGAGAATTGCTTTATATTCCATTTCTCTGATGAGCAAACCTAGTGTAGAAAGATGTCATGTAACTACACAAATCTTGATTTGGGAAGTTTCATTTAACTTCTCTCTTTTCCTAAATGATGCTTTTAAGGAGAGTTCACTGCTCTCTCTTCTCTAATATGCATCTCCAAGCCATGTATACCCTCAAAAAATATTTCTGAGTTATAAAATTCTACTAAAAATTTTTAGTACCACACTGCCTTCTGAAGGATGCAAAATATTGAAGATTAACTAGGCCATCAGGGTCTAGATCTAAGAAACGTTTACTCCATTGATGTCTACCTACAATGACTTCAATCTGATGAACTTTACCTACCTGGTTAGAATGAAATACAATATTCACTAAATGGCAAACTTCATCTTACTATATAAAATGGATCCACTTCTCTCTCTGGTCTACTCACCCACTTATACATATTCCTATCTATCATTTCCATCTGTTCATTTATGTTCACCTCCCCAACACCAATGAAAATGTAAGTTTCCTGGGAGAAGGGTCTTTGTGTGTTGTGTATCGCTAGGCTCTAGAATGAAGCCTAGTGCATAATTATTGCTCAAAACTATTTATAGGATATATGATCTGATAAACCTGGTGAATCATGTTGTTTGCATTCCTGTACTTTTTTATTCAAAGACCATGGTTTGGGCTCATAATATTTTTAAACTAATTTCATTCTATATTCAAATTTCTCATAGTACACTGAAATGGGGTCAACATATTTCTCCCTGAATTTTTAAAATTAAATTTCCTTTCCTTTTCAATCTACAACCCTAGTATGCTCTTTTCTCAAAACCCCTTAAAACCTGTCTGTCCCCTTCCTCAATTCTGAAAAATTCCTCGCTTTCATCTTTTTCTCCATGCCCTTCTCTTTCAGCATTTTTAAAACACAGTCCAATTTAACATTTTTCTCAAGCAAGAAAGATTCCTTCTCTTTATGCTGGTGAAAGGGATGTAATGTGGTGAAACTGGGCTAGAAACTACAGAATAATCTTCAAAAGGTGGAGAAAAGGATAGAGGATTTCTTATTAATAATTTGGACTGGCACATATATATGACTAAACGTCCTTCAAATTAAAACTTAAACCTTCAAGCACTTTAAAATAGTCAAAGAGCACTAACTCTCCTAAAAGGAAATTGATATCTTAATAAGTAGAATATAGTGGTGATAAATTCAAAACATCATAATGAAAAACCAGTGCCCCATGTTGAAATCCACCGATGCGGTGACACTACCCTTAAGACTATTTAGATGTGAATGAGGACATTCAGTTATTTGGCTATATACCTAAAACCCACAAAAAGTCGATCTGATGATATAATAAGAAAATGAAATGTGGATCCTCCCATGAGTTCTAGAGAAATGGCATTAAACTTAGAATCCATAATTAATATCAAACTGGTCATCAAAGTTCAGCAGTGAGATCTGAAAGTTAATATTGAGGTATAATTTTCAAAAATGTTGAATATATTGCTCTCATACAAATATAAAGTGCACTTGTGTCAAGGAATTATTTAACTCATTGATGGGGTAAACAGCATGGTTTCAAGAAAATTTGATAGATGGTATATTGGCACTGAAAGAACTATGCAATTAGATTGCTAGTACAGATGCAAAACTGTCTATGACTCCAACAAACAATTAAACATTAACCTTTAAATATGTCTTTTCTTGCAGACAAATTTCACTTGCATTCTTACTGGAGAGAAATCATTTTTATCACTAAATTTTCTGCAAGTCAATATTTACACTAAAGAAATATGAAATATCTAAGCAAAAGTAAAATAGTATAGTACATACCTATAGAGAATAAAATTATTCTTGGGTAGGCCTTAGATAATACCCCAGCAAAACACTGAGAGAACATGAAGTCCTCCTTTTACCCATTTATAACTTCTAACTTTTGGAATCTGTTTTCTCAACAGTAGTCATAAAAACAACAACAACAAAAAAAAAATAGAATAAATATGCTATCAGCAACCAATATTAAAATATGACAGACTACTCTGTATTATTATTTAATCAGTATATCATAACCAAAATAAATCATATTTCTATATCAAATAATTATCACTTACTAAGCATTGTGTCTATATGTGTATGTGTATGTGTAAAACATAGGTATTCTGATGCCTAATTTACAGATGTGTCTATGATCACATAGCCAAAGGTGGACTATGTTCCAGTCACTACCTATGTACAGATACATACAGCTCTATATTGGTATTTACTACTCCAAAGAACTGAGGAACTCATTTTATTTATTATGTCCAGAAAGGTGCTGGATTAACTACAGTGTCTGGCAACATTTTCCTAGCAAAATAAAGGGGCCAGAACTGTGACAATTTCTAATCAGGTAAGATAACCAGAAACCCTCCAAATCTCAAAATACAGAGGGAAAAAGGTGGTATCATCAAAGAGCACAAACATCATAAAAAGGAAGAGAAATAAATTTAATGTATTTTGCCCATAGCAGTATGCATTTTTACTGTGAAGGTTTACTTACCTTTCTCCTCATTTTTAAAAAAAATATTCACTCAAATCTGATCAATTTTCTAGCTATTAAACTACTAATATAAGGAAAATGCAATGAAAATGGGAACATATCCAATGGCATCATAATGATGCAATTCGCTAAATATAAACAGAAGACAAAGACCTGCAATTCCCAAATCTAGATAGAAGGAACTTTGGAAGACCCAGTTTATTCAATAAACAAATAGCAATGAGGGTGAGGGAGAACAAAGTGAAACTTGTAGATTAAAAAGACACAAGAGATTCTGATTCAAATGAATTGTCAAAAAGTGACATGAGAAAAAAAATGAATAATTACTAATTGATGATATCAAAGAAAACAAAGTTAATATTTCTAGAATACTATTAGTATAATGTTTTAAGTGCCATATCTTTTAGAAAAATAGAGATATTTATAGATTAAATAATATACTAAGAATTGCTTCAATATAATCCACAGGTTAGAATAACAAGGGAGAAGGTACAGACAAAACCATTTAATCCTAGCGCTGAACGACCAACAATAAATAAAAAAAAAAAAAAACCCACATGGAGGGAGAAGCTCAGCCCCAACAGTTGGATGGAACTGAAGAAATGAGTATCGGCAACCCAGCCGAAGAACTGCCCAGTGAACATACCAAATTTGAGAAATAATAAACTGCTCATTTCAATCCAAAAAAAAAAAACCATTTAATCCAAGAGATGATATTTGTTGAAGCTACCTGATGGGCATTTGGGAGTTTATTATAGTATTATAGTAGGCGCCCCTTATTTGCAGGGAATATGTTCCAAGACCCCCCAATGGATGCCTGAAAGCACTGGTAGTACGGAAACCTACATACACTAAGTTTCATTCCTATACATGGACACTATAAAGCTTAATGGAGTTCTATAAAGCTTAATTTGTAAAGTAGGCATTGTAAAAGATTAACAGTAACTAATAATAAAATAGAACAATTATAACAATATATTGTCAAAAAAGTTATGTGATTCTCTGTGCTCCCTCCCTCTGCCCCTCTCTCTGGAATTTTTCATTTAGTGTTTTCATACTATAGTTGAGTGTGGGTAACTGAAACCACAAAAAGTGAAACCCAGGATAAGAAAGGACTACTATATTTTTACTCTCATATATACTTGGCATTTTCTATGATAAAACGATAAGAAAAAACTTATTAAACAAATAAATACAATAAACTTTGTAATTCTTTTTCATGTTATTTCTGAAGACAGATGGCTAGCAAACATTACTGATACATAAAGAGAATCTTTTAACTTGAAATTTGAATTTAGTCTCACTGAATTCATTCTTTCTTTGTTCCAGATGAGTGACAAAAATAATCTCAACTTTGTCAATTTTCCCATTCTTAGGGAAACAACCTTAAATTATTTCAATTCCAAAATTAGGTCATTAGTCAAAACAGGATTAAAAAGTGGTTTGGGGAGGGGTTGGAAATCATGTATTAACTTTCATAAATAGAACATCTTTTAAGAGATTCTTTTAAAGGTAAATTAAGGGGCTGGGGTTGTGGCTCAAGTGGTAGCGCACTCGCCTGGCATGCAGGAGGCACTGGGTTTGATCCTCAGCACCTCATAAAAATAAAATAAAAAGATATTGTGTCCAAAAACTAAAACTAAAAATAAATACTAAAAAAAGGTAAATTCAAATCACATGGATCACCTTTGCTTTGTAATAACTAATTTTACTAGTTATTTTAAGTTTTTCTAGTAAATATCAGTTATATTTTTAGATGAGGATGATTGTAAAATTGGGAAGATGGGTCTCATCATAAGATGACTGGGAAACTGGATGAAAATTAAGAAGTAACTGAGTACAAAATTCTTGGGTCCTTTCTGCTCTTGACTCCTAAGTTATGTATTGTGTTTTACTGTCCTTGACATTTCATCTAATTACTATGGTATATTTTTTCACTAGAAATCAAAGATAATTCTCTAAAAATAATTACAGTATGCACATATTTCCAATATTACATAGAAAAAAAGTAGGAAAAAACAGTGAGACAAAAGTGTCCAAGAGAAGAGGTGAAGGAATACAGAAATTCCCAGAAAAGACAAATGAAATTTTGACTCTGATTTATACATTTCTCATCTGACCAAACTAAGAGTTCTTCAGTGGACTGAATGACTGCAATGATTTAGCTTTAGAAAAACACTGGAACTGCTTCTTGTAACACATGTTTCAATCGAAGAATAATAATTGGTATCAGTGTGAATGCTTCAGGCTGCAGGTAACATCCCAAGTCAAGTGGCTTAAACATTAAATGAAGTTTGTTATCTCAAAAGGCAAAAAAAAAAAAAAAAAAAAAGGCTGAGATAAGGTAGTTTTACCAATTTTCTTATTGCCTTTCTGTCATATTCAGTAAGTCAGGTTTGCTCCAGCAACCATTCTATCCTGTTTGCAAGATAGTTGCCATTGTTTCTGGGATCTTAAGACCTCATGAACTCTAGTGGTAGAAAAGAAGCTATTTCTTTCTATATGACTCAATATTAAAAAACAAGAAATCTTTTCTCTGTGGTTCCCAGACCTCTCTGATTTCTCATTAGGAAGAAGTTGTAAAATCATGGGAAATTCTACCTAGGATGGAATTGTTTGTGGCCAAAGAAATCATTCTAAAACAGTCTAGAAATTATCCTATCCAGCAAATCAGGCTAACTCAAGCACTTTGCAACTGTATAGGAGCTGTGACTGGAGATGCCCTCACCTGCAAGTTGACCAATTAGCTAAGGACTTATGGACTTTGACAAATGATTATATAGATCTTGTAAGTTCTGGTTTCCAATACTCAAGATCTTTGCCTACTTCTTCAGAACACACTTTTAGTTTTGCCTGAAACTGTCCTCTGAACTGCAAACCCTAATGTCCCCAATACAGCTATTTTTTTGTATATGATTTTCAGCCTCAATATTGATTATTGATTGACAAACTGGATCAAAAGTCACCCTTAATCCATTTATCAGGAAATTCAGTGAGATCTCTTAGATTGGAGATCTGGTGTTTTAACTTTGTAATGTGGATGATACATGAAAAAATAAGAGTTCTCCTGAGTGAGAAGAAAGACTGAATATCATTAGATAGGTTCCATAATACAGACCAATCTTTCTCCAACTTATATTTAGAATTGCCTGTGGTCTTGCTAAACTGAAGATTCTGGCTCAGGAGGTCTAGACTGGGGATAAAATACTACATTTCTAACAAGCTCCTTTGCGATTCTAATAATATTGTGAAAAGCATTCTAGTATAATGGAATCCAACCAGATTTCAATTTCAAGCTGTGTCACTTAAAACTCTCTCAGCTTTAGACGAGGGAGGGAGGGAAGAAGGAAGGAAGAAAGGAAAGGGGGAAGGAAGGAAGGAAGGAAGGAAGGAAGGAAGGAAGGAAGGAAGGAAGGAAGGCTGGCTAGGAGGGAAAAGAAAAAAGGGAGGAAGGAAGGAAGGAATTTGGGGAATAGCAATTCAAATAATGAAAATCTCTGAAGCACTGGAACTTCTGTTCACTTTTCTAATTAGTCAAGCTAATTCTACAATAACAAATTAGAGAACTGAGCAGAAATTAACAGGATGGTGTTTAATCAGGGTATTTGGAAAAGAAAAACAAATATATCAATAAAATCCTGGGAATGGTGGCAAACGTGTGTGTGTGGGGGGGGGGGGACATAATAAAAGACCTAGGAGTAATAATAATAATAATAACCTGTGTCATTAATGGCTTATAACTGGGACTTCTGTAGGGTACAGAATAAAAGAGTCCTTACCCAGTGATAGTAAGCTATATTGAAATACTACAGTGATGTTACAGTTATTAAACTCACCCTGCCTTTGGGATGCCCAACAATGCATATGTTGTGTTCTGAGATAAGAGTTTTAAGGTAAGATTTCTGACACTGCATTGTACCCAGAAGAGACTGGGGTTATCAGATGTAGGGGTAGGCCATAAGGAAAGGGAAGAGAAATTCTCATTCTGAGAATAAAACTAAAAGGAATATTTAACCCAGTTCAGGGAAGAGTCTGTTGTTACGTGGAGAGTGGACAAGGTCTGTTTCCCATCTTGACAGATCATGGGGAAAAAAAAAGATTCAGTAGCATTAAAAAAAAAAAAAGAATTAAAAAACAAATAGGATTCAATAGGTATGTTAAAAGACAGGGCAGGAACTCTGAGTCTGGAGACCCTCTCAGCCCTGCTTTGTGTTAGACAACTTTGGGTGCTTTGCTTAACTTCTCCAAGTCTTAAGTTCCTTGTCTGTAAAATGAATACACCTTTGTTTCAGAGAGAAGTAAGTGTCTAAGGAAAAATAGGAAAGGTGTTTGACATAGTAGGTGCTTAATAAATAGGAACAGATATTATAATAATTGATAATAAAGGGTTTAAATTAGAAGGTGGTCCCTGTGCTGCATATACCAGGTGTTCCTAAGAGCTTCTGAAATATCAGCAACAGCAATCCATAGATACCTCCTAAACCAGGCATCACACAGAGGTCTGTATTTCACCCACTATATCCTCCCCAATTTGACAATCCTGGCAAATTGAATATGTATTAATTCTCCAGGGAGAGATAGTATTTTATAAACACTGATTATTTCCTTTCCTTCCCTCCAAGCCCACCACCTCATCCCTCTTTGCCTTCACCAGCAGAATTTTAACAGTAGGAACAAATTATTTCATTGGCTTTCATTAGGCACAAAATTCCTCCAAGTTAAATAATGATTCCTACTGCAAAACATTTTCACTTTAAGAGTCCTTACCTTGAACCTTGTTATGTGTGTGTCACAGTGTTCTGAAAATTTTTTTGTAAATTCAACACAGCTGCCCAGGTGTCCTGTCCCCTCCTCACATTTTAGCTATGTTACATTTCTGCATTTTAAAGAAGGTAGCATCCAAATTGAAATTGAGTTCTCTTTCTTTCAATTATAATAAAAGGAGTTTAAGTCTTTCATCTAGAATCTGCAATAAATAGCTAGTGGAAACTTTCTTCCTTGAAGGCAAGAGCAATGATAGACTTCAAAATATATATTTCCTCCGTGTCGTTAATGGCTTACAATTGGGCCTTCTGCAGGGTACAGAAAACTTCTAAGTAGTCCTTGGAGGCACACATGAGCAGAAAGGTAATGGCTTTTTGAACCCTCACTGCTGGCTTCTCCACTATTATAGGTATGATCTTTGGAGAGGCAACTCAGAGGACTCCTGGGATTCACAGTGAAGTAGTACTGCCCGATCTGACTCTTTTATACAGATATATGATTCTGAAATGGGTTCTGCCATCCCCATCCTAAAAAGTCAGTTTTAGCCTGATTCAAAAGATATGAAATTTTAGGGCCAGGCTGCAATTTGTTGTTCAATTTTTATACATCAATTAGTAATGTAAAGATAATTAGGATACAACACAGCATTGCTTTTCTTCAACTTTAACTTGAACAAGCCAGGGAGGAATTTATCAGAAAAAGTAAAATGCAATTTTGCATAGCAATTTATAAGCATAATAATATTTCTACTGGGAATTATTCATTTGCATTCCCTGAGAACATCCTTGTATTGGGGTGGTTTAAAATTAGTTCTTTCTACACACAATAATTAATAGTGGTGATGGTATTAATGAAGATGATGACAATGATAAGTGATAACATCCTTTGAGCACTTACAATATATGTCAAATCCTATGCTAAGAGGCATCATCTCATTTAAACCAGTGCAAAGAATCTGAAAATTCTAGGATAAGAGCCAAGATTAGGCTAATAAAATTCTCTTTTGATACATAAATCTTAGACTCATACTAAGAACATCCTGAACTTGTCCTTTTCAATTAGCATAATTTTTAATTAAACCATTTAATTCTGAGAATATTTGGTTATAGTCATCTTTTTCAGGAGAAAATGAGCTTAGTGAGGCAGAGACTATGTCTCTTTGTTCATTATTTTATCTCAGCACATAGCAGAGTACCTAACCAATGATAGGTTCTCAGTATTTATTGAATGAATGAATGAAATCCACTTTTTCCTGTTCATGTCACAACTTCAGGGAAATACACAGAAGAGTTAGAATATTCAGGTCCTTCATACCAGAGCATATGATTTAACTGTTCCAATGGAACATACCGCCTATATTCATTAAGCTAGGAATCAGAAGAACAAAGTGAGGGGCAAAAACAGAGAGCACCCAACAATACTATTGTTTCTGGAGTAGAGACTGTGAGAAAGCTCAAAATCACTTTGGCAGAAGAAAAGGAATGTTCAATATGTCTATTGGTAATGAAGAATGACCCATCCCTAGGACAACTGGATGTTGAGGTACTAGAGTATAGTCATAATGGGTTCAAAACACAACCTCAATCAAGCCAGACTCCTTCATCAAAGAAAAGAGAACTTGTATTTGCATTGGATTCTTACCTCATTACAAATAGATCCTGACGGTTTATTTCAGGCTTACCCATTTCCAAAGATACAACAGCAATTCTCTCACTTGTCCATGTTAGTTCCTCAGATAATAAACACATTCCCTCGAGCTGTCTCATTCTCACTTGTCATGACACAAGACTACTTCATTAAGTTCATAGAATTGTCTTAGTATATCTCACCCTTAATAGAAGGATAAGGACCATTCAGTCACCTCTATCACAATAGCTACTACTCATCTAGTGCTTATGAGTTTAGCAATCATTCTGATAAGTGCAAGACATATATTATCTTCAATCCTTAAAACCTGGTCAGATAGGTATTAGTATTCTCACTTCAAAGATCCAGAGACCAACCAAAGCTCTAGTTATTTATTTGACGACTCAGAGTAGTTAAATTCTCCACAACTATAGCTACTAGGTGGGGAAGGCAAAATTGGAAAATAGTTGTTGTCAGACTTTAAGATCCAAATTGTCCCACCCTTCTCTATACAGCATGTCCAGATAACCTGAGTGAATTAAATCAGTTTATTCTTACTGCTCCTTCCATCTGTCCTTCAGGAGAACATGCCTTTTCCTCACCTGAGGTCATTTATGCCTCGTCAGCTATTTGCTAACATGGCCAAAAATCTCCCGTCCTTTGTTGGCTTTAATTTTCTTTGCAATTCACTGTAGAGAAAGCATTAGCTTGGGTAGGGAAGTTTAGTTTTTAGAATCTCAGAGACTGTAGTGGATTACCCTTCAGTGATTTCAAGGTTAAGGGAACAATATGAGCAAGTGTAAAATCTTCTCAACAAAAGCACCATGGCAAGGTCAGGCTAACTAGGAGCAGGGGCAGAGGAAGTCAAAGGAAAGGGGCATTGGAAGAGAAAGTTCACTGGGCACTGCAAACACTATTCCGCATAAAATGTGCTTTACTTGGAAATATATAGGTTGTTTAATTATCCAGATTAGAAATAATAACTGCCCTGACTGTGACCTAAAAATGATTGACTCCCACTTTTAAATTACATACTGTGTTCAGAGGTTATTTGTTCATTCTGTGCCTTCAGGACTATGAGTTCTCATTATTCACATGGTAAATGTTTATGGAAAGTGTGTACAGAACAGAAGAGAAACAAAAGCACAGTCTGTTAATGATCTTGGTATCAGCCACATTTCTCTCTGTGTGAAATTCTTCACATATTTATTATCGTAAATACAAAGAAGAAAGTTCTGAAAAGCAGTTTGCTTATAATTGACTCTGACAGAGTGACATTGACCACGTATATACCTTAAAGTAATTTCCCCCAATATGCGTGTTTTGAATGACTTCCAAGGAAATAGCCTGTTAAAAAACAAAATTCCAACTATGAATATTCTGTTTGATACATACCAGGAAGTGGGTGGGGAAAACTTTGGGAATTCTTCCAATATTTTTGTACAAAATCTTATAAGGAATACAAAGAATTAGGAAATGATAAAGATGATAAACGCATAAAGATGGCACTACAACCATAAAATAGAAGTTTAGTTTAAACTCAGTTTTATAAGTCCATACATAATTTTCAGATTTCCTTTTTTTAAGCACATAATTATTTTTCTAATTAACTAATTAGACATTTTAACAGGCTTCAAAACTACAAAGGTTAAATCCATAACTGTTTAATGGATACTATTATGGAAAAATTGTACTAGTAAGAGTTGAGTTCTTAAACATGTTTTTCATTTTTCCCTAAGAATATAATTTTGTACTAGGCAGTGCTTCATTATAAATGTTAGGGGTGGGTGGAGTGCGAACATATCCCAGGTCTCTACTTTGAAATGTAGAATTTTATAGATGGAAGTATAGTTTTCCCACTGTACTGTATTTCTGTAATGAGAGCCTGTTAATTAACACACAGTAAGGCAGTATGGGCTCACTCATGCTGGACTATTATTGGTCTTAGGATACATAAATGAATGGGGGAGAGGAACAGAGAGAGCATCTTGTTCTGCAGAAAGTTGGGGTTCACCTATCTTTCACATTCATCCATTTGTTCATTAATCACAGTAATCATTTAATAAGTTACTGAACCCATATTACACGTCCAGAAAAGAGCTAACTAAGTACATTGTATGTATGATATTTGTTCAACATCGAATAAATATTCGTCAAGCTTCTATTATATGCCAGTGCTGTTTTAGAAACTGAAAAATGGGATAGATGTGACTTTTAACTGTGTACAGCTTCTCTGGTATGAGCAGTAGAGAGTTTGCTACAATTTGAGTGTTTCTGTTCCCCCAAATTTCCTATGTTGGAACCTAATCACCAAGGTAATAGTATTAGGAGGTGGGACCTCTATGAGGTGATGAGATCATGATTAGGCCATCGTGGATGGGATTAGTACACTTGTTAAGAGGCTGCAGAGAGCTCCTTTGACTCTTCTACCCAGGACACATAAACAAGATGGCTTCCATAAGCCAGCGAGTAAGCCTTCACCAAATGCCAAATCTGCTAGTGCCTTGCTCTTGAACTTCCCAGCCTCTAGAACTGTGATGAAAAAAAATTCTATTGTTTATAAGTCATCCCAATTTTTTGTATTCTGTTACAATAACCAAATGGACTAAAAAGAAATGGTCTAGTCCCTTGGGATCCAAATTTTGTGGAGCCTGAAGCTTATGTAATTTTGCAAGTGCTATTTGCTAAAAAGAAGACACACTTACAAAAACTGGTGTGTGCAATTGTTAGACCCTAAAGTAGAAGTTTTATTAACTTTTCAGAGAAATCTGCCTCTGGGGTTGTAATGTGCTGATAATCTATTTCCTAATCTACTTTAGTCTCTCCAACCAGTGGGTCACTAACCATTGGCAATTTACTTATTTTGAGACTTCAAAGCATTTAAGTCTTCCAGAGACTTTTAATAAATGCAAATTCTCCTAAATGAGATCACAGCTTAAGGTGTTATTATCTCCCAGGGGGCCTAATAGGTGCCAAATAAATATTGAATTAATTAATTGATTAAACAGGTAAATGGAAACCTTGTTAGCAACTCAGGGAACAGAAAAGTGTAGGGTGAAAGAGTTTCAGAGACACTAGCAGAAAACAAGACATACTGAGAATGCAAGTGCACTCAAAAGTATGAACTGTCTTCCCCACAAGTCCCTTTGAGTCTCCCTGCCCAGCACAACAGAGCTGAATGTAGGTCCACAGCAATTATAATCACAGCTGCTGCAGCAAATCCTAAAAGAGAGAAAGGTGACCCCAGAGTATATGAACAAATCTCCATTGGGGACAATTTATAGGAGATAATAATCTTTTCACTGATTATCCACTCTTGATTATATCCTTACACTAAAGAATTTCCTAAATGGCCAAACAGCTTTTTATTAGCAGTTAGCCATTTCACCTTAGAATGTATTTTAAGTTTCTGTTTTCCAGTTAGAAATATGTTTCTTCATCAAAGGTCAGCCATAGGGAGATGGACAGGTCAGTGAAGGGAGGGTCTTGGCAGCAAAGTAATGGGTGGACAGAAGGCCAGAGGAGGACAAGACAGGGTCAAATCCTCAAGGGAAAGCCTTGCTCAAGTAGGGGAAGAAAAATCCAGCTGAGTCACCTGGGCCTGGCTGTCCTGGTCATGCACAGATTGCCTATGTGAGAAGGGGTCCTAGGACATACTCTCTGGGAAAGTGACAATACTGAGTATCTTTCAACTAACCAAGACAATGAATGATCCTTGGGGAACTGTGAAAGCAGTGACTTATAATCCAACAAAATAATTCAAAGATATATAATAAGCTCCATGTGAAACAGTCAATCCAGAGAATTTGGAACAAATGTCATTGAAAAATTTTCCATCTATTCAAAAGAGACTGATAGAAATCCTATGGCTCTGGAATTTTAGGGGAACTAATTCAGATGGTATTACTCTTTTGAAAACAAAGAGAATAAAATATAGTCAATTATGTTCCAAAACTGGAAGGAAGATTTTATTTATTTATTTATATTTATTTAAGTTCATGGATAGAGATTCGAGCTGCTATCTTGGCCAGGACTCTGAGGGAAACATAGCCACTCACGCATTTGTTTGTTAATTGGTTCATTCGCTCATTCATTTATTCATAACTCCTAAGAAATTCTTGGTTCTCATAATTTGATCTCTATAGTCGAACAAAGAAACACCATTCAAATCAGGAAGAAGTGAGGGGATAAAAGAAGAAAGGAAGGAAAAGAATTAAAATTTATTTCTAAATGAAATTTTAACCTGGATGAACTCCAATGTTTAAGTGATATTTCCTAAAAGATAGCATCCAGATCACAAGTCTCAACAGTCATTTTGTATTCCATTTCCTCTTTTCTCTGCTATAATTTTCTGAAATCCTGTACTGTCCTTTGATACCTTCTTCTAAAACAAAACAAATCTAATCAAATAAACATAAAACTCCTCTTTCTCTCTTCAAACCTCAGCTTCTCTTCCTCCTCTCTTGAAGATATATTATTCTGATCTCCCTAGCTCCCCAACTACCTGCTGGAAGCAATTCTTATTTGTCCTTCCCAGTCTCCAAGTCTGCATGAGGAGAAAAGATCAGAACTCTATCAAGGGGACTAAGTATAGAAGCATCTACCTGAGCCTTTGGTCAGAGGCTGGGATACTTGTAAGTGAATGTCTGACACAATGAATGATCCTTGGGGAACTGTGAAAGCAGTGACTTATAATCCAACAAAATAATTCAAAGATATATAATAAGCTCCATGTGAAACAGTCAATCCAGAGAATTTGGAACAAATGTCATTGAAAAATTTTCCATCTATTCAAAAGAGACTGATAGAAATCCTATGGCTCTGGAATTTTAGGGGAACTAATTCAGATGGTATTACTCTTTTGAAAACAAAGAGAATAAAATATAGTCAATTATGTTCCAAAACTGGAAGGAAGATTTTATTTATTTATTTATATTTATTTAAGTTCATGGATAGAGATTCGAGCTGCTATCTTGGCCAGGACTCTGAGGGAAACATAGCCACTCACGCATTTGTTTGTTAATTGGTTCATTCGCTCATTCATTTATTCATAACTCCTAAGAAATTCTTGGTTCTCATAATTTGATCTCTATAGTCGAACAAAGAAACACCATTCAAATCAGGAAGAAGTGAGGGGATAAAAGAAGAAAGGAAGGAAAAGAATTAAAATTTATTTCTAAATGAAATTTTAACCTGGATGAACTCCAATGTTTAAGTGATATTTCCTAAAAGATAGCATCCAGATCACAAGTCTCAACAGTCATTTTGTATTCCATTTCCTCTTTTCTCTGCTATAATTTTCTGAAATCCTGTACTGTCCTTTGATACCTTCTTCTAAAACAAAACAAATCTAATCAAATAAACATAAAACTCCTCTTTCTCTCTTCAAACCTCAGCTTCTCTTCCTCCTCTCTTGAAGATATATTATTCTGATCTCCCTAGCTCCCCAACTACCTGCTGGAAGCAATTCTTATTTGTCCTTCCCAGTCTCCAAGTCTGCATGAGGAGAAAAGATCAGAACTCTATCAAGGGGACTAAGTATAGAAGCATCTACCTGAGCCTTTGGTCAGAGGCTGGGATACTTGTAAGTGAATGTCTGACACCATCCTATGTTCATTCCATATTCTGGACCAAAGGATTTGAGACCTATTTTGTATCAGGGCTGAAGATACAAAGATGGCCAGGGTGTTATCCCTGTCCTCCAAAAAAAATGGAGCAATCTGGTAGAATAGGCAGAGAATTTTAGTGCCCTGTGACTAGCATCCTTCTAGATTTGACAATAGACCTCTAGGGAACATGACTCTGGGTGGGGAATGAAACTCTGGTGTGACTTAGGGGAGGTTTGGGGGAAGTGTTGGCCTCTGAAGAAACATTATTAGGGTTAGCCAGGTCAGAGTGGGCATGTTGGGTATTCGGGTGGAAGAAGAATAATCTTGTAGGCAGACATGAAAAGAACTCTGAAGGATGCAGAGATTTCCTCTGTAGCCCATGTCTACCTTTGACCCGACTCAGCCTTCTTTCCCACCACTCAGGCGCATGGTTTTAGTCCTGGCTGTTTCTTTCCACCCATCCTGATACTATCCAAATGGCTCAAACAATGGCTGCTAGTCTACAAGAACTAGACCTTTCTCTTCCCGCTGAAGCCTGCAAGCATTCCACTTTCCTTCCTCAATTAAACCTCTCTGCAAAAACTTCTCATGCCCAGGCCTTCCACAACAAGGCTCATGCTGAGGACATCTGGTTGATTTTCCTGCGGTATGGGGACAAGAGCAGTGGGAAACAGGGTCACTGAGGTAACCAAGTGGCATAGGGTTTATGTCAGACCTTGAAAGCCTTCTTCAGGAATTGGGTTTTGTCCTGAGAACAATAGTGAACCATAGGAAGGTGTTGAATGAAAAAGAATTAAGCATGGAATTAAGACTTAGAAGATTTATGGCTCTGAGAGTGGACTGGAATAAAGAAAATGGGAAACAAAGAGAATATGTAAGAGATTACCAGCTCACCAGGGGAGAAGGAGAAGATACCCATTGGGGTTCTGGCTGAGGACTGATTACATCTGCTTAGCAAGAGTTCCATCCTTTAACTGTAAGATTATTCATGTGCCTGACTACAAGTAGAGTCATTTTATATCATGAGCACAGTGAATGCCACAGGGCTAGTATTCAAAAAAAAGTTCATGACCTTGAAATGAAATATTCTGAAAGCAACTGTGGCCCAGGCTTAGCTAAATGAGGGACAGAGCAAGAACATACTGTCCTCAAAACCTCAAGAAAACTTTTTATCAACTTATCTTCTATTGGGGTGATTGAAAAACATTACAAAAAAATTTTCAAATGGCCATTTAGTTGTATTTGTTATAGTTTGAAATTCTGGCTTTTTTTTTTTTAAGTTTCTTAAGAGATGTTTTTGGGGGAAAATACCCACATTTTCCAATTGTGCCACCATCTGGGCAAACAATGTAAATATTTATATTTAGTCCTTAATGTAAGGACTGAGGTTCTGCAGTATGTTGAAACATGATAGTATTACCCTATTATTTTCTTCCAATGTATTCCCTAACAAACCCTTTGAACATGTATGTAACACATTCTGGGAATGTTAGCAGATGCTAAAACATTTTATTAGCTGATTTATTAGGCTGTTGAGGGTCATTATTTGAAAAATGGGGAAAGAAATTCAGACACAACAGAAGTTAGAGAAATCAGAAATCAACCTTTGGAACAATGGTAGCTAGTAATTTTTTTTTTCTTTTTGTTAACATACCGACCTAATTCAAAACAGCAATGTCTGTGCAAATAGTTAGAGCAGTTTTTTTTTTTTTTTTTCAGTGAGAGAAGGTTCAGGAAAAGTGTGAAAGTAAAAAGAAAAAAATAGAAAGTAAAGAAAGAGGAAGGACTGCAAGCACAGTTGGCATCCCTACAGAAAATATAAGTTTAACTGGAATATTCTTGTGATTTGTCCCTCTTCAGATCTGCTCTTAAGATGCAACTTTATTTCTATATGAAGCTAAAGCTATGTAGGAAAAAAACGAATCACATGATAACATCCTCTTCTAACCTCTTGAAGGAAAAGGACCCACTTTAAAATAAATAAATAAATAAATAAAACAAAGCAAACACCCCAAGAAAGCTTGCCTCAGCTTTATAAATGTGGCTGAATTTGAGGGTTGTGAGGGAGACCTCCAACCCCTACCCTGCACCCAATATAATTTACACATTTGAAGACTGGAACTTTGTATTCATTCATTTGAGTAATGCATCTTCCTTTCAGGGTCCCATTTTGGGGTACAATTAGCTCAGGGAAAGTGAATGGAATCAAATCATTGACAATTGAATGTTGTCAAGGAAGAAAATAAAAACGGAGTAGCATTCAGTCAGGGCACTTAAAATGGGGTGGAGAGGCATTGCTGAATTAGGTCTCAGCTGAACCTCTGAACTAAGCTGTAGACAACACCCCCACCCACCACCATGGGGACTATCCTGTGAACCACACCAAACTGAAATTTCCTGAAACAGCATTTGTTACCTTACTAACCTTTTATGCAACCAATCCCCTCTTCTAAACTACCCAGAGACTGAGACTGCACCCAATCTTTATAAAATAGCTTAAGTTTTTCCAGCATCAATAATAATTTATGACTAATAAATGATGCAATTCTAATCCCATTGCAGTTTAGAGCTATAAATACAGCAGCTGCCATTTTGCAAAACCTTGGAGCATATTTTCAAGGCTGCTTGAATTTCTGTTTTCTTGGATTGCAATACTAATTAGCCACAAATGAATAATTTTCTTTGTCCTCAATTATGTTGATTTTATTCCTTTTTTTTTTTTTTTGACCAGGAATTGAAACCACAGGTGCTTTACCACTAAGCCACATCCCTAGCCCTTTGTATTTTTTATTTCAAGACAGGGTCTCTCTGAGTTGCTGAGGGTCTGGCTAAGTTGTTGAGGCTGGCTTTGAACTCAGGGTTTTCCTGCCTTTGCCTCTGGAGCTGCTGGGATTACAGGCATGTGTCTCTACACCTGGCTTTGATTTTATTCTTGCTGGGTAGTGTGATTGTGTTTCTAAGATATCCTCCTTAGAAAAGGTAGGCTAACGCAGCATGAGAAAACTGGGGCAAGAAATAAATGGATGGAGAGCTTGCAGGTTACCATATAGCCATTGCTTAGCACCTCATCCTTGCAATTCTGTAACCAAAGAAGACTAAATCAACCACTTTACAATATTCTTCAGGTGTTGTCAGGTTGCTAAAACAAGCATCATAGTTTGCTTATTAATTTATGTAATGATTTTCTTATGCAAGATACACAGGGTAACTTGTTTTAATAATTGATCAGAACCCAACCTACTGACTTTGAGAACTTCACCAGAACATGAACCATGGGATATATCTGATTGAAAATAATCCGTGGTGTGGATCTTCTCAAAACACTAAATTTTATTCTGAACTTCCTCCTTATTCAATAAACCATTTTCCACTAGTGTTTATAAAGCAAAAAAGCATAGCAAAGGAAACGGAAGACAAAGAAACCTTGTCAGCCAGATTGGTCCATACTTGACTTTACCTTGCAAATTATGAGCTAAAAAAGATTCATTTTTTGGGTGCCAAATCAATTCTTTTAAGTCTCTGCCATTTAAAAAGTCATGATTGGCAGTTCACACTCCTCATTAATACTAAAACAATTGTTGCTAATTGTTCTGGGTTTTAATGTCTAATTAAAGCTAAGTGGTTAGATTTGCATACAATAAACAATAGAAGTGACTTGCATCCCCAATCTCACAGGCCTAATCAGCTTCACAATACAATATCATTAAAATTTGCATGCTAATTATAGCTAATTGTTCCATGCAAATAGAAGCCATTTCTTTCAGAAGATCGAGTTTCTCCCAAAAGTTTAAGTCCTGTTCATTTGAAAAGACCCAAGATCACCTAAAAAGAAAAAGTAGGAAAGTTCAACACAACAAAAACTATTCAATAAAGGGTTATTGTTGATATTGTTGTTATTATTATTAGAAAAAGTCCATGCTTTCCTATTGAAAGGATTCAACCCCTTGCTCAAAGCAAGTCAATTAAATTTAACCTACTTATTAATTCTACTTGTTGGCAAAATGTGAAACTGCCCAATTAGAAACACATAAAACAAGCATTCATCATATTTTGGGTTAAACGAATATTTTGGATAGCATCAAATTCTATAGCAATCTTGTTGGATTGTTCCCTAATTAATCCTAGAGGATCACATTGACAGTGAAGTATTGGACATATTTTATGTGAACACCAAGCTGGCCTTCTTGAAGATCAATATTAAATACTATAAATCCAATGATCAATTGCCAAGTCAAAATTTTTTTTAAATGGCTAAAATAAATGCTGTGTATAAATGGATTTCTAGAGCAGCACCTCATTTATTTTGTGTTTAGAGCTCTCCTGGCTAGATGCCTTAAATTGGACCTCGAAATTTCTAATCATGGCAATTCATACAATAAGATCACTGGCCTATAGTGTAGTCATCTTACTGCCTTCTTGGAAAAAAATACCAAAAAGTTCAAATTAACCCCTGGCCCACAGCTTATTGCCCACTGGATAGGCTCTGCTACTTAGAGATATTCAGTTAATAAATATTTCTGGATGTGACTTGTCCTGTAAAAGGTAAATTACTATCAGAGAAAAATGGAACTAAATATCTTTTTTGCTTGTTTGCATTGCAGGGGATTCAAATTCAGGGCCTTGTGCATGCCAGGTAACTAACTACTCCACCATTGAGCTACACTCCAGCCTAAACCAATATCTTCTTAACAGCTGTTTTAGTCAGCCTTTTCACTGCTATGACTAAAAGGACTCAACCAGAACAATGTTAGATGAGGTATAGCTTATTTGTGGGCTCACGGTTTCAGAGGTCTCAGTCCATAGACAGCAGGCTCCATTATTCAAGGCTGCAGGTGAGGCAGAATGTCATGGAGGAAGAGTGTGGCAGAGTGAAGGAACTCACATAGTGTTCAGAAAGCAGAGAGAGAAACTCCAATCTCCAGATACAGAATATCTACCCCATAGCCATGTTCCCAGTGAACCACTTTCTCCAGCCACACCCCACCTTCCTCCAGTTTCTATCAGTTAATTCACTGAATAACCGTAGGATATAACCCAATCATTTCTCCTCCAAATCTTCTTGCATTGTATCACATGTAAGCTTTTGGGGGACACCTTCCCATCCAAACCATAACAACAGCATAAAGAATTTAGATCAAAAAAAAAAAAAAAAGGTTTTTCAGGAGAGATTCTATTCTATTCTGTTTTACTCCACTGTTTCATCCCATCCCATTTAATGCCATGTCTACAGCTTAAGAAAAATGATACATAGACACTGCCTCTTTCAGATGCACCCTGCTCATTCAGTGAGACATCAGATGTTATTGCTGCCAGATTTCACTCCACTTCTGAGCAAGAGAGGAAACGAATGAAAGACACAAAAATGAAAACAAAAACTAAGAATGGGATAGACTAGAGGAAATTTCAGAAGTATAGTCAGTGATCAGAGGCCCTGCTCAGTTTTAACTTCAGGGTAGTTCCAAACCATCTCTCTCCCTATCATCTTTTATTTCATTGTCTTTGGCCTTCCCTTCCAAAAGAATGTACATTCTCTGACATATAAATTGATGGCTTTGAAAAGAACTGATTAATAATTCCTCATAAGTACACAGGTAGTTTAATTTTTCTGACTTTTTAAACACAATGGCTACAAATGTGACAGAGTATCAAGCAAATATCTCATAAATTGGTTTCTATAGTAAATTGTCTGTCACAGAAGAAAATATAAAGCTGCTCATAAAATGGTTCTTGGGATTAAACTATTTTTCCTTCCATCTACCAATGTCTTTCCCTTATGACCTCCCCCAAACACTTTGTCATAGTGGATATTTTTTCTCGTTTATTGAAATCCTATCAGATATTTCTCTCCCTAACTTACCTGACTTCAAATCCCACTATTCTTTCTCTCTTTCTCTCACATGCTTTGTATTAGTTTTCTGTCATTTCAGGGGAAAAAAGAAATCGTTGAGAGATGATCAACTTAAAAAGAGTAAAAGGTTTATTTGGGGTCAGTTTTGAAGTATCAGTCCAAGGTTGATTGGCCCTGTTCTTGACATGTGGTGATACATTACATCATGTAAGAGAGAACCAAGCCTTCAACACCTGGGACTTTGGGGACATTCAAGATCCATACTACAGCACGGTTTTTCCTGAAATTTTTTCACTAAAGAATTGTTTTCTAAAACTTGAAAATAAGACAAAAGGCAGCACAATGTCAATATGAAAGCAAAAAACTATCCATGAATCATTATCAGGATGTGATTTATTTGATTAGCTGATGACTATCAATAAAAGATCCTAGATTTAGTGAGAATACATGCTAATTTATGAATTTTGATTCAAGAGAGACACAAATGTTTAAATCCAGGAGACATAATTCCAAATAGTAAGCTTTATTGTTCCGCAGGAAACTGTACAGTTTTACATTTAACCTAGGATTCTTGTCTTAATATCCCTCTATTCAGTTTCCTGTCAATATCTATCTCTTCAAATATATTTGGACTGGTTCTATCAGTTTACTGGTTCTCTCATTTATCAATAAATTGAACAAAATATTTGACACATGTTCATCATATATTCACATTCCTTTTTTAAGAGAGAGAGAGAGAGAGAGAGAGAGAGAGAGAGAGAATTTTAATATTTATTTTTTAGTTCTCGGCGGACACAACATCTTTGTTGGTATGTGGTGCTGAGGATCGAACCCGGGCCGCACGCATGCCAGGCGAGCGCGCTACTGCTTGAGTCACATCCCCGGCCCATATTCACATTCTTAACTCTTTGAAAACTATGCTTTGACAGTAATCAACTTTTTACATACTTTTATTACTTATCAAATTATTTTATTAATTGGTTTTCCTTTTCAAGTATACTGTGAAATTTTCAGAATAGAGCCTTTTATTTCTATATTCTAAGTGCTGAACATGAGTGCCTGGCACTTACTTGCTCAATAAGTATTGTTTGCATGTTGCTGAATTCAATTCCATGACTCCACACTCATAAATCAGTGGAGCACAGTCACCTCTGTTTGCCCCCAGAGGCTGCCATTTGTCTCTCAGTTTGACATCTGTGTAACTAAATAGGCTTTATTGAAATCCATCCCATATAACATAAATTAGATCATAGCCTGTCTCATCTGGTATTTCACATACATGTATATCCTAAGAAAAAGTCATCTTGTACAGGAAGGGCATTTTTAGTTGTTCCCTATATTCATAAGATATATAAAAAATATCTACATCTACACTCTGGTCAACAGTAGGAAAATCAGCTAAGAAAAAGAAAGAAGCAACCATTAGCCACACCATGGATTTTACTCACTCTTCCTGAATAAAAGTTGTTAATTAAACTACAAAATTTAAACTTGCTGAAAAGTATTTATCTATTTTATTTTTTTCTAAAAATAGGTTTTATGATTCTGGGCCAGATTCCAACAACTTATACTACTAAATATGTAAGTTGGGAGGGGTGGAGAAAAGAAAAATAAGCATTGGTAGCAGTAACCAAGACATGTTTCAAATATTGTTTGGGAACCTCTGTCATTTCAAAATAAATTTGCGTCTATAATATCTACACTGCCTTACTGAAAATTCCATGGTTAACGAGACTTCAAAAACCTTGTTTGATCAGTTTTCTTCCCCTTACCATACATAATGCTTAGAAAGAACTTTTGATGGAGGAATTTATATTTTATTTTTCAACTGGTTTAAATTACTATAAACAGCTAAAATTTTTAAGTAATATGAGTCAATTTTTTTTCCAGTCTTGAAACTGATGAATCATTAGACCCTTTTACACTTTTTATTATTATTCCCCAATCAATATAGTCTAGATCTAAAATAATACACATTTTATTTTAGGTGTTAATTATATACTCTAGACTTGCTCAATAATGTTACTTTCCTCATAAGATGCACAAAATTCTTATGATCTTGGGATAATTAAATCAACAATAAAAGAACTCAAGGACTCCAGAACAAGGCAATAAAGCTCTATGGTTGAAACAAAACAACAAAAAATCTTGTGTCTAAACAACCTTTACTTTATAATTTCCAATCAGAAAGAACAGGATACTAATAGCTGTGAAATACTCAATATAAACTGGCTAAACAAAATATCAACAAAGAAAAATACAACAATCAAAAGGGCTACACTTTGTATAATTGTTTACAACTTTTTAACTTACCTAAAGTAGAGATAACTACCTAATGGATCCTCAGCTAGTAGACAATGGTGGCTGCCTGACATTAGGAAGTCTTCTAGGAATTAAACAATAAAAAGTAGGTGGGAGATTTTTTAATTTTTAAAATAGATTTCACAAGGCCAAGCTACAACCTCAGGTGTGCGAGTTTCTTGGGCTCCCTCTTAGGTTTTCTTGACTCTGTTGACTCAATTCCAGTTAGCTAAGTTACCCACTCTACACAGAAGCACCAAAGCACAGAGGCAAGTAAAGAAACCAAACCAACAAATTTTTTGTTCTTATACTGTAGAGTTCTGAGATCAATCATACTTGCCCAGTTCAATTTTGGAAGTAGGAGGAATAGCTTAGCATCTAACTCCAGTAAATATATGTTCTTATAAAATATCACTGTAAACAAACTGAAAGAGCTTGCTTATTAATAACAAAAGCTTAGAGCTTGGGATGGAGGTCAGTGGTAGAGCACTTGCTTAGCCTTTGCAAGGCCCTGGGCTGAATCCACAGCACCAAAGAAGTAAAAACACAAAGGAACAAACAAAAGCAAACACACACACACACTAAAATAGCTTGATCACCAAGACTTGCTTTAAATCTCTCACCTTACTATGCTCACCAGTCAGAGCTCAAAAAGGCATAAATTTTTCTTAATCCTTACCTGCCTTATAGGATCTACCTTAAAATCACCCAGTTCAGATCCTTCCCTGTAAATTGTCTAACTAATTTCCTCAAGGTAATGATTTCCCATTGTACAGTAGATTTAATAATCTCAGTTTTGCTGATAAACAGGTTTTTTTTTATTTCCTGGTGGTTTTAGGGGAGGTTGTGCAATTCAAATAAACATGGATAGTAACAAGGACAAATAAGCATAGTAACACTTGAACAGGAAGCATCTACACTCATAAATTGAGCATGGGAGCTTAAAAATACATAACAATCCAAGTCCATAATAGCCATCCTTATTATAATAAACCCTCAAAATATCCTTTTATTAAATACAGCATAAAATGAAGTTCATAATAATAAATGACTGAGTTATTAATGTAATTTTAAATCATGTTCAATACAGTCTGTTTAAGACAACAGAGAAATGAATAAGACATTTTACACAAGGTCTGATCTAAGTTAAATAATGTTTAAAATTTTGGCAAATTCCTAAAGTTCTCTGGAAAGTTAGGCTTTCCAGAATGATGTATTCTCAGGGTTCCAGTTAGCTAATATACCACCATAGTGTGTTCACTCAACTACTTCATTCTGAATTGCTAAGAAATAATATAATTTGCCCCTAAATAGTATATAAATCAATAGTATATAAATCATGTTTGGCAAATGGTAAGTCCACCAATTGGAACTTTTTAATCAGACAGACCTGAATTCTATCTCTATATCTATAATTTTCTAGGCTTGTGACCCAACAACTTGTGACCCTCAGTTTATCTGTTGAAAAAAAAAAGTGTATCAACCTCATAGAACTACTGTGATGATAACTAGAAGTACCTTGTTTGTTAGATGAATGGACTCATTAATGCATATAATTTCAGGTACATATACATATTTGTAATATATTAGTGCATTTAGCTCTTAAAACTGTGCTTGAGGTAGCCTCTTATACCATCTGTCTGTAGATGAGAAAACTGGCTGAGAATATTAAATAATTGGCTGATATGACATAGCTAGCAAATGTGGAACTGAAATTCAGGCAGTTTAGCTCTATAGTCCTGTCCTTTCTCACTTTGCTGGTAGGAAACTAATGATAAAACAGAAATCAAAGACAATGAAAGGTTCAAGAAATAACTGCATTTAAGCAACCACCAAGCATTATTAAGAATTTGATTTTTCTCCATGATGAAAAGCCCTAATGATAGTTAATGGGATCTGTAGTGTTTACCAATTTTGGGATCTGAACGAAAAACTTAATTGTGACCAATTACTTCTTAACCTGAGGATTTCTGCTCTTCTGCTTCACAAGCCATAAAGAAGATAAACCACATAAACAGGTTAAAACTATACGTAAGGAAACTTTCATCAAAAACTTGTGCCCTGAAGGATGAAGACATGTTTGAAAATAAGTGTTTCCCCAATTTGGATTAAACCAAATGGAAGTATGATTGAAAGGAAAATATTGTTCACGTCCAAGAAGTCACATCCAGGAAAATTCATTCATAGATGATGATAGAGATTTATAAAATTTGAAGACAAAATGCTATAAAAATTGATACAAAATATACCTAAAATAAATGAAATCAACCCTTTTTTGTTGTTGTTGTTCAGTAGTTATGTATAGTTCTGTTCTAGGGGAAAGGACAGCCTCATCCAGACATAGGCATTTAGCTCCAGTGTAAAATCTGACTCCACAGATGTCGTGTTCTGCTAGCATTCATTGCGTCACAGAGGGTTTGAAATGATCTCTCAGATTTCCATTAAACTTGTTATGATTTAATTATAATTTATGGTTCTATATAGGTTTCAAAATGGGGAGATACTATATTATCTTAGAGATCTGAGGTTGTCAGTTGGGCTGCATATCCAAGATTATTAGTATGAGTTAAAGACCAAAGTTCAGGAAACTTTTTCTAATAAAGATCATAGTAAATATCATAGTGACCATATAAGTCACTAATGATTTCATCAGAGTCATACCTATTCAACTTTTCTGAGTGTAGAAACATCCATAGTTTGTAAATGAGTGAACATGATGATTTTCTAATAAAACTTTATTGATTAAAAAAAAGGCATGGGTCAGATTTAGCCCACAGGTTAAATTAGTCAATTCCTTGTGCAGAATTTCATACTCTTGTGACTTATTATGGGTAGGACAAATAATGAACCCCCAAGATGTTCATATCCAACTCTGCGTATGAATGTGTCACTGTCCATGACAAAGGGGCTTTGCTGATGTGATTAAGATAATGACACTGAGATGGGGGAGATTATGCTAGATTATACAGGTGGAGGCAAAGTAATCACAAGAATCCAATGGGAAAGGGGACGGCAGGAGAGTCAGACTGAGAAAAGGAGATATGATGATAAAAGCAAGAATTGGGGTACCATAGTCAGAGTCACAGAACAGAGACAGCCTCCAGAAGCAGGCAAAGGCTGCTAATGGGTTCTACCCTGGCGTCTCCAGAAGGAACACAGATCTTCTGTCACTTTGATTTTATTTCTCTAAGACCCAATTTGGATTCCTAAACTCCAGACCTATAAAATAACAAATTCACTAAGTGTGTGGTAACTTGTAACAGAAGCAGGAGGAAACTATTATACTTGGTGTAGCATGAGACCTCATTGGACTTAGAATGTGTGAGGGGTTGTACTTTGTCTGCTTGGTTATGCTGGAACTGTTTCTGAAACCCCTGCCAGGTAAGGTTTCCAAGTTAAATTTGAGAGGCGGAGGTAAAGAAGCAGTCACTGCCATCTGGAGGTGGTGGTGGCTGGACATGGTTATAAGACAGTCAAAGGGGACTGTGATTTCCAGCTATTTTCACTCTCCTTCACCAACTCTGATGGGCTACTGACTTACCACTGTCCCAGGCCAAACACAGGTGCCTATTGGTGATCCTACCAGGGTCATAACCACACAGATCCCCAACTTCCCTCAGTACTCTCATGAAAGCCTTCCCTGTCCTGTCCTGCTGACTGGACATGTCTGGCTTATCACAGTAAGTGGTTTGTGATTCTTCTGAGTCTCCAACCTCCCTTTTGGACCTTTATTTTGCCAACTACCCCCACATGGTTTAACTTTCGATTCTCATAATAAATTCCTTACACCAAATTTTATAATAGTTCTTCATCGATGACAGAATCCTGACTGATACAGAATACTTAACAAAAGCAAATATTGGAACTGCAGGGCCAATAAGAAGATATAGTGACCATGTCCAAGTGATACCATGGTATCAGGCCTTAGTGAACTGCTGGTCTCTGTAAATGGCATCCATCTATTGTGACTCTTTGGCTACAATGATATGTCTACAATTCTACCCATAGGAAGCACCTAATATAGGGAATAACTGGAATCTGGGTCAAAACCAAGCTTAGCAAGTAGTCTTAGACATTTTTTTTTAAATCCTTGTGGTGATTTTAGTTTTTGGTGGACACAACATCTTTATTTTATTTTTATGTGGTGCTGAGGATCGAACCCAGCGCCCCATGCATTCCAAGAGAGTGCACTACCACTTGAGCCACATCTGCAGCCCATGGTGATGTTTTAATAACCAAAAAATGAAGGACTTAGTGGTAACTATTCACAAATATTTGGTATCTCTTATCCTGAGGGAAGATTATACTTCTAAGTTTTCCTGAGCTATAAATGTAGGCATAGCCACATACCCTATTCTATTTAATAAAATGTGAGAGCAATTGATATACAGAAGCCAGCATCCCTCTTTCACTTCTGTGATACAGATGATTCCAGGGAGAGGCAGCTCTATCAGGAGGGTATGAGAGTAAAGATGATGTGTGGTAGAGCATCGGCTGCCTGTGTGAACTCGTATCAGGGTAAAAACTAAGTCCTTCTGGATGTAAGCCACTGACATGTTGAAGTCACTTGTTACCAGCATGACCTAGGCTAACCTGACTGATTCAGGATTGAACTTGACACTCATACACCCTCAAATGTTCTGGTTTGTAACAAAATTTGAGATGAGCCTTTCAGCTTATCGACACGTAGGTAATTTGAGTTTTGAAAAATGCCTATGGAGCCACATGAAACAGGAGCCTGGCAGTTCTTCTCCAATTTAAGTCAAAGAAATAAATGCAATAAAATAACCTTTACATTAGTTCAGGCTCATGGTGCCTAAAATCTGTATAATACCAAACACGGCCAACGACTGACTCTGAATCAACAAAGTGAGTTTGGGTGACATAGACATCATTTATGTACTCTCCTTAGAAAACAGCAGCTAATTATTTTTCCTTTCTACTGTCTTCTTAATATAACTTCCTCGGCTTTGAGCTGAGGAATTCATATTCAGGGCTTATCAACCTCAAACAGTACCAATTCAGAAGCATTAATTAACTGTGAGGTAGGTAGTTGTATTTTTCAGGTTGTTACGTGGAACTTTCTCAATTTTAAAATTTAGGATTATATCTTGATGCCCAAGAATCAACCTCTTACAACTTAATGCAGGTTAGCACTGATTTTTTTTTCTTTTAAGTTAGTCACTTGGAAAATAAAGATAAAAAAAATAAGAAGAAGGGAGAGAGAGGAAAGAAATCTTAATGAAATGCCATTGAAACCAAGGAAATCATGCACAAATCTGACTTTCCCAAACCTTCCTAATGAACACGTCCTCTCTGAAGTTGGAGAAATTTCTTGTTTTAAACCAAAGTCCTCCTTCCAGCATGAAAGGGATGCAATTTGTGTTACGGGCTTTTCGTTGTTGTGGTCTGCCTCCTCCTCCTCCTCCTCCTCCTCCTCCTCCTCCTCCTAAAATGCTCAGCAGTGCCAAATGTGCAGCCACTTCATTCAGCTGCGTGTTGTAAAACAGTGCTCTCCATGTTTGTTCATCAAGAGTTTGCACTGGGGAACATTTAAGGCTCAGGCTTTCTGACTGAGGAATGAACATAGACAGGACATTATCATTTATCTAATTTCACCACTTTCCAGCAGATGAAAAAAAAAGGCAGCTTTTCCATGGCAGAGGATCCATTTTGAAGTGAACTATAATAAGTGGTGTAAGAAATAGGCCTTTGTATATTGCACTCAACTCAATTTTGATCATGTGACTTCCTACCCATTTTGACAGAAACCTAAAGTGGATCCTAAAATTCCAAACTCTGCCTTCTTTTTTCTACGCCTTCTCTTCTCACAATATGGATATTCTCTCCACACTCTTTTTCCATCTAGAAAAATAGTGTTCAGGTCTTGATGCGAACACATGAAGCCTTCATAGCTCAAACAATCACTGCCTTATCTCACATTCATTTCACAAATATTTACTGAGTGCTGGCTACGTGTGCGCAATAGGCTCAATTATGGATGCAATGGTCAACAGGACAGAACTTGTACCTATCCTCATAGAACTCATGATTTAGGGAGAAATAAAAAAGTATTCAAACAGACATAAAATATTTTAAATGTAAACGTTAGACTCTATCTTGAAGAACAAAGGCAGCAGAGATGCAAAGGATAAGAGAAATAGAGGTAAGATCCCTCTATGTATAGAGGGAAGTTAAGATCCTTCTATATACATCAGATGGTATATGTAAAGGTCCTGTGACATATGTAAAGAAATCATGACATAAAATGTTTAAATGATAAGCAGGAAGACAGAGAACAAATGTTTATTCTTTTATATTAATTCTTGCATTCGCTTTCATTCGTTGATCTATTCGCTTATTGGTTTTAGAGCATTTGTAACACCAAGTCAGGCTCTCGTGTGAATTAATTTAAATTAGCTTGAGCTCATTTAAAAATAAAAAAAAAATGCCAGTAAGGTTAAAGTGAGCAAAATGTCTGTGCTCATAGAGCGTACAGAAATCATAGATCAGTGTGGCAGATGGGTGAGGTAAGGCTCAGTGAGGGTGAAGCAAGAAGAATGTTGCTTGAGAGATTGGGAAAGAGGCTATGGGAAGAGAAGGGTCTCTAAATCACACTTGGGCAAAAAGCAAAATCAATGAGGACCCACCCTGGCAGAAGAGATCGTTAAGCTCAGTTTGGGAAGGCTAGAGATGAGAACAGTCATTGTTGTGGAAGGATCAGTCAATGCTAAGGCAGAACAGCACAACAACCTTCTTGAACCTTCTCTGCAGTGAGACATTTTGCATATGAGAATGGCATCAGATGAGACTTAAGAGGTGGGCCAGGGCCTTCAGTGAGGGTGGAATGCAAGGATTCCAAAATTTCCCAGTGCACAGCACCCTTAGCCTCTAATTATGTTTTAATGTTGCCCTTAGATCAAAAGAAGTGCCAAAGGGTGTCTTTTCCTCAGTTGTGAAGTCTAACACCTTCGTAAGTATTTATCTACACTAACAGCTCAGTCATCATTTGAAAAAGTCATAATTGAAAGGGAAAAATGCTTTCATTTCACTCTTAAATAACCATGATCATTTACTAATGCAGTGAGGTTCCTGTTTGTCCCTACATGACTCCTCAATCCTTGAAACCAGAGTGGACCCCAATCCCACCTGCATTTCCTAATCCACATGGATTGCCACTTGGTGTTTGTTTTTTTTTTTAAATCACACCAACAGTCAAACACCCAACTTGGAAATAAAATGGCATCACAGAAAGGGATGTTGTCTGACCTAATGTTGAAACCATGGACTACCTTGAAACTAACAGACTACATGCTAAACAGTCTAGTTTTGTTTGTTTTGATTTGTTTTTTAGGATGTTCAACTATTGTGCCGCACCCCTGTGAATTTGCCATCAAGCCCCGGGTGCTTTGCAATGAAGTTTGGAAACATAGGCTAAGGTAAGCAGGCCTCATCATAAAAACTATGGAGAGATACTATGGGTCTCATATTGGTCAGGTGTGTGCATGCATGCACGTGGGGATTAAATATCATCCTGAAAGAATGTGTAAAACATTAAAATAAAAATTTTTTAAACTTGAATGTTTCAAGGAGACCAGCTGAATGGTTCATCTGAGGGGTGATAGGTGAAGTTAACTGTGCTGGTATAAACAGAGCAGAGACCTGAAGGCCGCCCTTGTAGGGGGTCTCTCAGAAGTTCTTTGCAGAAAACTTCTATCTACACTGATTGCTTCCTGAGTCTCTGCCTGAGGATCACCTCTAGCTGCAGCAGGTTCTTCCGATGTAAAGGGTAATCCTCAAACAAAGACAGGCAGGGGTTGGTAGAGAGACGCCCCAGCTTCCTTGCTCTTTGGTGGGACTTTCTGAGGCAGGTTCTACAAGAATTCTCAGACGTTCCCAGCTAGACTTTGCTCCTGTTGACATTAGTAATAATCTGCTTATCAACAGGTCCTTTGTGGCTTTCCTCCTTTCTAGACTACTTACTTACTCCCTCATGGTGATTCCTGAGGAAAAAAGAACTCCCCAGCCAATTGTTTAAACCCAGGTATTTGTCTTAGGGGAGAACACAAACTAAGACAAAAGGAAATGAGAGATATTAGAGAGGAGAAGTGTTCTGCAAGAGATAACTGTCTGAAAGGAGAACAAAGCAGAGAAATCCAGAATGGCTCCTGGATTTCTGAAGGCATGATAGGTTTTTCGTTTGCTTGTGTGTTGATAAGACTCACAAAAGCATTGATCATGAGACTTCCAATAGGTTACCGTACTCACACTAAGATTGAGAACATTGTGGGAACTGTGATGAATTTTTCCATCAAGTAGTTGGATACTCAGTTATGGAGATCAAGAGGTCAGTCTTAGCTAGGGTGATGGTTTGGGAATCGTGGGCATGTGAATAGTCACTGAAGCTCCAACTTTATCAAGGTTTCAGGAGCTGCCCAATACGGATAAGGAAAGCCACATTACTAGTGAAAAAGTGATGGCGAATAAAAGATGTTACAGAGGGTAAACCAAGGAGGTGGCCACAAAGACAGATGAGAAGCGATGGCCAAGCAGGAAGAAAGGAAGGAGATAATGGTGTTCTGCAAGCTGAAAAGGCAAGCATCCCAAAGTAATGTCACAAGTCAAGTACTGCAACAAGCTCAAGTCAGGCAAGCACAGAGAAGGGCAGGCAGGACTGGGCCACCATCACAGCAGGAAAGCTGCAGAGAGCAGCCCTGAGGGAGGAGTTTGCTGTGGTGGCCTAGAGGCAGCATGGGATGAAGTGACCTCGAGTTCCAACTCTGCCTGGAGCCTTGGGGTGAGCTTGCACCCTTCCTCCTTTCAACAAAAAAGTAACAGCTCATTCCCAGAGGGAGATGTTTGAAGTCCATTCAATAGCCTGCAGATCGTGCTTAGTGTTCCAAATAGAATATTGGTTTCAAGAAAAAAGACTGTCAGAGTGCATCTGTTATCAGTTGAACACTCACTGAAGGCAGAGCATTACAGAGAAATGGAGAAGAACCAAGGAAACTTCCCTCCTTCTGGGTTTTGCAGACTGGTAGGGCAGCTTTTATACAAGTGCTGTTAACATGTAGAGAGGGACAGATCCCAACAGAAAGCCCAACTTATCTACATTTCTCCTGTGCCTTCCATTTAAAAAAAAAAAACAAAACAGCATTTTTCTTTTCCAAAGCTCTTGACAGCAAGCATTCTGAGTGATATTAACCCTTTGGGTAACTTTCCCCGTGACAAGACATTAAGACGGGTTCTGTGCAAACTGTATCCAGTTATAGTGAAACCTATGTTCAACATTGCACAGTGACATTGATTCCTAAAAATTATTTAGATTCTAGAGTGCTTTCCAGTTGCATTTCATTTCTATAGCAATACTATAATAGAAGCAATACAAGGGCTTTTTAAGGATTTTATTAAGATATAATTCACATTCCATAAAATTCATGATTCAGACTATACAGGACAGAGGTTAGATGGTGGATTCGACAAAGAATGAGCTTTCCAATTGTACCATGACTTCAGATTTAAGCAGTGGGAGTATTCTCCGTGAGGTGGGTGACTGAGAGAATCTACTGAAATTTAACATTGGACAGTAAAATAATCATAGAGACCCAGAAATTCAGGATTTTTGAACATAGAACATAGAGCGAAGCTAGCAGGGCTGGCAGCCCCAGTACTACCAAGTCATCATAGAGGGGAGGGGTAATGCAGGAAGAAAGAGAAAAAGGCATTTCGAATCACTTTGGCATGTGAGAGCCTGTGGAACAGAGAGGCAGTCTGATCATATTTGTTCCAGAGGAAGCACAGCAAGCTAATAATTAATAAGTTCTTTTTCTCTCTCTGGCAAATGGAGAGCTGAGGTGGGTAGCCATTTTGAAATAGATGCATGGCAGGGAACCCATAAATCCAAGAACAGCATTGTCAGACTGTCCCAGGAAATGCTTTTCATGGGGTCCATAGTGTGTCTGACTGGACTAGACTGCAGCAGGAACAGAGAGGACGGTACCCAGGGAAATTCAGGCTCTGGATATGAATGAGAGAGAAACCTGCTTGTCCTTTGTTTCTGGTGGCTCATGAGACCAGCTGGGAAGAATCCAGAAGTTGGACAGGTGGACGCATTTGCACTTGGGGTCTGATCCTGGGAAGATCACATTCATGAGTGGTGGAATATTTGAGACCAACCCAGGATTAGTTTTGCTACCCTCCAAGAGGATTTCTCAGGAGCCCCTGAGACCCAAACCTCCAGCAGAGATCACACCTGCCCATCCATAAGGTGTGGGGAACTAACCTCTCCAACGAAGTTTCAAAGGGCAGTCAGAGCTAAATGCCAGAGCCATCTGATGGACTCTCCACTTAGAATTCCACATAGCTTCACTCTGGGAGTTCATTGACCCAATCAGCCGAGACCTAACTCCGGCTGTCAGTACTTCCCAGTCTGTTCCATCTTTTACTGGTGAGAAGGGAAGCCAAGAGCTATTACAGTCAGCTTCCTTTCCAGGCCACTCCAGGGACAACTTGGTGAGAAACACAAAGAGGTCTGGTTTAACAACCTCTAGCCTTTGCTCTAAAGGGTGCATAATCCAAGAAGAAATGGAAAGAACTTTGTAACAGTTTAGGCAATGAACTTCCATCCTTGTCAACAGTTTGGACCATGTCAGCAGAGACAAACCCTTCGTCTTTCATTAAGAATGTAGTTTTTCTTTCCTTTTCCCATTTGTGTGTGTGTGTGTTTGTGTGTGTATGTGTGTGTGTGTGTGTGTGTGTTCTTGCTGTGCTGATTGGTTTGAGGTTATACATTTCTTTTTCTTCTACCTCTCCCTTGTTTTCCATGTTCATTTGTGAATATTTCAAACTTTCTTTTACATTTATACCTCATTTTATTTTGTGGTAAGCAATTATAATTTTACTATCATTCAGAATTATTGGGTTTATCAAAATGACACCCCCACTACCATTCATGTTGTTTAGTCTTTAGTATTGTGGGTACCATAATTGACACCTGTTCTTTACTTTAATGCTAGATCTAGGTTGTAGCTGTTTAGTGTTGTTGCTGATGTTAAATGTTGACACCATCATTCCTCTTTGTGTGGTAATTAGTGTTGTAGATGCAATAATTGGCATTGGGCATTTATTTTAATGTTGTGTATTGGTCACTATTATTGTTACTATACTCACCTCCCCTTTTTCTATGAGGGACTGGGAAGTGACTGGTATATTATAATTTCATGGGGTAGAGACAATGTTGCTGAGCTACTCCCACAAATCAGCCAAGTGAGTAGCCAACCTTTCTTGACACACAAACTATTCCCACTTAAGCTCCAATAATACTTTACCATGTTGAATATAGGAGACAAAAGTCCCAAACCAATCACCAAACTCAAATAGGAATGGCTAGAGGGGGACTTCAGGTCCCATATCTGGACATCTATTCGTACAGCAAAAACACAGATGTCAAGATGATGGCTCAGAGGAACTCATAGTCTTGCAGCAGCTCTCCAAGGTGAATTAAATCAGCAGTTCTACAGTGTCAAACTGAATGACATTGGAGGTCAAGAACAACGCTAAGCCTAGGTGTTGAAGCTATGAGGTACCAATCACAGAGGACTTACCACAAAAGAGGTAATGACACACCAAAGAATACATGCATCAAAGAGGAAGATGAATCTGTCTCAACAGATGTGTAAGTCCAAGACTTCTGAAAACATGAGGAAACAGGCAAAGAAATCGCCTCAAAACTTACAATCCCCAACAAAGAAACCCATAGGTTTTTTTTTTTTGCCACTATGACTTAAAGACCCCACCAGCACGACTATAGAAGAGGAAGAGTTTATTTGAGGGCTCATGGTTTCAGAGGTCTTAGTCCATAGAAGACCAGCTCCATTTTTCAGGGCTCCAGGTGAGGCTTAACATCCTGGTGGGAGAGTGTGGTATAGGGAAGCAGCTCACATCATGGTGATCAGGAAGCAAAGAGAAGGTCTCCACTTACCAGATACAAATATATACCCCCAAACCATGCCCCCAAAGGCCCACCTCCTCCAACCACACAGTGCCTCTTCATTTATCACTCAGTTAATCCCAATAATGGGATTAAATCACTGATTGGGTTGAGACTCTTACAACCCAATCATTTCACTGAAATTTCTTGCATTGTGTCACATATAAGCTTTTGGGGGACCTCTCACACCCAAACCATACCAGACTATAAAACTGATTATTAGAATGTTTAATAAGCTAAAAGAAGATCTAAGGAATGAATTAAGGTATAAAGATGATTTCAATAAGGAATTAAGAGATTCTGAGTAAAAAAAAAGCAATCAGAACTCTTGGAAATGAAGGACACAATGAATCAAATTAAAGATTCACCCGGGAGTATGAACAAAAGATTAGAATGCATAGAAAATGAAATTTCAGGCTTCAAAGATAGGGTATATGAATTTGAATACTCAGTATTCAGTAAAGGAAAAAAGCAAAAGACCATGTCAGAATATTCTAGAACTCTGGGACAACATTAAGAGACCAAACGTACTGAAGACAGGGTATAGAAGAGGGCATGGGAAATAGGATAATGGGATTAAGATCATTTTTAGTAAAATAATAGCAGGAATTTTTCCAAATCTTAAGAATTAGATGGACATCCACATACTGGAATCATATAGAACTCCAAATAGATAAAATCAGAAAAGAACCTCTCTAAGACATAACCAAATTATAATACTTCACATAGAGAATAAAGATATAATATTAAAAGCCACAAGAGAAATAATATATCATATTTAGAGGTAAGAAAATAAAGCTCATTTCCAATTTCTTAACTCAGATTCTAAAGTCCAGGAGGGCTTGGAATAAGATAACACAAACTTTGAAAAAAACAATTGCCAGCCAAGGTTACTGTATCTAGCAATGCTATCTTTCAGATTTTGAGAAGAAACAAAGATTTCATGACCACTAAGCTCGAAATTATGTAAAGAAATAATGCAGACAGAAGAACTCAAGAACAAACCCCAGAGTTCTCAAATGGATGAAGCTATCTAAAAGAAAAATAAAGTAAATGAAAATTAAGACCAAAAAAAGTACATAAAAAATTAAAATAGGAGGAAATAACAATGATCTCTCAGTAATAACTCTCAATGCAAATAGTCTCAATTCTCCGAATAAAGGACATGGATTGGCAGATTGTATCTAAAAAACACACCCAACTTTATGCTGAGACTCATTGCAAGAGACTCATTTTACAGGCAGAAACAACCCAAGGTTGAAAGTAAAAGGAGAGGGAAAGATATTCCATGCAAATGGAGTTCAAAAATAGGCAAGAGTAGCTATTCTCAGATCTGACAGAGCAGATTTTTTCAGCAAAAATAATCAGAAGAGACAAAGAAGGTCTCTACATATTGGTAAAGTAAACAATCTAACAAGAAAATATAGTGATAGTAATTATTAGTGCCTAAACTATCAGTGCACTTAATTACATAAAACAAATATTTCCTCACCTTAAATTCCAGATAGACCCCAATACAACAAAACCTTCCTGTCACCAATGTATAGGTCATCCAAACATAAAATCAATACAGATACTTCCAACCTAAATAATATTAGTAATCAAATGGACCTAATAGTAATCAAGGAATGGATCATGGGAGACATTTAAAAATTCCTAGAAACAAACAAGAATACTGATCCAACATACTAAAATTCTTTGAGATGCTAATTAAGGCATTTCTAAGAAAAAGTTCATAGCATTAACTAACTACATTAAAGAAAAAGAAAGAAAGATCAATCCCAAATAAAGAATCTAATTCTTCATCTCAAGGCCCTAGAAAAGCATGGAAAAACTAATTTTGAAACTAGTAGAAGACAAGAAATAATTAAGATCAAAGCCAAAATTAATAAAACTGAGAATTAAAAATATGAAAGAACAGGCTGGGTATGTGGCTCAGTGGTAAAAGCACTGGCTTACTATGTGTGAGACCCTGAGTTCAATCCCCATTACAGAGAGAGAGAGAGAGAGAGAGAGAGAGAGAGAGAGAGAGAAATGATAAATACAACAAAAACCTGCTTCTTTGAAAAAATAAATGAGATTGATAAACACCCAGTCAGACAACCAAAAGAGAAAGAAGACACAAATCAACAAAATTGACATGAAAAAGGAATATCACCAGAGACACTTCTGAGATCCAGAGGATCATTAGTGACTCTGAAAACTTATATTCAAATAAATTGGAAAATTGTGAAGATATTGACAAATTTCCAGACATATGACCTATTCAAATTGAACTAGGAATATATAGAAAATGTAAATAGACTAATTTCAAGCAATGAGATTGAAGCAGTAACTAAAAAGCTTCCAACCAAGAAAAGCTCAGGAACAGATGAATTCTCAGCAGAGTTCTATCAAACATTTAAAAAAGAACTAATGCCAATCCTTCTCAAATTATTCCATGAAGTAGAAAGTCAGGGAATACTTCCAAATTCATTCTATAAAGCCAGTATTATCCTGATACCAAAACCAGATAAAGACAAAACAAGGAAACAAAACTACAGACTAATATTCTTGATGAACATAGATGCCAAATCCTTAGTTAAAATTAGCAAACCTTATTAAAGAACACATTAAGAAAATTGTATATCATGATCAAATTGGTTTCATCACAGGGACGTGGAATTGGTTCAATATACATAAATCAATAAATGCAATTAAACACAGATAAAATCAAGGATGAAAATCACATGATCATCTCAGTAGACGCAGAAAAAGCTTTCAACACAATCCAGCAACCATTCATGTAAAAACACTGTAGAAATTAGGTATACGAGAAACTTACCTAAATATCATAAGCTATATATGACAAACCCAAGGCCAACATCATACTGAATGGAGAATACTTGAGAACATTTCCTCTAACATCAGAAATAAGACAAGAATATCTACTATCACCATTCTGATTAAACACATTCTTATTATCCAGAGCAATCAGGCAAGTGAAGGAAATCAAATGATTACAAATAGGAAAGAAGAAGTCAAACTATCTGTTTGCTAATGACATGGTCCTATACTTAGAAACCCCCCCCCCAAAAAAAAAGACCAAAGGACTTACAAAGCTGATAAACTAACTCAGTAATATTGTAGAATACAAGATCAACATATGAAAATCAATAGCTTTCCTATATCCCAGTAGTGTATTTGCTGAGAAAAAAAAAATCAAGAAAATTTCTTCATTCACAATCACCTCAAAACTAAAAATAAAATATTTAGAAATAAATCTAACCAAGAAAGTGAAAGACTTCTACAATAAAAACTATACCAAATTAAAGAAAAAAGTAAAGAGGACCTCAGAATATGGAAATATGCCCCATGTTCATGAATAGAAACAATTAATATTGCCAAAATAGCCACATGACAAATTGAATCTATAGATTCAATGAAATCTCCATCAAAATACCATTTAAATTCTTTATAGAACTAGAAAAACAGTCCTAAAATTTATATGGAAGAATAAAAATCTCAAGAGTAGTCAAAACAATTCTGATAAATAAGAACAAATAAAAATAAACCTGGAGACATCACAATACCTGACCTCAAATTCGACTACAGAGGGCTGAGGATGTAGCCCAGCGGTAGAGTGCTCATTCAGCATGTATGAAGCCTGGAATTTAATTCTCAGTACTATAAAAGAAATTTAATATAATACAAAGCTATATTTAAAAAATCTGCATAGTACTAGCACAAAAATAGATATGAATAACAGTGGATAAGAGAGATTCATATAGACATAATCATGTAATCCTTGAGAAAGGTACCAAAAATATTTTTGAGAAGAGATAGCCATTTTAAAAAATGGTACTGGGAAAACTAGATATCCATATGTAGAAGAATGAAACTATCTCTCACTCTTCCCAAAAATCAATTCAAGGGGGATCCAAGACCTAGTATTAGGGCAAAAACACTGTAACTGCTTGAAGAAACCATAAGATCAATACTCCAAATTGGCAAAGGCACAAACTTCCACAATAAGACTCCTAACACTCAAAAAATAAACTCAATTAATAGGTGGGATATCATCAAATAAAAAACAAAAATTTCTGTACAGTAAACGAAACAAGAGCCTAAAGATAGAACCTAAAGAATGGGAGAAAATCTTTGCCAGCTACTATTCTGACAGAGTATTAGGGCCAGATTGCATAAAGAACTAAAAAAATTTAATACCAACAAAGCCAATAAACCAATCAATAAATGGGCAAAGTTCTAAATAGATATATCTTATAAGAAGAAATACAAATATATGAAAAAATTTCAACATTCTTAACAATCAGGGAGATGAAATTAAAACTACACTAAGATTTCATCTCACTCTATTTAGAATTATAACCATCAAAAATGTAAATAATAATTTCTGGCAAGAAAAAGTACACTTCCACATTGTTGGTGGTGGAACTGAAAATTAGTAAAACCAATTTAGAAACAGTATGGAGATTCCTCAAAAGACTAGGAATGGAACCACCAAGTGACTCAGGTATCCCACTTCTTGGAATGTATCCACAAGATCTAAAAAAATATTAATACATGCATATTAATATTTATACCAGTCTCAATAGTCAAGTTTTGAAACCAAACTAGGTGCCTATCAACAGATGAATGAATAAAGAAAATGTGGTACACCCATATGATGGAATTTTACTCAACCATAAAAGAAAATTATTCAGATTCTGTCAACAGTCAAGTGTTGGCTCTTATAAGTAGAAACTAGAGAGAGAAAGAAGGAAGAAGGAAAAAAAAGAAGAGGAGAAGAGGAGGAGGAGGAGAAGGGGGGGGAAGAATAATAAAACAGGGAGTTGGATCTACTGAAAGTAGACAGGAGACCAATAGAATATAGAAAGGAAATCGAGAGGGTAGGATGAAGGAAGGACATGGGGAATGAAACATATCTATGGTGTCCATGTATGACTTTACCACAATTAAATATAAATGTGAATAATTGGTATAACTCACTAATTATAATATCTTTATTTTTATTTTTTTATTGGATGTTCAAAACATTACAAAGCTCTTGACATCATATTTCATACATTAGATTCAAGTGGGTTATGAACTCCCATTTTTACCCCAAATACTGATTGCAGAATCACATCGGTTACACATCCATATTTTTACATACTGCCCTATTAGTAACTGTTGTATTCTGCTACCTTTCCTATCCCCTACTATCCCCCCTCCCCTTCCCTCCCATCTTCTCTCTCTACCCCATCTACTGTAATTCATTTCCATCCTTGTTTATTATCCCATTCCCCTCACAACCTCTTATATGTAATTTTGTATAACAATGAGGGTCTCCTTCCATTTCCATGCAATTTCCCTTTTCTCTCCCTTTCCCTCCCACCTCATGACTCTGTTTAATGTTAATCTTTTCCTCCTGCTCTTCCTCCCTCCTCTATTCTTACTTGCTCTCATTATATCAAAGAAGACATTTGGCATTTGTTTTTTAGGGATTGGCTAGCTTCACTTAGCATAATCTGCTCTAATGCCATCCATTTCCCTGCAAATTCCATGATTTTGTCATTTCTTAGTGCTGCATAGTACTCCATTGTGTATAAATGCCACATTTTTTTTATCCATTCATCTACTGAGGGGCATTGGGGTTGGTTCCACAGTCTAGCTATTGTGAATTGTGCTGCTATGAACATCGATGTGGCGGTATCCCTGTAGTTCACTCTTTTAAGGTCTTCAGGGAATAGTCCGAGAAGGGCAATAGCTGGGTCAAATGGTGGTTCCATTCCCAACTTTCCCAGGAATATCCATACTGCTTTCCATATTGGCCGCACCAATTTGCAGTCCCACCATCAATGTACAAGAGTACCCTTTTCCCCACATCCTCACCAGCACTTGTTGTTGTTTGACTTCATAATGGCTGCCAATCTTACTGGAGTGAGATGGTATCTTAGGGTGGTTTTGATTTGCATTTCTCTGACTGCTAGAGATGGTGAGCATTTTTTTAAGTACTTGTTGATTGATTGTATGTCCTCCTCTGAGAAGTGTCTGTTCAGGTCTTTGGCCCATTTGTTGATTGGGTTATTTGTCTTCTTATTGTTTAATTTTTTGAGTATTTTCTGTTTGTATGAATCATTTATTCTGGATACTTTATATAAATACAATCAGAACGCATAGTCTTTATGACTGGCTTATTTCACTTAGTAGAACATTTTACCTTCCACTTATGCTACAGTATGTATAAGTTCTTCTTTTTATAATTGGTTAATCATTTCTGATTGTGTGATGGACCATACTTTGTGAATCCATTGATCAGTTCATGGATTTCTGGGTTGTTTCTATTTTGAGGCTTTTGTGAATAATACTACTATGAAAATTTGTGTACAAATTTTCTTTCTGTACATATGTTTTTAATTTTCTTGGGTTTAGACCTAGAAACAGAATTGTTGGATCATGAAATCTAAACTTTTGAGAAACTGCCAAGCTGGTTTCCATTATAATCACACCATTTTACATACCCACTGCAATGTATAAAGCTTCCAAATTTTCCCACATTCTCATCAACACTTATTATTTTTCTTCACTGATTTGATTAAGAGAAGATATTGCTAGACCCATTTAAAGATAAAGAGTGATGGTCCCACATAGCAATTAAATAGAAAACCAGTACTTAGATTCTGGTTTTTAAATTCTTTGGTCAGCTTTCTTTCTCTGATACTATAAAGCAATTATGAAACCCCATCAACAACATCAATATATTATGAAGGCATAGAATACCTCCCTAAAACACTCAGATGCAATAATACAGGGAAGGGAAGGGGTGTGGGTTTACCACATGCATTCACACCCACATGGGTGCACCCTATTCATTATGTTACTTGTTTACTGATGTACTCAACATAATACCAATGTATCAATGAGAATCTTCAAAAATGGTGGGACATAAATAATAGTAATATCTCTGATACTAAGAGAAGACAATTTAGTAGCACTAAAGACGTATGTTTCTATAGTAATTCAGACTGATTTATTATATGATTCTAACTTGAGGTTCACTGAATCTCTATACTTCTATTCAGGTCATCACATCTAATTTACAGAAGAAAAAGGGACAATATTGTCTGAAGGTGGCATATTCAGTTCTTCCAACTGCTTCCTTATTTGTTCCAAGGAGCAAAACTGTGTCTTTAAATTTGCTCAAAGCATAGGCCCTTAGGAAAATATACATTTGAAATGTAGGCATCATTTGATTACTATTAAGCCAAATCTGTCAAAATTGGAAATGCTGTCACATAAGCTTGTATGAATAGAACAATAAAACCACCAGTGCCTGGCCTTAAATTAGTTCCTGACATTTTTTTTATAATGGAAATAATATAAACACATTTTGAGCAGTATACATCATGTCCCTCACTTGTTACAGGAAATGGAGTATATGTATTTTTCCATTTAAAGAAGTAGAGAAGTATTGATGCAACATGTCAGAATCCTTACATTGAACTAAGATTTGTAATCTGGAAGAAATCAACAATTAACTCCATGAGAAGACAGCTGAGGCTAAAAGTGTTCCTCCTCCATTTAAATCAAACCAGCACAATGTAGAAAATAAATGAATGCATGGAATAACTATGGAATTATCCATTTCAGATGTTTATTCTTCATGTTTCATATTAACATGATCACGGTGAATGGATCTCGGAATTATTTGCATCAAGGCTGTCTGTGATGCTATATTTTGGAGATAATCCAACAGTTGTGAGACATTATAGAGAATTCCATTGCACTTGAATTTGAAATAATTCTCATAAGTAGTGACTTACAGTATTTATGTACAGGTAAAATAGTAGGTATTTTGAAATATTGGCAAATGTGTGCTTTATTTTGCATCTTTTGGTTTAGAAATTGCAGATGATAATGCATTTGTAGAGTATGCCTTTATTGTCACTTAAAAGAAAGAAGGTTTTTAGCTACACATTTTTTTTTAAGTTTGTATTGGAGTTGAGTAAGATAAAATTCCTAGCACTAAAAGTAAAATAAAACCCTGAGAGCTTATTTGGACCTTTTAGCAGACAAAAATCTGTTGGAACTAGTTATTTAGGAATGTTATTCTCTTTGAGCAAACCATAATTTCTAGAATGATGCACACAGAGCAGGTAAAAAAGAAAGAAAATATCTACCTACTTAGACACATAAGCTACATCAACTAGCACTCCATGCCTCAAGATGTTCCAAGTCTCCAGATTCAAATGAGGCAGTTAAAAATCTTGCCTTGTTCCTGTTTTCCAAGTACAAAAACCATTACTTAAATATGAAATTACCTATCCCTGCTTTGGTGTTGCTGTTAAATGAGCAATAACAGGACCACCTTACTAGTGTTTAGTATACCCTTGTGTTAGCTTTTCATTGCTATGACAAAATACCTGAGAAAATTATTCATCAATGTAAACGAAAAGACAAAAACAACAAGTGACAAAGACAAATATTATAACTTCACTTTTTTATCAATGAGTACACAACTTCTTTGCTTAATAGGTTATAGTTTTCAAAAGAAAGAGGAATATTTCCAATTTCTTGTAATATTCACAATGCTTCACATATGGAAAATGACAAAACTTTAATCTGCATTATTAGCATTTCTCCATCACTTTCGTAAATCATGATGATCAACAAAATAACAAATCAAGCCCTGATTTGAGGCATTTGTTGATTTCTGTGGTATTAATCATCCCATGGCAAGTTTCATACTACCTATATTATGTCATTGAACATGGAGTTTAGAGGAAAAGATCAGAAACCCATTATTGTATAGTATCCCAACACGCAGGAACAACAAAGAAAAGCCCAAAAGCATACATAATAGTAAAATGTAGTAAAATAATCAGGAACTGATGTGTGCTCGGTATATATTACCTTTGTGTTCAATATAATGTACTAAATTATGAGTGCATATAATTTAACCTTTAATAAAGGATATATTTTAACAATCAACTCACAAAATTCCTAAACTTTTAATAATTGGCTCTCATAAATTAGCACAAGCTGGCCCCACTGCATATAATGCAGAATTTGATATAATGTATAATATGTATATATTGTTGTGTGTGAGTCTATAATTTATTCTTTAAAATGAGTGAGATGACTGAGAAAAAAATGTAGAATTAAGGAAGTACAAAAGCATGTATAGAAAAAGAAAGCTCTGAGAACAAACTCAGACTCTTTCCTAGAGTGATATTATCTGCACATGGACCACAATGACTCAGCTATGAGCAGTAAACATAGACCCCTCAGCCTGGTAACGTTTATAGTTGGTTTCCTGAAAGAGGCTAAATATTTCACCTCCATTCTAATTTTCCTAGCGCCATTAAATTTCTTAAAATATTGTCAAGAGAGAATACATAACAGCTGAATAAATTAGACAAATCACAGTTTAAGAATTCCAATTTTGTTGGTGTCTGGTGTAATGGACACTGTGATGCACTGACCAGGCTCCCTGAAGGATGGAAGGGTACACTGCCTCAGCTGCAGGTAATGTGGCCAAGAGCCATCCCTCAGCTCTCAGTCTCCTCTAGAAATTACCCCTGGCAGAAACAAGCTATTTACCCAAGTTCATTCCCCTTCCTGAGTGCAGCCTGCATTCAATGACTGAATGAAACAAGAATATAAAGCCCTGGACTCCTCACACAAACTTGGGACAATTTAGAAGATCCACCTCGGGTTCTGGATTCTGAGTGGGATCAGCAGATGCTCCAGGCAGACTACATTACCACCTGACTTCTCTCCCTCCTCAATTCTGTCCCTTGCAGATGTTAATAGCAAAATTACTTCTTTATTAGCCTCCTGCATGCTTAGCTCCATTTCAATGTTTCCTGAAGAATAAAATCTACAACTTTTGACAGGGCAACTGTGGAATTAGAAAACCTGTAAGCAAATACCTTTCATTTAAAAACAAAATGTGTATTCTAAGAGTTTCTGATTTTTACATTCTTACTAATGTAAATCATTCTCACTTCTTGGTCTTAGATATCCAAAATATGAGCTAAACAAATGTTTTTTATATAATATCTTAAAAGTTTTAAATCATCTTCCAATGAGTTATAGAAGTAATACCACTGTTTCTCAAATTCTCTCATAAAAGTAGAAGAGGAGGTAACACTTCTCACTTTATTCTGTGATAGCAAAATAGACAAAAAAAAAATCACAATTAAAAAAAACCAGAAACTAACTTATGAATATGGGTACAGACATCCTCAATAAGTTACCAGCAAAATAAATCCAACAATAAATAAAAATAATTACATACTAACACTAAAATGGATTTATCCCATGAATGCAAAGCTGGCATAACATTTGGAAAACTATTAGCATAACAAAAATGTCAATGAAAAGAACACACTTTAGTCTCATTTTTTTTCATGACCTTGACAATTTGGAAGAGTACAAATGAACTGTTTTGATGAATGTCCCTCCTTGAATTTGCCTGATGGTTTCTAATGACCAGAGGTCCTGCATTTTTTGTATGTTTGCTTATTGTTGTTGTTGTTTGCAAGAATATCACAGGAATGATGTGGTCCTCTTTCTTAATCCATCACACAAAGAGGTTCATGATGTCTATATATGTGAATCTTGGTCACTTGGGTAAAATGTTGTCTGCTGGGTTTCTGCAACTATAAAGTTGTATCTTCCCCTTTGTACTTAATATGTCTTGAGGGACACAATCTTGCTGATGGAAGGAAAAATATAGTTTGTCTTCTTATATGAAAGATTGACCTGATAAAGAAATGGCTCTAATTTAAGCTACAGAACGGGTCATCTATTTCTTTCTCATGCTGCTAACCACATTTTCATTTGAGACCTTTTTCTCCAGAGTATCCAAACATCACAAAAAAAAATTTAAAGCATTTCATAGATTTAGCTATTCCCTTTTTACTGGAGCAATAGTCTCAGAAATCTAATTTTTGCATAAAAACATAAGCCTGAGTAACTATTTCTGAATTTTCATTGTTTTGGGGGACTTTATTTAGTAGTTAACTATACTCAATCCTCTAGAGAGCTTTCTGATTGATTCATCAGATTGCCCAATAAAACATGATTTTCAGAAATAGCCACTATGCTTTCTTTACAGGACTAAAACATAGTCATCTGTCTTTATGAAGGGTTGTGCTATTACCATTTCATAGAACTGCCATTTTCTGAATCTATACTTAGCTCATTATCTTAGCTTTTTAAAGATTTGGTAGTCAAAGAAATATACAAAGATAATAAGATGATTTTCCAGGAATGCAATAGCAATAAAAATCATCAAATATAGAAATTTTGTGGAATTTTCTAGTCATAAAAATGATAACTACTACCAGTAGAATGTTAACTCCACAAGGGCAGATATATCCCAGGTACTTTTTAATAGTGACTGGAACCTAGCAGTTTTCTAGATATACATGTTATATAAATTATCATTAATAAATGTTAATTTATCATCCATTGCACAATTTATAAATATTACTTCATTTAGCTTCATGAAAATCCTAGGAAGCACATATTATTATCACTTATCATTCTCTTTTTATATTTAAACATATAAATTTATTTTGTTCTAGAAAAAATCAACCATGAAAAAATAGAATATAGTATAATGTGCATCCATACAATCACTGTATTACTCAGCTTAGGATGCCATAACATAAAGACCTAGACCAAATGACTTCGACAACAGGAATTTATTATTTCTTAAAATTCTGAAAGTTGGGAGATTTGTGATCAAGGTTCTGGGATATATGGTTCCCTCTTGAGAACTCTCTTCCTTACTTTCAGATGTATTTTTTTTTTTAGCTATATCCTCACAGGGTAGAGATGCAATGAAAAGAAACAAGTTATCTGATATTTCTTCACAGAAGAAAAACTCCACATGAGGGCCTCACCCATATCAACTCCCCTAAACCTAATCATCTTCCAAATGCAATTATGAGGTCTAAGTACCATCTCTAAATAGCACCCCATTGGTGGATAGGGTGCAAATATATGAATATTTGAGGGGACAAAATTAAGTTCACAGCAACTGCCCATTCATTACTTAGTTATAATAATTTACTAATATTTGCCACCCCATACACAAAAAGTGCAATGTGTCTGTGGTATTATTTGAAAACTTTCAATTCTTCCTTAGAAGAAAAGAAAAATGGAATGTATGTATCTGTATATATATATGAAACTCATTGAGCTGCTAGCCACGTGCACTTACCCCTATGTCTTTCCAATACAGCAAATATATCCCAAAGTATCCCAGGTACTGTCTGCCATGCTCCCTTCTCAAACTGTAACTCAGGTCCTCATAACCACATGGTTGAAAACTAAAATTATAGACAGAGATACACAGGGCATGTGACCACAATGTCACCAACAATGAGTTGGTGATTCTTCCATTCATTGGTTGACTAGCCTAAATTCATTAACCTGACTCTCTTTTTCCCCAGCTTCATTCCCCTTAATTCAATAAACTATGTGAGTCATGACTCTTAATTTGGTCTATAAGCTTTTGTATCATGTATCCTGTGGGATCACTTACTTGATAAGATTCTTGAAGAAAGGAAAGTTTCCGAACACTATCTCAGGAGAGTGTTAAATAGAGCACTAAGTAAATCATCTCTACACTCTCACTAAAGTACTCAGTTATATGGGCTAAAATGAAGTAAGTCCATAATTATAAATACAATACTATCCCACTTCCTTGACACACCAAGAAAAGCAAATATTTCACCCTTCATACACTTTAAAAGTGTGTATATTTGTGTATACATCTTACAAAGATTGCTAAATTGTGGCTTGAAACCAATCTGTGACACGTTTTTCATTAGAAAATAAAATCCTCTTTGCAACTCTATCGAATTGTTCATAAACAAGTCAAGAGAGCTTTTTGGCCACTGACAGATTTATTTTTTTTTTTTTTTTTTTTTTCTGTCAGATAGGCTTGTCATATCCACATATTTTATTTTATTTTTTTTTTTTTTTTTTTTTGTTTCCATTTTTTTTTTTTTTTTTTATTGGTCGTTCATAACATTACATAGTTCATAATACATCATATTACACAGTTTGATTCACGTGGATTATGAACTCTCCCTTTTACCCCATATACAAATTGCTGTATCATATCAGTTTCCCTTCCATTGCTTGACATATTGCCTTTCTAGTGTCTGATGTATTCTGCTGTCTGTCCTATTCTCTACTATCCCCCCACCCCTCCCCTCCCCTCCCCTCCCCTCCCCTTTTCTTTCTCTACCCCTTCTACTGTAAATCATTTCTTCCATTTGTATTATCTTGTCTTGCCCCTCCTTTCCTCTTATATGACATTTTGTATAACCCTGAGGATCGCCTTCCATTTCCATGCAATTTCCCTTCTCACTCCCTTTCCCTCCCACCTCTCATCCCTGTTTAATGTAAATCTTCTTCTCAAGCTCTTCGTCCCTACCCTGTCCTTGTTTACTCCCCTTATATCAAAGGAGTCATTTGGTATTTGTTTTTTAAAGATTGACTAGCTTCACTTAGCATAATCTGCTCTAATGCCATCCATTTTCCTCCAAATTCTATGATTTTGTCATTTTTTAATGCAGAATAATACTCCATAGTATATAAATGCCACATTTTTTTTATCCATTCATCTATTGAAGGGCATCTAGGCTGATTCCACAGTCTTGCTATCGTGAATTGAGCTGCTATGAACATCGATGTAGCAGTGTCCCTGTAGCATGCTCTTGTTAGGGCTTTAGGGAATAGACCGAGAAGGGGAATAGCTGGGTCAAATGGTGGTTCCATTCCCAGCTTTCCAAGAAATCTCCATACTGCTTTCCAAATTGGCTGCACCAATTTGCAGTCCCACCAGCAATGAACAAGAGTGCCCTTTTCCCCACATCCTCTCCAGCACTTACTGTTGTTTGACTTCCTAATGGCTGCCAGTCTTACTGGAGTGAGATGGTATCTTAGGGTAGTTTTGATTTGCATTTCTCTGACTGCTAGCGATGGTGAGCATTTTTTCATGTACTTGTTGATTGATTGTATGTCCTCCTCTGAGAAGTGTCTATTCAGGTCCTTGGCCCATTTATTGATTGGGTTATTTGTTATCTTATTGTCTAATTTTTTGAGTTCTTTGTATATTCTGGTTATTAGGGCTCTATCTGAAGTGTGTGGAGTAAAGATTTGTTCCCAGGATGTAGGCTCCCTGTTTATCTCTCTTATTGTTTCTTTTGCTGAGAAAAAACTTTTTAGTTTGAGTAAGTCCCATTTGTTGATTCTATTTGTTAACTCTAGCGCTATGGGTGTCCTATTGAGGAATTTGGAGCCCGACCCCACAGCATGTAGGTCGTAGCCAACTTTTTCCTCTATCAGATGCCATGTCTCTGATTTAATAAGACAGATTTATTTTTATTTTTAAAATTTTATTGGTTTTATTTGTTTTTGCTCCTTTGGTCTCCCAGTTCAACAGCTTACAAATGGCTTAGATTCTATACATTGAAATTGCTCTCCCAAAGAAATAAATCTGAACATTTGCAAGAAAAAATGTACAATTTAAAGCCATTGCCTTTGCTCTAAACTATTAACCCTCTAGATATATGTCAAAATTGCTCAGTTGTTCAAACCTAATGGCAGGCTGGGGACTCTGTGGTCCGTGTTTTGAATTGACTATTTCCTCATGATACAGTGATCTAATAACTGTTGCTCAGGTCAGGAGAAAATAAAGCACTCAATATGGGAGCTTGCATAGCAAATCGGTTTACTGCATCTATACAAATTTTACTGTAATATACTTTCTTTGACAGTGTTTTGGGCCAGTATTTCCTCTGGAAGACACTGTTGTAGAAACCAGTGATGATTTTCCTAGGAAATGTTCCCTATCCTGATAAAAGAACTGAAAATAGATCATGTTGACAAATCCAACCAAATTGAGATGCTTTATATTTTCATGTTAAACAGTTTTTCTTGTCTTTGCTAGTATCCCAGACTTGTATTTACAGAATGCACGAGTGACCAAAAATAATTTTTTCCAAGTATAGATGAAACAAAAAGGTTCAGACACTCAGAAAGAATGGATCATAATTATATTGTGAAATTTTTAGAAAATATAAGGTAATGTATTTCCCAGCTCATTAAAGGAAGACATGAATTGAAAGAATCCTTGTACTGCAATGAAATAAAAGATAACCTTCAAACCAAATTGTTCATCTTTAATATGTGTCTTCTAATTAAAAAAAAGGTTTTTCTATATATTCAAACTTCGGTGGCTAAATTTTTGCAAATTGCATGATGAATTCAAGTTTAATATTATGAGATATTGAAAAAACTCAAGCAAAGGGACACAATATTGTGATATTATTTCTCTATCACCTGAGCATCATATTCACTTTTATATCTCCATGCATTCTATAGGTTATACACTATTTTGTCAACTTTCATCCTTATGACATCTACATCACAATACACTTAAATCAAAGAAACAGAGAATTTGATGTCTGAGTTCAAGAATAAAATTTAAAAGTGGCCATCTGTGTTTAGCATATTGAATAGTTTTGTCCCATTAGCAACAAAACTTAAATCATTCTCAATTTTACCAGGCCCAACCCTCCCTTTTCATAAAAACTGTTTTGTAAAGCAATTTATTATGATGAACTTATAACTCTAAATGGTAAAACTCGCCTACACGCATAAAACAGAACCTCATCTTTTCAGAACTGTGTTCCAATACATGCCCATTCATAGCATCCTCCAGCAAACACCTTTAACACCACTCGCAGAGAGCCCTGGGGACTTTGTCTCAGTTTGACCAAGGTGCAGACAAAAAATGTTTGGGAGTTACAGTCCTTAACCAATGGATGGAACTGGAAACTAATAGCCCATGTTTCCTCCTCTCCCATGTCAACTCCTAGGAATGTCTATATGATCTCCAGAGTTCTTGGCAGGAATAAGCCTTAGCTGTCCAAAGATGACAACCTGTTCAATATCAATACCTACCCCTTCTTGACAGCCTTTCCTTACTTTCTCAGTCCTCCCAACCCCCTGCCTCATTGCCAATCTTCTGCAAGTGCTTCGTGTTTCTATCTTCTGAATAAAAATACACAAAAATCATTAGCTTCCAGGGGAAAGCCAAATTAAGATAACATGTCAAGTTTTAAAAATCAATCTAGTGCTACAGTGTAATATGAAAGAGATATTAAAAGGAAAGTGATTGTAGTAAAATTCTGTTTCCCACATGTCAAGATTCAGGCATGGCTACAATAGCACATGTAACATGCAATCAGGTATCTGCTTTTCTACATTGATTCACCAAGAAAAGAACACCTACAAATGCAGATTCCAATAGATGGGGTGCATTTGTGACTCAGTCACCACAGGTGGCCCAGCCACCAATAACATGATTTCCTCTTGGGAAGGTTCTAAGTGAACTAAGTATAAGCTTCCCTTAATTTTCTTGGTAGTTCAATATATACTAAGGGAGAAAAAAGCCTTTGTTTGGATATATCCTGTTGTTTAAGAATGGATTTTTACTTATGTGTCTACCAGCAAAACAGTAAAACGCTGTGTGGGATGAGGGACAGCTTTCAATGTGCTTGGCCAGCCCACATATTGCAGCATCCCTGTCCCTGCCCACAACATTCTAGTGACACCCCCCTGTTGCCATTTCCCAAAACCACCCTCACAGACTGCTCCCTAGAGAGCAGTAGTACTACTTCCCCAGTCCCTCCCAAGAACCACCAGTTGAGAAAACACATAACTAGACAGGACTAAGGAAAAGCACAGTGGCTAAAACCCCTGGATTTAGATTGTCTCAGTTTAAACCCATCCCCACTTTTTGCTTGATAGAAGACTTTGAGTAATTTCTTTATCATCCACTGGCTCATATTCCTTGTCTGTATAGTAGAAAAAACTACCCTTTCTAACTTATTATTTTGAGGATTAAATGAGTAAAGCATAGTAGCTGGCACAAAGTGAGAGTTCAGAAGTTTTAACTAGCCTTATTATTCTATTTCATGGTTAAATGATCTCCTCCAACTTAAATCATCCTTCTGGTATGTCTATCAGAAGATATGAATTGTACAGTATCTGTAAATACAGGTTTGGGTGGATAACTATGTTTCTCAGACATAATGTGTACATTTGCCATTATTTCATGCTTTCCCTCTTCTTTCTTAATGATGCCTGGATTGGTCACTTGTTGTTTCAAGTAATAATAACCAGATGAGAGTATTATTGCAAATGGATTCTCTACCCCTATGCCCAGTTAGAAATCTTAGGAAGGGTGTGCACAGGAAAGAAAAGGGAGGAGAAAAAGGTCTTGATTTAGTCTTCCCTTCTCACTTTGGCTAAGTTAAAGAAATAGAGGCAGCTAGCTAGATCATTTGAATAACAAATAGGATGATATATAGGAATGTACTGTGGTAAGTGTAAAGTGAAGCCCGAATGTGAAAATGCTTTTGTTCTTGTTATTTATTCATAGTATCATTAGTCACAGAGTCCTTATAAACTTAACTAAGAAAGACACTGAGACATGGTATCATCCTTTAGAAATCAGACAGTGGAGAGCCAGCACTAGATGTTGCCTAAATAGAAAGTAGAAAAGATCAAACCCATGGCTCTACAAAAAAGGGTTCTTTGAGATAAAGAACTAGCTGAGAAATGGTGACGTCAAGTTAGGCAGATGAACAGAGGTACCAAATTAAAGGGTCAGCTTTTTAAGGTTGCAAAAGTCTTCCTGAATAGAGAACTGCATTGATTGATGCAGCCTGTAATGGAAACTTGGATAATGAAATAAAACCAACATTTAAGTATTTCAGGCTGAGAACTCATTGCCATGGCAACCTTCTCTGAAGAGAACTTGTATAAGAAAATAAGATTCACTTGACTACATCTTAAAATGAAAACCTACGCTGTAGTAAAACAAATGCAGAATTCCAAAATCTCCATTGTCACAATGCCTAGAGGTAGCACTGAAGTTGTAGGTCTATTGTCTTCTGCATTATAAGCTACTCCTTCTGAAAATCTATGACTCGTGGCAAGAATATCACCTAGCTTTGAGAGATTTCTATTGACACAGTAAAAATTTACAATATTTTCCCATTCATAAGTCATCTTGCATGATAATCATGGAAATTATAGTAATGTACATGATTTAAACATACAAATTTTAGCCTGCCCATAATCACATAAAACCTCTAAATTCATAAATTCATCAATGGGAAAATAAATTTTAACCAAAGTAAAATCTGACTTATGTTCAGATTATGATCATTTATTTAACAAAACATCTATTTTCCTATTATATGCTGTCAAAAAATGTCAAACTTGGTATATTTGGTATATTTTATCAATACAGGAGTTTTCTTAAATGTCTAATATCATTGACAAATATGAGTTTACACCTTCTACCTGATACTGAAAGAAGAAACTACTGAGATCCTTTTGAAATATCACAGATCAGGCTCCTAGAAATGAACCTCATGTTAGAATTTACCATAAAGGAATTTAAGACAAGATTGTAAAGAAAAGAAATCGAGGGTAGGAATAACTTATAAAAATTCACATAAACTATTATCTATGCTTAAACAGAATAAAGAGAGGATGATGTATAAGATACTATCTACTTCAGAGATACAGTATTGGATAGAATATTGCTGATTTTCATCAACTAGCCCCTGCTCCTTAGGAATTTTTCTTTCTTGTTTTTCCTACTATACTTTCCCCTGAGGTTTCACCAAGATTTTCATCAACATACTGGGAAAACTGCCATAATCAAAATGGCTTCACTAACAAAAAATGAATAAATAAGCTGGATGGTAAGGCATATTATATACAATTTCCTGATAGTAACTCAGCTGGAAACTTAATGTTACACAAAGGCTACCACAGTCTTATACAAAATAATACTTCTGCGTGAACCTCTGCCTAGCAACTCTGTTCAACCTTCGACTGGCTCTAGCCTTGTTATTAATCATCATGGTCAAGGATAATTGATTCAAAATATTTTATGTAATCCTTCTGATTTTGCTCTTAAAAACTTCGACTTGTTCAAACTTCCTTGAATATGCTCATGGTTTACTATGGTACAGATATTTCCACTGCAATGCTAACCTACTTCCAAATACAGTTCATTAATCTTTAGAGAATCTCTCTCTGACTGCTGTTTAGGTTGACAATACACCATTTTCAATTAGATGGTTTAGGTCTTAGGTATTACATAGTCACGGGGATATTGTATATTATCTGCAGTTTAGCTTTCTAAGGTCACACTGTTTTTCCAAAAATCAAAATATTATAGATGCCTGCCTATTGCTTTCTCGGGTCACATATGTTAAAATACTGTGATTCTAAGACATCTTTTTTGTTACTGTTCTTTTCTTTTCTTTTTCATATCTACCTCTCTCTCCCAAGGTTTTACAGAGAAAATCTAAACCCTTTTTGATTTTCCTTTAACACTTCTTTTCCTATTCCAGTGTCCAGTACATTTAACTTTTATTTAGCATCCTCATGGTGCCTTATATTTTACCAATATTGTAATCAACAGTCTCAACCAATATTGATTTTGTATTTACAAAAATTAATTTGCATATATTTGAATTTTGTCCAAAGGAAACTTAAAGTTGAAGAAAAGTAGCTGAATTATATTTATAGTTAAGTTTAAAAGAAAAAGAAACCCACTAACTAGGTATAGAAAGCATGAAAAATTGGACAAGATTTTTTTTTTAAACCCTTTATGGTAAGAATAGAAGGAGATTTGTGGTTAAAATTCTCAGTTTAAATATTTCCTGAAATTAATAAGGTTGTAGTAAAATAATAATTCATAAAAAAGAAATGCTAGTATAAAATGAGTCATTAGATCTATTAATTTCTTAAGTGCCTAAAGCAAACATATGGGTGTATATATTGAAAATGACCCTCACAAAGACTGGATCTCTATTCAGAGATTAAAAGGTAGGCAAAATTTCTCCCCTAAATTAATAGAATAGTATTTTTTCATAGTCAAACATTTTATCCACAGCATATCCAACATCCAAATCACTACCTTATTTCTAGATGATTATGTGCGCACATAACATTTCCTTCTCTTTGTTTAAAAATAAAACCCTTTTGGAAAACCTGGGAGGTAAGTGTTATTTATTTATACCACAATCCGTATTCTGTTTCTCTCAACTCCCTTCCAATTCTCCTCCTCCTCCCCCAGTCCCAGGTGCTCAGTACTTTCATCATCCTCTAAATTATCCTGCCAAAGTAAAAAGTAATTTGATAAATTCCTTCATATTAAGGTATTAGGAAATTAATTATCTACTGATCTCATGAGTATTTGCATTTTAAAGGAAAACTGCAGAGAAAGAACAAGGCCTGACCATCATAAATTACTCATTAATTATGAAATTTCAGGCAACTGTGGGAAGATATTTAAAAGTGATACAAGAACTACAGAATAGTCTCAAATCATACAGGGGACATGATGGGTTTGTTTGAAGACAACCATTATGTCCTGCATGTTTTAGAAGACATCTAATAATGTCCTGATACACAGTGGTCTCATTAGTATTTATTAAATAAATAAAAATCAGATTATTCATTTACCTCTAGTAAAAATGTGAAAAAGATTTTCCTTTGGTGAAATTAGAGTAAAAGCAGATACTTTAGATCTTTCTGCTGTGTTCCTAAAGCCTTTGATTTAACTTCAGCAGAAAAATGGTGTCAATCAAATATTCAGTTTATTCCTGAACATTTCTCTGGCCCTTATATGTAGGCAGGACTACATGAATAGCTCTGGCCAATAAAATGGAAGCATAAATGATATAGGTCATTTCTACCCCAAGACAGAAAAACAATTGCAAATTTTATGTTCTTCGACTAAGGAGGTTATGAGTTGCAGATATTATACATATGAGATGAAACACTATTCATAAGTCTGACATTCAGAGGTTAGTTGTAGCTGCCGCACATGCTAAGTGATTCGAAGCACTCAAGTAACATAACCTCATTATGAAATTTCCCATACTGCCTTATAACTGCTTCCCTATATATGTGCTATCCTGATTTAACTATTTGCTCAGTATTCATTTTTATAGCTTTTCTTCCAAACAACATGTAATGGAGAAATCATAATATGAAAGAACTTTTAAAAGTTAAAAAATTAGAGTATAAATTTAAGACAGCTATTGTTGGTGATGCAAGAATATAATTTAAATCAATGCATATACTGAACAGTATAAAACCCATATTGTCTGTTATTATAAATGGAGACGTGAGCTGGTAATATAAACAATTACATTTTTAAGGATTATGAATAAAATGATATTAAGAATGTAAATAATAGCTTAAGTAAATATAATATCCTAATCAAAAACTATTCTTTATTATAATTTATTCTAGTTTATAAACATCAAGAAATAGCATGATAAGTATCAAGGATTCTGGTGTTCAGAATATATATGTAAGCAAGAATAATACCTATCTTCTAAATTGCCAATCATAAAGTATAAAAACAATTTCTACTAAAAGTTACATAGTCAAAAACTACAGTTGCTGGAGAATACATTTCTCCAGTTATCTTAAATCCATTTTCTCAGTTGATCCTCATAATAACCTCCTGAGTTTGACAGGTCTGAGATAACAGTAATTTGCTGATTTGTTATATCTAGCAACTGATGCTAAAAAACTTTGACTTTATTTGTCTGTTGTCACACAGTGCTAACTGGTAGAATGAACACTAAAGCCCCTTTGGTAAAGGGTTTCTGAGAAACTTTGACATTAATAAATAAACTCTAGTTTATTGTCGTGAGTCTGCCATTACAAGCCTGAACATGTGTCCAGTCATAATCACATTTCTAAAAACTTTCCTTTCCCCCCCAAATAATCAGAATTTGAGGACATTAGCCTTCTTTTTTTAATGATAGACCAAAACATAGCATAAAGACACTCTCATTTCCCCCTTCAAAAGAAGAAGAAAGGATGAACAAACTTTTTATGAAAAAGGGTCAAGATATTTGTTGGCAATTCCAGCCAACCACTCAAAAACATAGTCTTTATTTTAGGTGGACATTTCATTTCATATTTTACTGATATATTTTACTCCATTTTAATTACTAATACTAGAATAAACTCAGTTCAGGATCACCTGAAAATTTTAGTTAAGTAACATGTTAAGTAATCTTAATTAACTAGTTAATTACTTAACAAGTTAAGTAATCTTTCAAAATCTTCATATAAGATATTAGGGTAGGCTGATTCCAATTCAGAATAACTAACTTATTGCATCAGCCCAACCTAGGTCCCTTTGATAAATTAATTTAGTCCATAATACTTATTCCACTTCCAATGGTAGCAAGTAGCACAGTGACAGATATGATTGTTTTAACATTATTATAGTTAAGAATGTCTTTCCCCCATTTAAAGAGTGAGTACTGTTCTTATTCTCTTTCTAGTGGGCTTTTTGCCTCTTATTTTTTTTTCTTGGCTTTTAAAAGCATATCATTAGAGAAGCCAGTGAATTCATTAAACAAATTCTCTTCAGGTCTCAAAATCCCTCCCTCCCTGGTTGGAAACTTCTATACATGTCCATTTTCCAAGCACTTCTGCCCCTTGCCTTTTAAAATCAATATTCCATATTGACAAATTTTTAATTATTCCCTGAATGTGCTCACCTGTTTCGATTTTCCTTACTTTCCTATAGAGAACAAAATTAGCCAACCAGCTTCCTAGTTTACTTTGCTCCATTCTCTTTGAACTTCAGCTTTCTCCTCTGAGACAGAATAGGTTCTTATATATCGATTCATTTACAAACAGAAAATTTAAAAAATCAAAGGGTAAAATAAAATATTCAGCTCTGTAATTATGCAAAGATTAAAAGGGCTATAAAATTGGCTTATAAAAAGTTTTCTCATTTCAAGCAGATTCACCAATGTTGCACTGAAAAAGGCACTTTATAATTACAGTCACACACAAAAGTACAGCAACCATTCAGGGTTATTTCAATATGTGTAATTCTTAATTTTTTCCCTTGCAAATAGTAAAATCATGATTTGTGTGCAATCCCAAGCAATGCTGATCAATTCAGCCTGCTACAAAGTCAAGTGTTTAACCCCACAATTTCAATAAGGTTATGACATATGTTTGAGGAAAAAACCCAAGGGATTCTGGCCAAATTAACTTATTATTGGTTATTTACAATCTAGTATTCTCATAGTTTCATTTTCCTGATGTAATTGAGATGTAATAGAGGTAGGACATGCTGTAAAAGAAAAGCAGGTGGATAAACACCTCCAAATCCATCTAGAAGAGAATTCCTTTCATCTTATCCCACTGTTAAGGGAATAGATTAGAGCCACATTTTCTGAATGTTCTGTCTAAAATGATAAAATTTAGAAGGCATGTGGGACACTCAGCTACAAAGTATTAGTTCATGATGACTAAAATGAATCTAAAAGATTCATAAACAACTTTCAGATAAAAATACAGAGTCAATTTCTGCAAATGAGTCATTTCTAAAGCAATGCAGTTATACACAAGCTTGTGTACTCAAACATGTAGGTAAAGATTAAACTCATCTTTAAACATGCATATGCACACTTCCAATATGTAATAAATGTGTAGTACAATAATACTCAGCACTTTCTAATTTCCTTCTTTAAAACTATTGGCCACTAGCATCCCTTGTACTTTATTCAAAAGAAAATAAATGACAAAATGAAGAGAAAACAATAGACAAGATGACTCTAGGTGGGGAGTTCTATAGTTTCAAATTCTAAAACATCATAAATAATTTAGCAAATTTTTAGGGGATACCAACATGTAGAGTCATGATAACTAAAAAGAATATATAATTTAGCTGCAATCCTTAAATTTAATCTTCAGAATTTTGGAAATGGTTTCCTACCTCTTCTTAGACAAGATTGATTTCCAAAACATAAAGGCTGAAACAGAATAAGAAATGAGGAATATGAAAGTACTTACAACTGATCGGAGGTTATTTTCTTTCACCAGCTTCAGAGATGATTTATAGCAATTTGCAAGGTCTTCCTTGTGGGAACCATTAATATGACCTCTGGCTATTGGCCCTACGGTATGGATGACATCTATAAATGCAAAAGGAAAGAGAAATAGGATAAGGAAGGCATTTTTTACTTTTCAAATAATTGGTGCTTTATTTATTTTAGGTATTTGTGTTGGAGCCTGGAGACAGACAAGCTAAGAAATATTGATGATGTAAATGCTTCTTTGGTAAAAGATTTTAGTACAACCTCCTTTAAACTAGGCAATTTCCCAGGAAAGTGATAATTGTGAAAAGGAATTTCCTACCAGTGAATTGTTCCATCATTATTGGTCAGATGCAAGTGAGACAGATTACAGTATAAGATGTACATAATTGGCACCCTGGCAAAAGACAAATCCTTGGTGGGAAATAAACTGAGAAATAATTGCCCACAAAATGAGCAACTGAATTGACATGGGAAGAAAGAGCCAGTGCTAGCCATAACTTTCCTTGTAAATAAGACAAGTTCAGGCATTGCACATAATAAAGAAAATCAATTTTCTTTAAAAAATGCCAAGAGAATTTATATCATAATAATTGTTAAAAGAATAATTTCAAAATATTCTTTTCAGTTTTAAAGTGGAAACTATCAATCCCCACATACATGAGGTATGATAGGAATAACAGAGCATATACACTTGAATAGGCTGTTAGTCACTTATTTTTAATATATTAAAATTATCACAAAGGAATATATATATTTTAAATCTCTATTTACATAATAAAAGACAAAATTTGACTTTTCTTTTACATGTAAAACCCAACTATTGTGCTATTCTTTTGATTTCTACACATGCATAAAGTTTTGGGAGGAAGTTGATGCTGGGATTGAAACCAGAACCTCACAATGCTAGGCATATACTCTACCACTCCATTCTCATATAAAATTTTAAATTTAGGAGTATAACAGAATAGGACCACCTTCATATGTAAAGTAAAAACAGATTAAAAGAAAAAAATCCCAAATTTTATTTATTTTTTTAAAGAGAGAGTGAGAGAGAGAGAGAGGGAGAGAGAGAGAGAGAATTTTTAATATTTATTTTTTAGTTATCGGCGGACACAATGTCTTTGTATGTGGTGCTGAGGATCAAACCCGGGCCGCACGCATGCCAGGCGAGCGTGCTACCACTTGAGCCACATCCCCAGCCCCAAAATCCCAAATTTTAATTCAAATTTCTTAAAATACCTTATAACTTTTGCTTCTTGGTCTTATATGCAAATTGGATAATTAGATCATTTTATTAACTTAAACCACAACTAATCAAGTTTGAACAAATGGTAAGTTTCAATCTATAGTCTTTGAACATTATAGTGAAGTTAAATAATTTGCTTTGATTTATTTGTACTACTTAATTTCACCAAAGGACAATAATAAGAGTACATTATAAAAAGAAGAATATGGCAGAGTTTAAATTCAAATGAAATCTAAATAGCAACACATAAATCACGAAAGGGAAAAAATATTGTTGGTTACCTGCTAAATGTTGAGACTATTATTTGATATGTGAGAAAAAAAAAACAAAGAATTGGTTTAAATATATTTAAACTCTTACTGACAATATTAAAGATCATGTTGTGTGATCAATGAAGGTAGAGAAACTTTACTACTAATTTTGTGCAGATGTGATTTCACAGGTAAGCTTGGTTCATTGTAGTAAGAACTGGTACAACATAGAAATGGAAGAAAAAGGGAAATTAGGTTGAATTTAACACAATATATTATACACTGATATTTTTTATCATAAAAGTAAGAGTTACATATATTCAAGCAATACTAACACTGTACCCTAAGTAATGGATTTTCATATGAATTATTATTTAGTTTCTGTCTTTTAAAGAACACTAGAACACATGAAGAAAGGAACTTGTGCTTAGATTCCTTCATTACTCCTTGTGACTACTTGTTGTTTGTACCCAGGTACGATATTCCAAATCCCCTAATGCATACAAATTAGGAAAATGACAGAGAGGAACAACATAGGATTCTATCAGGCAGAATTTCCCAAGTGAATGCAGTGAGACATGAGTTTAAAAGTCATTTAAATTGGGGAATCATTGGTTGACTTGATTCAAACCAGTTACCACACTGTAGGCCTTCTCTCAGCATTTACTACATGCTAAAGAGTTGTGAATCCTCAGGAGGATTTGACTGTTGAAACTGTTTTGCAGAATCTATCATAAGACTGAGTTTCTACAAATTAACATTTGGGAAATGTTGTTCCAGGGCCATTTTAGCACCCTCAAACTCTCTGCTGAAGTTGAAGTCTATGTACTTTTATTTTCCTCCTTTGCCACTGCTTTTCTATATCAAATACTTAATATATAAAGAAGCAAGAGGAGATGGCCATGGCCTGCCTATTTTGTGGATGAGAAGATCAAGAATAAGTGCCTCTTATCTGTAGTTATAAAAGATGTGTCCACTTGAGCTTAGTAAAGAGAAGGCTTGGAAGCATTAATGGGAAGGAGGGCAGTGGAGAGGAACTGGTAAGAGCAGAAACTAGTGACATAATAAAAACCCTTTCCTTTGCTTTCCCTTAGCTATTGTTGTCTACATATTTTAAATGGAATTTATGAAAAAATTATTCCCTGTGTTTCTTTAGTTCTCTCTTCCATTTAAAGGTCTAGGGACAAACAGCCAATAAATGAGCTTCCTCAACATCAAAATATTGATCTCTATGTTTTATGCTTTATATTAAATGTAGAGTGTCCAAGATCAACTGTTATTATTGACCAATGTGCTGACCTCTCAGATGCACAAAGCTGGAGGTGAATCAATATGAGGCTTGAAAGGAAATTTCTTTCATTATTTTAATTGTTCATAATGCTTGTAAGTAACTGCTTTGCAGAGTTCCTCTTTTTTTGTTGTAAAATTTGGTCAAGAGCACTTCCTGAATATTCCAGCTCTAGCTCTAAGTTATCAGTTGCCCAAATGAAGCCATTGTTTTACTGTTCCCTGGTTTGGTTTCCTTGTATGTAAATCAATGCAGTAGCTGAGATGATCCTATCTTCGCTTCTGTGTTGTGTGGCATCATTAACATTTAACCTTATAATGGAGACAGATGGAGTACAGAATGATATTTAGGCAATTAAAAAAAGAACTTGGATAGGATTAAGTGGCTCAGTAATTTTTTTTAAGGATTGCTTTTTAATATCAAAAATATCATATATTAGTTTTTCACAGTAATAGTTTTAAAATCCATTGCTTGAGTACATTAGAGACAAACAGCTATTATCATTTCAATGATGCTTTCTATTAAACTTTATTAAACAGAATAGCGTCTTTATGGTGGTCAGACATAAGTGAGATATATGCATGCAAAATCTAGGGGCAACACTTTATCTTGCCCTTGAATTTGAATCTTTTGATCTAGATAAGAACAATGTGAATGGAAATTTTAAAGTCAATTCCTGGTTCATGAGAAGGTTCAAGAAATGGTAGCTATCAACATCCACAGAAGAAATAGACGTAGATTCTAAAGGATCTTCATCACACAGCACAGTTACTGTCTCTTCTCTGTTGTGGAAAAAACACTAGACTACAAGTACCAAGATATGAATATAATTCAGAAGTCTCAGACTTGTCCCTAATGGGATATACGACCTTGGGCAAGTCACTCTCTTTTTTGAGTGTCAGTTTTCAAAACCAAAGGAGCTGAATAAGAATAATATTCTTTGCATTTCCCCAAAACAATTCTTTCTGTATATGCCTATCAAGAATTGAACTATAGATTCTAAGTAGTCATATCCATTTTTGTCCAGATAAATGAGTATCAATTATGGTTCAAGTTTCTCAAACATGAAACATGTTTATAGAATGAAGTGCAAACTTGCACTATTCTCAGAGAGTGATTTAACCACACCTACTAAGGGCACAATTGTAGAATTCTTTTATCTGATATTTCTAAGAATGAATCCCATGGATAATACACTTGCTGATATACAAAAGGGTATTTATACAGGTCATTCATAATAACATTGTGTATGACAGACAAAGACTGGAAACAATCTATGTGTCCAGTCTTTGGGGATTATTTAAATAATAGTTGATTTATAAAATAAAATATTATTCTCTGCAAAAAGGTCTTTTGTGTAGATATAAGAAGATAATCAAGAAATGTTACAAAGTAACAACAATTTTTAAAATGTCAAAATGTATGTTAAGCATAAAACATATGTGGACATATTTGGTATAAAAATATGTCCACAGATATGAGACAGAATATATCTATTAGCTAGTACACTCATAAAACATCTTTAAAAGGATAAATATACAAGCTAATAATAGTGGTTGTGTATATTGAAGTGACAGAAATGAAAAAGATAGGAGAAAATACAGGAAAGAGACTCTTCCCTGTGTACTTGTAAAAATTTCTAATGTTCAAGTTATGTGCATATGTTATCCATTCAAAATTAAAGGATCAAAACAAAGAGTACATGGTTTATTAAACCATATTCCTAGATGCTATTTGCCATAATCCTACAATACAGGAAGACCTTTAATGCTCATTTCAAAGATAAGCTTACCTCACTGTTAGTTTGGCTCATGTGTGAGACAATGCAAGAAGGTTTAGAGGAGAAAAGATTGGATTATGAAAACCTTAACAAAATCAGTGAATTAATCCCCTGATGGGATTAACATGGTAGTGGCTGAAAGTGGGTAGGGTGTGGCTGGAGGAGGTAGGTCACTGGGGACCTGCCTTTAGGATATACATTTTTGTATCTGGCAAATGGAATCTCTCTCTCTGCTTCCTGTGATCATCATGTGAGTTGCTTCCCTCAGCCATATTATTCTGCCATGTTGTTTGGCCTTACCTCAAGCCCCAAGGAATGGAGCCAGTTCTCTGAGGATTGATATCTCTGAAACCATGAGCCCCTAAATGAACTTTTCATCCTCTACAATTGTGCTGACCTTTTAGTCATAGTAGTGAAAAATCTGACTAAAACAATCACTATATGAACCCACTCAAAGAAAAAAATAGATTTAATTCCAAGAAATTTAAAAGAATGACTCTATCAGGTATATCTTCTTTTATTTTGCTATTCTCAATATCTTGATATGAAAAAAAATGTTTCCAGATAATGTAGGGTTTAAATGGTAGATAAAGATCATTTTTTTTCCTCCTATGCTATTATCTATCTTCAAAGTTTTACTCTACTTTTACATTGCAGTGTTACAAACTTTAAACTAGTAATGTAGGAGATGAATGTACTTCAAAAGTATCTCAAAAATCAAAAAATTTTGAGTAATTGTCAAGAATTTTAAGAGAATACCCAGAGGACAGAATAGTGCACCCAAAGTCACAGAACAATACCACAATAACAAACAACTCCCAACATGAAAGAAATGATGTACATTTGTATATATAAATTTTGGTATGCTTTTCATGAATCCCACTACTTTTTCTTCACATTTGTATATACGCAGATTCTGGTCAGCTATGGCTTGGCAATAAATTACTCAAAAACATGGTTTACATAGCAACCACCAATTTATTTATTTACTTTTTATGGTTTGGGGGTCAGAAATCCCGAAAGGGTTTAACTGAAAGGCTTTGGTTTAGGGTCTCTCCTACAGTTGTCGTCAGTGGTGGTTAGCCAGCACTGGAACAGTGGGGAACTGGTGCAGCTAAGGGATGAATGGGCTTGTTTCTCCCTTCATAGTTTCAGGGCCACACTAGGTGAGTGAGTCTCGTTTTGCTCACAGCATGGCTGACTCAGAGCAATTTTACTTAAAAGAGAACTCACGGCTCCAAAAGCAAGTCTCCCAGCAGTATTGTCTTTTATACCTCAGCCTTGGGAGTCACACAGCATCACTCCAGCCATATTCTATTGGTTACAATTGTCACAAATATTCCCACTTTGTTTCACAGACCTCTACCTCTTAATGGGAGGAATAACAAAGCATGTGAGGACATATTCTAAAATAGGCATGATTCATGACTCCCCAGACACTTGGGGTTGGGAGGATTGGGGGTTGAACATCTTTATCAGTTACCACTTACCAAGCCTGGTAGCAGGTAAATATGAAACCATAGAAAAATACTGATATGATTAGACCTATTACTGATCTGGAGTTCTCAGAACCATTATCTTAATAAGTTAACTGCTGATTTAATAAAAATCAGAGTTAGACAAAGATTGGAATACGAGATTAGTATATTTATTCACTGTAAACACAATCTAATTTAGAGATTGTGGTGTAATTGTAGCTCCTAGTTAGAATTGCCTGGCTCAGCACTAGTTTTGTGGCTTCTTTTGTCTTATAATCCAGCAGGAATTAGTGGACAAAGGAAAGGTCAGGCATGGCTGTTAGAGAATCAGCACCATAACTCCCTGGAGCAGTCAGTATGATGCTACTTCCCCAAAGTGTCCACATCTACATTCAAGAAAGAAAAAAACAGCCTTCCTGTAAAAAAAAAAAAAAAAAAAAACAAAACAAAAAAAACCTTTTCTTAAATCACTCAGGAAATCGAGAAAACAGAAATGCAATTTGTACATTTAATCAACATTTCAAATGCAACCCCTTGAAGAGGTATGGAAAATGAGGTGGCAGGCCCTTCTGTGCCTCATCATACTAAAGTGTGGCAAGACAAATGGAACCTGTTTTTGCTCATCTATTTCTGAAATCAATCAGTTGATAAATCAGCTCCTTTGTTTTGAAGCTATAACCACCACCTCGAGCTCCCCACCCCCCACCTCTATTTATCCTGGGAAATTAGTCTGAACTACACCGAAAGGGAGGGTAGAATAGAAGGTTTTCTTTGCAGGGGGATCAGGGGAGAGCCCATCTTCATTTCTAAAAGTGTAAATTGAAAAATGTGTGATTGGAATGCCAAATAAATATTGAAAGCAGTAGAACTATTTACATAGATTCAATCAGACTTATCCCTGGCAAAACAAATGCAGCAAAAACATTCTGTGAAAAAATATTAGCATAATGAATTTTAAAACAAATGAGAGAGCATATACAGGTTGCTCTCATCGTTTTCCATTTGAGAAGCTACTGTGTTACATTCAGACTGTTAATGAACAGTCAGACCAAGTGTAGAATCAATTACATGTTGCTTTCATTCACTCCACTCTTGTATTCATAAGTATAATCGGTCCATCTAACAGACTGCATAATGATGCAGTGCCCTGTCAATCATATTCAAATTGCATGAATTTTAAGAGAAAACCAATAGATGGAATTAAATTGATTTTCTTTTCTAGAGCTACAACCACAAAACCAAGTACTAAAGGTACTATTTGTAAATCTTATTGACCAATTTATATGATAAGCGCCACCAATCTATGACCCTGAAAGAGAATACTTGAAGTTCAGTTAACAGGAAATTGAATTACCACCTGATTGCATTACAAAATAAATGCTGCCTTTTCTTTCTAAATAGGTCAATGTTTTCTTAAACATGTTTTTAAAGTTTGTTCTTATTATATTTCAAGAAACAATCAATTGTCCAGAGATGTTCCTTTTCAATCTGCAGCATACATCAGTTCAAATGTACTTCAACTATTGTCATGTTGCTTATTTCTAAGCGTGGATTATGCTCTCATACCTTTCTCCAGTTGTATAATACATTTCTCTCCACATCCGTAAAGACTATAGTCATCCAACTTTTTGCATGAATTTGAAATAAATAAATTAGTGCTCACAATGTTATTTTCTAATCTTTGATTCTGTGAGTTGACCTTTTTCTTTTTTTTTCCTAGAAAGAGCCTTTGGTTTTCTTTTCTTAACTTCCAGGATCCTATAGATGTCTATGTTTAAGATTAAGTACACAACAGCTAAACAATATTTGCAGCTGATAAAGGCACACAGAATGCACTGTCAAAGTCTGTATGTGTATACCCAGTTCAATTGGGGGGGTTGATTCCATTTTTACTTGAGAATTTGATAATGTGACCATGTTTGGGGCATCTATGTGCTATAATGTTTTATGTGTTGACTTCATAGCTCTTGAGTTTTTTTAGCTCAAATTATAATACTATTTGATCAATTTCTATCCAAATGTCATCTTTTATATTAAAGAAAACAAATAAAAAGGGCAAATCTCATCTTTAAATTTTTATCAGCTATCTATCTCTCTCCTGCCAAAGGTGTATTTAAAAATTTTTATTCAAAAAAAAAAATTGACCTTGATGATGGACTGTGTTCTGCTTCAAATTGGACCTCTACACAGAGCTATTTTTTTTTTGATAATATAGATTGAGATTTGTATAGAAGGCATATCCTATGGTCAACCACTTAAAGAGCCTTTGAGATTCCGCAGGGCTTGGGGGCCATCTGTATTACAATAGTGTTATTGCCAACAGAGAGGGGTCTCACAGGGACTGTGGGAAGCTGAATTCTCTGTAAAATTCCAACATTTGGCGTCATTTTAGAATGAACTCAAAGAGAACACATCCTAGAAGGAAGTGAGTCAAATGCCTGGCATTTGTAATGCATCAATAGAAGGGGTGAGAGAAGTTGGAGGTCCAAGCAGACAATATGACTTTTTCAAGGCAGATGATAATAAGGTCTTTGTTCTAGTTCAAGAGATGGCAGCAACTTGGTCCTTTTCAGAAGATGAGAAACCAGTACTTTAAAATTCCAGGACAAAATAAGCTTTAAAAAAAGTCTGTGTGGTGTATAAAAATGAACGAATGTTAGTTCCCACTCTGAGGGGAATTAATGAATGCAGAATATGGGCTAGAACCGAAGTGTGAGGAGGGGTTAATGTCAGGTCACAGGCTGGTGCCAAGGTTGCGTGTGCTTGCTTGTCATCAGCCTTCCTGTGCAGCTTCCTCAACACCACAAGCCTCCACAGGAAAGATTCTCCAACCATCACTCACATAGTCATTAATTCTGCTCTTTATTCAGTACTTACTGAGAATCCACTACGTGCCAGATTCATAAGGTGGTCAATTGTTCCATTTGCTCTCACCATGTGGGTCATTTACTTTTCTGACTCCAGAACATTCCTGATATCTGAAGACAACCCCACTCTCATTTTTCACTCTGAAAACCCTATCCATTCAGAGACCTAAGGGGAGATTAGCTTCTTGGAAAATGGGTTATATGAACCCCTTTACATGAACTAATTTTGAATGCATTTTTCCTTCTTTGGTGTTCAATATCTCTTATGTTTCACCATTATTAATATGACTTTTAATATTTTTGATGAGATTCCACTGGTTTGAGGTCTCTAATAATATGACATTCTGCCTGATGAGGCAAGGCATTTCCTATCATTGGAGGCAACCAAATATGACTACATCTGCTCTGAGAGCCTTTCTAATTCTGAGATGTGATGATTCTGTGATTCCTATCTTCCTGTAGTGACACCATGCTCCTGCTCCAGAGTACATGACAGATCTATGTCTGTGTCTCCCATAAAACCAAGAACTCTATGGGAACAGTTACTCAGTGGATAATTAGTAAACTTGTGGATGATTAAGTAAAAGTTGGTCCAATATAATCAATCTAATCAGAGTTGATGTACTTAATTACAGAAAACAATGAGGTAGAATAGATAGTCTAGACTGGGCAAGGAAAGGAATCTCACCATACTGGTTCAGATCATTCAACACAAACTTTATGGACTTGAGAAGCTGTTTCTCATCAGAAAGACTCAACCTAATCAAAGATTTCCTAACAACTGCACCACAGACGATATATATCTATATATAAAATCTCCAACACTATCATGCTCTTATCATGCTCTCTAACAAAAGCTGATATTCTTTCTAAAGATTTCTCAACAGGAACAAAAAATGTGGTGACTCCTTTGTTTTGAAAGAGATAATTAAATAAGTGCATTTCTAAATGTGTCATTTCCTTCATCTGCATATGGCTCATTTTAGAATAAATCTGCTTTGTTTTATAGATTGGTTTTGCCTCTCAAATCACAAAATGGAATATGACAGACTTTGTACATATCTTCTCAAAGAATTAATAGGATCATTATTCACAATTTTTAAAAAAGTGACATTTGGAAATAATGAGACTACCTCTCCATCAAAATAAACCAGATTCTATTTCTTTCTGAGATTGCTGCACTCGTGGACAGCTCTGTTCCATACATTTATACCTGTACTCTCATTTGGTTCCATTTTACAATTCCACACCAAGACCTCCTCTCATTTTCTTCAGGAACACTTGTATTTATAAAAGACTAATAAGAAGGCAGAAATACTTAGAGATTTAGATGGAGAGAGCCTCTAACAGAAAGAATATGTGGAAATTTCTGCATTATGAAGTTGCATTATTCATGAATTTGACTTATAGAAATTCATCACTATGAATAAGCTATGTATGAAGTGAGAATGATAAAATATTTAAGTAATTATGGCAATTTCATTATATACTTTCACAAGTTTGCTTGAGCAGGAGCAGGAACAGGAGCAGGTTGGATTATGCTGCTAGGCTCCAGGACATCAGTCTGCATCCCCAGCTTCTTTTCAAAGATGATAAACTTATTGTGCACTAAAGTGGTTTTCAAATTTTCTGCTCACCCTTTTAACTGCTACCTTAGAGTTTTGCACTGTGTAGCTCTAACAATTAAGTATGAATATTTATTTTTCAAACACAAAATGGACACCATTAACTTACTTTAACTTGGTTCCTAAATTTGAAGAAACAGTGATCCCTTTTAACTCTGTAGGGAAAACCAGATGTGCTGGATTTGTTAAGAAATGGTATTTCCTAAATATTGTTGGTGGAGACTATGATACTATGACAATATTTTTTAAAATTTACATCCAGACAGTCAGTGGCTCCTGATGGTTTTGTACCAGCTGCTTTTAGGATTTGTGATCATATTAGAGTTATTTAGGACTTATTACTTTGTGACTTATGTAGGAAACCTAATATGCCTAGTATCTGACAATTAAAATCCTGCTTTTATTGCTAGAGGTCCACATCTCTGGTTGACCTCCATTTGTGGTTAAAAAAGAATAAAGATCTGTGCAATTTTTTTAAAAAATAGTGGTTATCTAGTATCACTTTTATATAGATTAAGGTATTTTTACGAGAAATTTTAACTCAATGCAATTGATATTTTATGCTCAATTTTCAGAAACTAGAGCAATTTCTCTTTCCTCTTCTGTGAGATGGTAATCAGAACACTTCTACCCTCCAAACCACTTGAGAATTTAGAAGCACTTCTTACACTGTTTTCAAAGTCTCAAAGAAGAAATTCCAAGATGGCTCCAGTAGGGAGAAAAGGGTGGGAGCAGGTTTTAAGCAAAAATTCTGTAAGATATCCTAGAGTAAGGAAAAGAGGGATCTTTAGGATCATGAACTCCCAAACAACATCAACAATGCTTTAACACCTTGTGCTTCTTTGCAGAATAAGTTGGACACCACTAAAGGGAAAGAGACCAACCAGTATTAAACCAGAGCAGCAGGAATGAAAAGGGAGGCCAGAAATTCAAGAATCTTAAGGGATAGCTGCCATTCTTTGATAATTTTAGGATGGGTAGTAAAAGAGAGAATGACAAGTCAAAATTGACTCTAAAGGAACTTTATTCTGGGAGGCTGAGGGAATTATAGAATTAGGGAAATAGATTGATAATTGGAATATAAATTATTGTAGTGATTCTCAGGTCTTCTCAGATCCTACCCTCAATATTAAAGTAAAATGCAGAAGGGACAAGAGTAGAAGAAGAACTCATTTTTCAGCATGGAGACACATTTTCTTTTTTAAAATTTTTCCCTTTCTCTGCTTTTGTTGGGCCTGACGTGGAATCTCTTGGCGGAAGAGGATATATCACTGAGTGTTTCAAACATGATTCATTATGAGACTAAGATTTAAAGAAGTCAACATGTGCCTCTGCAAGATTATTTAGTAGAAATCATTAATGTAAAACCACTCAAACAAAATCAAAAGACCTTTCACAATAATTCAGATGCCAAGAATGAACGTTTGAATGGAAGCTTTGGAAATGAAGTAATGCATATCGGGCTTTAAAAAGAAATACCTGGAAATAAATAAATAAGATATGGTGACTCACCGGTTCTCTAGTAACACAGCGTTTTGTATGCCAATGATATGTAAAGTCTCATTTTTAATTAGAAATGGGTTTGTAGTTGAGATAATATGATAATAAGCCTGGAGGGCATTATGATGAAAGAAATTAGTGGAATTAAAGAAAAGGGAGATTTGGTCTAAGTAGAAAAATAATTATGTCACAGAGCAGTATCTAGAGAGGTCAGGAAAACATGGTCAACCAAATGTATAATTATAGTTAAACAGCATGATTTCAGGAAAGGACAAGAAAACAAGTCATATGCTATGGCATATCCCACTTACAAACTGAATGAAATTGGGCAAATTGTTTTTGCTCAATTCTGGAAACCGAATAATACTACCTTATCAAGTTTTTATAGGGAATAAATTGTGTATTATATATGAAAGCACCAAGCATAATTGCATGTGGGATGTGATAAACACTGATTTATCATTTGTGTTTGTCCATCATTATATTTACAATGTGCTAATTGAGATAGTAATAGGACCCTCTATATTTTAATCAATATTCTATCATCACACCCTCAAAATTCAGGATTATACACATAAGTTATGTCCTAATTTACATTTAACCAGCTTATTTACTTCTGCCACCTCTTGGATCCCCGGTCTATTTTCTGAATGTTATATTTCTGATATACTAATTTTAGTTTCAAGATTATGTTTTCTATCAGAATTTTGAATACTTTGCTTCATTCCCTTGTAGACTGAGAAAAAGTTTGATTTTTGTACCTCCATAGGTAAGCTAGATTTTCCTTTCCTCTCGAAAAGTTTTGAGAACTTCTTATTTATCGTTGGAATTCTGAACAAAGTCTCTAGGTTTTTCCAGGAGAGTAATTGTCTGGATGTAGTTCATACCCCAGAGGTCCACATGGTAAAAGCTTGGTCCCCACTGGGGCAACATTGTCCTGGTGGAACCTTGAAAAGATGGGGCCTAGGAGGAGGTAACTAGGTCATGGGGTCTCCATCCTCATGAATTGATTAAGATGTTTTTCCAGAGTGGGTCAGGTCTGGTAGGAGTAGATTAGTTCTTGAGGGATCTGACTGTTATCAAAATTAATCCTGGCTGCTTTCAGATCTCTTGCTTCCTTGCTCATACATGCACTCTTCCTCTACAGGCAATTTCATTTTCTGCTTCTTTGCCATGTTGTGCGTGACTCTGCCATGAGTTTCTTGCCAGAATGCCAGTGTCAAGCGCTTTAGACCCTTCAACATCAAAACCATGAGCCAAGTAAACCTCTTTCCTCATACATTACCCAAAGTCAGGTACTACATTATAGCAGCACACAATGGACAAAGGTGCCCTTCTAGTTGTGAAGTTATTACTACACTTTCATTTTCTCCATTCTTTCTAGAACTTTTAATTGATGAGTTTATATGTCTTGGAGTTAATTCTCTATTTTTCTCTCAAATATTTTATCTGCTATACATTTTGCAATATTTCCTTCACTTATTCTTCTTAAGTTAGTTTTGGGCTGCCTCCTTTTAACTATGGACCCTTCCATTTGAAATTTTGCTTTAATCTCCAAGAATTTCTATCCTTTGATTTTTCTTTGTATTTTTCTCAATGAAACATCTTTTTTCTAAGTTATACATATTTTATGCACAAGTCGTTTCTCTGTCAACCCTTTTACTGGATGTGAATCCGTTAGTCATCTAGGCTAAGACTAAGTAACAGCTAGCTCTAAGGGGATTTGAATTCAATGAATGTACAGTTCCAAACATTTTTCTGAGACTTTTATATATAACCTTCTAAAAATTTTATGTATTTTTATCGGGTTTTATTTGTAATGCAAATAATCAATCCCTTGGCAGAGTAGCTCAAATAAAGAAAAAATAAATAAATAAGAAAAAGCATTAGTAGTATAATTGCTCACTGAATTATGCAAATAGATGTTTTAACAAGAAATGCATTCCTCATGTAGCTAACAACTGAATTATAAAAATTGCTAAGATCCTCACAGATTATTTTAATGTTGAATGATATGAATTCATTTTTCAATAATGAGCAAAAGCATGTGATACCCGCTGAAATTGCATGTAGACAAAACACAGGGATACAAGGAATATTTTCAATATTTTCATGACTCAGAATATATCCATACACATCATTAACATAGTGCTTTTTGTAATGTTTTTTATTTACCAATGGAATTTTTATTTTATTTATTTATTTATATCCAACTCAGCACCTCACACATGCCAGATAAGCATGCCACCACTGAGCATAACTCCATCCCTACATAGTACTTCTTTTAGAACTGATGACAACATGGCTCTGAGTCACACTTATTTTAATGCTCCATTTTTATAAAAAACTACAACCTTAAATAAACATGTACTTACATGTTTATCGGAAGATTATAGTTCAATTCTGAGGATTTGTTTTTAGATACCTAATTTATGCATTAATTACAAATTCTTAAATTGCATAAAGTAAAAGGGATATTTAATTTTACCCCAAACATTAGATTTAAATGCTTTATTACAAATGTAGCTGCCAGGAAAATTAGAAACAAATCAAGCAGCTGAGTTATTTTCCAAAGCATTCTTTCTGTGTAGCATTTTGAATACATAGAAGACAATATCAATAACACATTTTGATAGAATTTTAATAGTTTTGCTGTTTATTCCATTCTGAAGGACCGGTAGTTAGGAAAATGCCAGTAGTACTAATATAACAACTGAATTGCAAGAGTATTTTGACACTGCTATAGAATAAAGATCCTAAAGAACAACAAAATTAACCTTTCTAAGTAGAATTGTCACAGACAATATTATCAGCAGAATTACATGAAAGTTTCCATAAGACTGAACCAGAATCCTTTTGTTTTTTTCTTGCCTTTTAATGTTTTTATTATGGAAAAAGAATGTTATAAAGAAGACACAAAAACAATTAATAGAATTTCATGAAGAAAATCATGGTCCCTTTCCAGTGTATCCCCTGGACCTAAGAATGTAACCATGGACTAAATATCCATGGAGGGTTCTTAGAGTCCTCACTTAGCTCTTTGGCCCTGAGAATGCCAAAGCCCAGCAGTTGAAGGAATCACATGGCAGCCTTCTTCTACATGACTCAAGACACCACTGTCCTGGACATGACCACAGAAGAATGAAGTCATATTTGCTCCTGGTTTGGAAGTGTTATCATGTATACAATCTGTATAGACTGCTTTAGATGGAAAGGAAGAACTGGAGAAAGTACAGAGGCTAGAGGAGAAATAAGAAGTTTCTCCCATTAGAAAAGAAAATTGTCCTTGGAATTCTCTTGTGATAGCAAGACAATCTTCCTACACAGAATATGGTTCATTGTTATGCAACTTTTGAGAAAAATTTGCTTTCTAACATAAAATCGCAGTGAAAACTTTGGGACTCACCAAAGGTATAGCCCTTCTTACATACTGTTTGCTTTTCCAGATATCCTTCACATTCTTCCTTATGACATGCCCATGACAACGTCTATGTGTGCCTTCACTCAAGGAATCAGGCTCAGAACCAAATGAACCCACTCTGCATCTAGTTACATATCCCAGTTCCTCCAAGGTCAAGGCTATCCATTGCCTTTAGGGATTTAGCTTTCTTCAAGTCTCCCTACACCCACTGAGAAATCAATGTGTGTCAGAGCTCTTGAGTAAAAAAGAAAAAGATTTCTTAAAGCATTTCTTAGACCTCCCTCTAACCAACACAAGGAGAAAAAACTGTCCCTTTTTGAAAAGAGTTAAGTAATGCATTTGGAACAAGATTGACTCTCTGAACTGAGTAATTTAAGTCCAGGGAAGAAAATATAACTGTCCATGTAACAACCAGAGTGCCTGATATACTAAGTCTAACAACTTGAAGATCTCAAATAGGAATTTGAGCTGCTCTCTGGAAATCTTGAACCTTCTTACTTCAGAGTAATCAGTTTCCCAAATTCTTGACTTCCCAACAAGGAGTTATTAAGCATATCCTGTCAGATGTTTGCTAATTCCTATGGTAGCTATGTAGATTGAGCTAAACTTTCCTTTGGCCACTACCTTTTTTTGTAATCTTACTTAATCCTAAATTTCTGCTATATTCCCCATCACTTTCTCCTTTTGTATTTACTAAGAAGTCTGGATTGATGGCTTCAAATGTGAGTGTAGTCAGAAGCATCTGTAAGACTTGATGAAAGAGGTTACTGGGTCACATTCCCAGGGTTTCTTATTCAGTAGGTCTGGGACTGGGTGGGGGTGAAACAAAGAATCTGCATTTCTAAAAAGTTCCCAAGTGATGCTGATGCTACTAGTCTAGAACTATTTATTGAAACAACTAGTGTAGACCAACAGTGGTAGCTGAACCTCTTACCGAAATTTTACCCATAACCTGATATTTCAGACCTTTTTTGCACCCAAGATTCTGACCTTGTTTTTTGTCCACTGGGTTCTCATATAATCTATACACCAGCTAGTATCTATGACTTACATATTGCATTAATAGGCTTGATCTTTTGACTGATGGGGCCTCCCTTGGCCAGTGGTACTCCGTTGTCACACACACTAATTCTAATCTATGCTTTTAAATGTTTCATGTGAAAGTAAAACTTGATCAAAGCAAAAGCTAAAAAATCTCTAGTTTTTATAAATTTAGCAAAGAGCCATAAAGATAAGCATATTTGGGATAAATATTGCAATAGGAAAAGCTCATTCTGAATTAAATGTCAGCAGAACATGAGTGACACTAATTGAGAGATTGGATGAAATAATTTAAATTGAGATCAGAATTGTGAGAAATTATCAATACTAAGTGTGAGAAAAAACAATCTGAAGAAAGAATGCTCCCAAGCTAAGCCAAAGAACAAGAGGGCCCATGTCAGGAAAAGCTAAGCACGTAATGTGAAGCAAAATAGATTTAAAGAAGGTCAAAGAAGGAATTCAGAAATGTTGGAAAGAAGATATACCAATAGCCAATAGGTACATGGTAAAGTACTCAATGTCCTTAGTCATTAGGGAAATGCAAAATAAAACCACAATGAGACAACACTCCATATCTACTGGGATGGCTGTAACCAAAAGACAGATAATAACAAGTATTGGTTGGGGATGTGGACTTACTACAGTCCTCATTCATGGGTGGCTGTGGTTGAAATGCAAACAGCACTTTGGGAAACAGTTTGTTTCTCCAAATGTTAAACAGAGTTACTAGATGACCCAGCAATTCCACTAGGTATCTCTCTCTCTCTCTAAAAAAAAAAAAAAAAAAAAAAGACAACATATGAACACACACACACAATACACACACAAAAAAAAAACCCTAAACTAAACACAGATATTCAGAGCTGTTTTATTTATGATAGTCAAAAAGTAGAATCCCAAGGGTTCATCAACTGATCAATGAATAATCAAATATATATCCACACAATGGAATATTATTCAGCCATAAAAGGAATGAAATAAATATCTACCACAACATGAATGAATCCTGAAGATGAGGGGAAAACAGGTCTTTTCTGTCAAATCAAAGAGGCTTCATTTTTGTTGACTTCCTGGGCTGCCATTTTCTTGCAACACAGCTGTCTTTCTAAAGTCAGTATTTTCTCAATAGTAATTCATGCCAAAGATTGTGCTGCCAGCCAGAACCAATGGGAAACAGGCAAGTACCCTTGTCTCTGGGACAAAGGCAGAGCAGACAGCCCATTTGGGCATGCATACTTTCTATTTGGATTGCAGTATGTCTACTACAAGTAGAAGTAAAATTATTGCCTTGCAGACAGAGATAATTAGTCTGAGTGTTTATTTCGTCTTTGGGGTTTCCAAGATACCCCCCCCCACACACACACACACACATACACACAAGCACAATTGCAACAAAGATGTTAAGCTAGGCAAAAGAAAACAGACATAAAAGTCTACCATTTACATAACATATCGAGAACAGGTAAATCCATAGGAAGTAGATTAGTAGTTCCCAAGGATGGGGGAGGGGGATGGACAGTGGCAACTAAAGGGTGCAAGTTATTGTTTGCTTGTTTTGTTTTTTAAAGAGATCTAAAAATTTCTGAAATTAGTGATGGTGATAGTTGCACAGCTGTGTAATATACCAAAACCACTGAATTATAAACTTTAAAAACACAAAAATCAAAGTTAATTAGACAAGAAAGAGGAAGGGAGGAAGGGTATTGTGACACACTTAGAAATTTAGGCACATGGCAGCTAATGCATACTTCATAAATGGCTGCCTGAATAGATGAAATGGTTAATTGGTTAACAGTGACAATGTCCAGAAACAAAAGAAAAACAAAAACATGGAAGGCAATGCCCTAATATGACACCAGGAAAATGGAGTTTATCACTCCAGTGAAATCTGCCCAAGGGGTGATTATACTATAACTGAAAAGGCCCAGTAGAACTTCTCTACTAGGATCCATGGGACAGACCCTCTGTGAGTGCCTTCCTTACCCCAAACTGAATAAAATACCCAGTAAGAGCCATGTGCCATGTGGAGCTACCTGTAAATCTAAGGATTTGAGAGCCATTTTTATTTATTTATTTTGTTTGCAAGGCCTACTTGAATATTTTAGTGCGAACCAGTTAATTGACAAAGCACTCAAAATATATGTGAGGAGAGGAAGATAAACTAGTGATGATTAGAAAACACACAGGTCAATCAGGAAATCTGCAGCCCTTGAACATGGTTATGCAGGCTGATCACAGGGTTTTCTTCAGGAATAAAAGTACAAAGATTCACCACAGAAAGCACACTGTTTTGCTTTACAAATAAACTCTATGGAGAGCTATCTTGGCATGAAAAAATGTTAGGTCAAACACTTATGGGCAAAAATTATCATATTCTTGGGAACTGAAGAATAACCCTTCTCATGTCCTACCAGGAAGATTTGCAGAGTTTGTATATTGTGGCCCTGGATTTGTTTGCCTTTTTTTTTTAACATATAAAGGTTTGAGCATTGGTTTATAGTCATGTGAAGTTTCTCTCAAGTATGCATGGGCAAGAGGAGCTACTTCTGTGACGTACATTAGTAAATGTTGAGAATCTTCTTCATCCACTGATGAGGTGAGGGAATCTCCACCCCCATCCCTCTCAAGCCTGGGCATGTCTGCTCTGTAAGAAATGCTTGCTCTTTCAGAGATTGTAAAAAGAAAATAAACTAGTCCTCCTTGAGAGCTTACCATGTGGCAAGCAGGGTTCTAAACCTGAGGTCATTGTTATCCTTCTCTATCTTTAGCACTCAGCAAGACCTGGTGTTAAATATATTCATTAAAAAGCAAAGTTTCAAGTTCTAGGTCATGTTTGAATAAACAGATTTCTCCTTACTTTTCCCACTAAGGGAAAACCCTAGGCACTATACAGACAATAAATATAAGAGAGAACCAATGTGATGATTAGTTCTCTGATTTTTTTTTATGTGTGTGTGTGTGTGTGTGTGGCCTCCCATGGCCCAGCCTTGGTGCCAATGAAGAAAGCAACTCAGAAATGCCACTAAGACAGAACAACAACAAAAGAAAACTATAAGAATAACTTGTTCTTAATAGCTGGAAAAAAATAGAAAAGGGGCAGCCTAATAAGATAGAAAGACAACAACTGTTCTACTATTCTTTAAACAAATGCCACAGACAAAACCAAGAGCTCATCCCTTTCCCTGGAAGCAAATGTCAGTGGTGAGTCTAGACGTTTACCCTCACACCATTACAATGAGGCATTTCCTATTGGGGGAGAAGGGATGGGGGCTATGAGAGGAGACTGCATGGAGAGTCCTGGAAATTAGTCCTCCTCTCTGTGAAGTGTTAGAAGAGAACAAAAAGGAAACTGGAAATTCCACTACTACCCATCAGTCCTCCTCATGCCACTGCCATTAGTTTTTCATTTTGATCGTTGTGTTTTCATTGTCAAAACTCACAAAATTGTCTATAGATGCTCCTGAGCTCTCCATAGGGTTATAGCCAATAATCCCATTATAAACTGAAAATATTGTAAGGTGAAAATTAATGCACCTACCCTAACAGAACATCCTTTAGCAACACAATATCCTGTTAAGTACCAGTTGTTTATCCAAATCACATGGCTGACTGTGGTTGCTGCCCACGGCCACTACCCGTTATCGCAAGACAGCATCATACCATGTGTTGCTAGAATGGCAAAAAGATCAAACTTCAAAATGTAAAGTATGGTTTCCATGGAATGCACATTACTTTCACAGTCCTGCAAAACTGAAAAATCCCAAATTGAAGCATTGTAAGCTGACAACCATCTGTATCAACAATCTTTGCATTTCACGGTATGTGAATTTTATCTCAAGATTTTTAAAGTATGATAATATAGTAAGCAATAGCTCCATGCACGTTATTGTTTCAATCTATGATTTTCAAAGCAGAATATAAGAAGTGGATGTTTGTGGGTGGCGATTTATTTCTCTATTGAAGTGCAGGATATGTTACAAATTTCGTATGGTACAGCAAATTTAGGATTAGTATTTTCTCTTAACTATATTTGGAAATGAACCCAAGTGCTTAATAAAATATTTACATCTAAACCATATATTTTGAAGGATCTTTTAAAGAACAACCAAATACTTGCTCTGTAGAAAAAAATGAATTAAGTTTTATTCTTGCTTTTCATCACACAAACACACAAAGCAAAGAACTATCTTCTCATTAAAGTATAATTTTTAGAGGGATGTTTAAGACAATATTTTACACCTGCTGAGGGACTGTTTCCTTCCAAATTGTTTTACTGTCCGGCAAGCAATAACATGAAGTTGACTCATTTGCTGTGGCGGGTTATACTATCCAAAGCTGGCTACACCAATATCCGCTATCCCACTGGCTCTTCTGAGGTGTGACCTTGCTACAACTTCATCAAAAGATGGACTATAAATACCCTCCCATTGAGCCTCAGATGGCTCTAATGACTATCTTATACCCAATAAAATGTGTTGAAGTGATTCTCTGGGACTTCCAGCAGAAGGTGATAAGCCCTGCAGGTTCTCCCCTGGTCTCTTGGAGTGTTTGGTGTCTGGATGCTCCCTGTACAAACACAGTGCTATACAGTGAGAAGTCAAAGGCACATGTACAAGTGTTCCCATGGGCAATTCAGGATGAGCCCACCCTATAGTCATCACAACCCAGATAGCAGATTGCTGACCCAGTGTCCAATCAGTCAAGTCTTTCCTAATAAGGACCAGGACAGTGTGGAGAAAAATTAAGAGATTGGCAAGCCATCTTGCACAAAATCTGCAAACTTAAGAAAATAATTGTTGATCTATTTTAAGTTTTAGATAGTTTGTTACACCACAGTAGATAACTAAGACATTTTCCTTCAATTTGCTTAACTGCTATTAAGCAATCAATTTGCCAACATGGATAATAATCACTTATGATCATATTATTCTAAAGAAACTAGAAATACCTGAAGTTTGGTTGAACTTTTGTGTTGACTTGGAGTCATACTTTAATAATATGATGATCCTTCTTCCCAAGTTCACTGTTATTCATTTGAATAAATCAAGCCTTTGCATGTGTTGAAAATAGCATACAGGCTATGTGAGTTTTCTGTGTTAAAATTCCGGCTTTGCCATAAACCATCTGGTGATCATGGGCGATATTTTGAGCCTCGTCTGTAAAACTGTCATACTGAAACTTTATTCATAACCAGTGAAGTTATTGGAAATTATGATTAAAATTAAAATGGTCATTAAAATTAAGAGATTGACAAAGGGCAAAGTCTCCACATTTGTAGCCATTATTTTTAGATACACTCTCTCACACTAATGGAACATAAGTTTATCTGTAGACTAATTAAAAGTTTATGCTTCTTCTCTACAGTAGGGCTGTTCTGTTCTGTAAAGGATGAATATTTGGCATTTCAGTTATTGGTGGTCCGTTAGTCAAGTAATCTGGATGCCTAAATGATTTCACATTATTATTCAGTGGAAACTTTTTTCCCCCTCATCGTTAGACTAGCCACTACAGTATAGAAACTCTGAAAAACGCCACCAGGAATTCCTATTAAGAAGTCTAATAAATGTTTTCCAACTAACACATTATGTTCTGAATTTATAGGAACAATCTGAGCAAAAAAGGTCTTGGCAGCCATTTAATGAAATTATTACAAAGGCAAATTCATATGTAGATTATTGGACAGTATTCATTTCATCATACAGGAACATTTTAAAATTAGTTTCAGAAAAAGGGCACTCCATAATAAACTTTTAATTTCAAGAGTTGCACAAGGTAAGGGCTGAAAATTATAATAGGCCAGGTACCATGTCATCTCTGATATACTACAACATTTCTTTATGAGCACATTACAATTCGGAGAGCTAATAATAAAAAGAAGTGATGCTGAGATGATGAATTGATGCTATGCAATTAGACCTATTAGAATTCACAAGAGTCGACAGGCAATAATCAAACCCTTTTCATGCTGCCCATTGCAATTATCTTTGCACTTAAGAATCAACAAAGCACATAATGACTTGCACTCGATTAAGGAATTCATGAGAAATGGAATTTTAATTAGTGTGTAGAAAATTTGGGCCATTTATTATTTTACAGGACAACAAATTGTGAAAACTAGTTGAGAAGTTAAAAACAGGAGTGATAAATGCTTGGTTGATCATGGTGAGGAACTGGAACAATGAAAATTTCCAAAAGTTCCCCTCCCACCCTAAATTGATGATTAATAATATACTGGGCCTGGAAACAGTAATTGGATTGCTGTGTTCATGATTAACTGATAAACAGGCATTAAATCCACTCCCAATTTTGGCTTTTCCAATTCACAGTACTTTATATTTTTCACATACACCAACACACACACATAGACAACTCACATCAGCACTGATGAAAAATTGTGAATTACTATCTGTGTGTAAAAAAAAAGTATATATCCTTATATATTCTTAGAAGAGGTGGGAATATTAATACAATATGAGATTTTTTTAAAGTTCAGTGAATGAAGATTGTGCTTACTCAACTTGAAATTTCCTGGTTAATTATGAAAAGCTGCTGTGTAATGGTTGTTTGTGTTTAACAATGTTTATTCATAACACATTCTCTTTTAATGCACTTGACCTTGGCCAATAAGATTAAACTATCTTAGTTTAGTGCATTTCAGATACAAATAATAGGTGCTGGCATTTAACACATAAGTTAATGGAAATTCATTTTTGTGAAAAGTTTCCTGGATATTGGGTAAAAGGTACCATGTTTATAAATAGAAAATGTCAAATGCCACTTTGCAAATGCAATCAATTTCATAACCTATTTCTCATGCTCAATTTATCATCTGAAAAGTTAGTCTAAAATACAGATAGTCCAGGAAATATCCACAGTCACTGCTATACTCAGAATAAATGGAAACAAAACAACGACTGAATACAATGGCCCTTCCCACTCAGTTCACAAAACACCAGGAAAGGAAATCAATATTTATGAAAAAAATTAAATCATTGATTCCATCCTCAAACAAAGCCAACTTGCACAGGAGCAGTTCTGGAAGTCATTATCTGCATCCTACTTAAAAGTCTTATTTACTTTGTTGTTGAAAATTATGCTATTTGGAGATGTAAGAGTTCAGTTTTTGAAATGTGGAAAGAATCTGAATAAAGATGGCTGCAGTGTGGCCTCGGATGTTTTAAAACTTTATTACAATTTTAAGCATTTAACATTGTTACTGTAGTCTAGCACCTGTGAGGCACTGGGTTGGATCCTCAGCATCATATAAAAATAAACAAATAAATTAAAGGCATTCTGTCCACCTACAACTACAAAAAATAATTTTAAAAAAGATATTAGAAGCTGGGGTTGTAGGTCAGTGATGGAGCACTTGCTTCACACGTATGAGGCACTGAGTTCAATCCTCAGCACCACATAAAAATAAAGAAAATAAAATAAAGGTATCATGTCCATATACAACTAAAAAAAAAAAAAAAGAAAGAACTGCCACTGTAACACCAACAAAACAGGGATTGAAGTTTTCCACCTCTATCTCTTTTGTATTCTTTTTTCAAATAGAAAATTAATATTTAGCAAAATTTGCTGCTGCCACAAATAAAGTACTGCATTTTCCATCAAATGTGGTCATGTGGCTGAGTGTTTCTTTAAAAGCTACAAAATCAAAACGATCCCATTGAGTACTTTTGGCTTTACTTTTCTTTCTGTTTACATTGCCATGTACTATACCTGATCATGGCTGGAACTCCAGCAACGATTTTGTAACATGAGGTAGATAAAATACAAAATCTTTACATTATGAGCAGTTTTGCTATTTATAAACGATTTCCTCATTTTAATTATTTGAAATCTAGAAGATAGGTCATTCAAGTAGTTATTTATTTCTTTTATATTTTGTTGCATCATCCTGGGTTAATGGATTATTTTAAGTCTCATTGAAAATAGATGAGCTTAACAGAATTCAAAGAAAGCATCTAAAGAAAAGAAAAAAATGTATACAGACTCTTTTTGAGATGTTTTGAGTATTGCACAGAAACCTGAATTTAGTGCTAGCTTTCCGCCAGCAACCACAAAGGTTATCTGAAAAGACAATCTTGTCTCTTAATCTGGTAAAGTTTAAGAAAGAATTTTGTTAATGCTCAGAAAAGGGATATTGGATGACAGTGTGGCTTACTTAAATGGTCACTGTGCGAGAGATCCAGAAACATTCTGAATGGAATCATGCTATCTTTCTTGAATCAGATGGCAGATGATTATGTCTCCATTGACAAGAGACATTTCTGTGTAGTTAAACTGATATGACTTTGCCATAATCTAGTTTTTACATTGCTATATTCCAGAACATCTGAAAAAATAAATTGTCAATTCAATTCTTCATGCTTCCTCCAAACATTATGTATCTTGAGGGATCTTTGAGTGATACTCATTTCAATATCAGTTTCCTTATGTCCACAAAAACAGTACTGCTCTAGATCCAGGAAAAAATGTCTTCTTCTCTGGGTCCTGAACTTCAGTGGTCTCCACACATCACAAATAGAGATGAGAATTGACATTTGCCATTTAGGATCCAGCATTCAGCACTGGCACAGTGGTTGTGATGCATAATCCTTAACATCCCAAACTCATAATTAACATTGTTCAGCAGACTCTAGGGAAGGGCATCTCCATGTCTCTTATCCTATATTTAAAATAAAAGGAGACTACATTTGAGCATCAGGAAGGGTTGTTGGATTGTATAATTGATGACTTCAGCAATGGACAGCACTTCACAGTGGAGGAAGGATTTCTCTTATATAGGTAAGAGAAAAGTAATTCATTAACTTGTCATGGGTATGATATATTCGCAAATAACCAGGTGTTATTTCCTAGGAGAACCAAGTATCCATTTCCATTCCCTTCATGTGTCAGACAGTAGTTGTGAGAAGTGCTTATAAATTAGTTTTGAAAGTGATAACAGTTGCACATGGTGGCTGAGGCACATATTGTAATAATAAGTGATTCATATTCTTGTCTAATGTACTTGGTTTGATGTATAACTTTAGGACCCATAAGCAAGACCTGTATGGCATGAAATCTCCATTTGGACTCTTATTCTAGATCCTGCTGATGTTTTAGGATACACAACTAAAGATTTAAAAGTTATGAATCAACTTAAATATAGATCCTTATGTTTTGTGTGCTAGATATGTGAAGGATTTGGGATTGGGTCACTAGTAATTTGTCCCATTACATAGGTAAGGAAACTGAGGCCCATAGAGAAGGCCTATGTCAGAGAACCCAGTTCCCTTCTAGACAATCTAAGAAACTTTTCACAAGATGTTTAATCCCGCCATAATTAACTTTTGTTTTATGTCAGAGATGCAAGGAGTTTGAGGACTTCTAAATCAGTGCTACTCAAATTATGCTCTGGAGATCAGCAGCATGCGCATCGTGTGCATCATGTAGGAGTTTGTGTTAAGGATACAGAAACTTGGGGCCCTTCCCTAAATCTACTAAATAAGAATCTCTGGGACTAAAGCCAGTAATCTGCATTTAATGAGCTCTCTAGTGAATTCTTCATGCACTCCCAGTAGATAATTTTGTTCTAACCCCATGTTAATTGAAGCTTTGGTCCTTGGACTAGTGCAATTCCATCTCCTGAGAGCTGGCTAGAAATGCAGAATCTCAGGCTGCACCACAGTGGCTGACTCAGAATCAGCATAACAAGTTCTCCAGGGGATTTACATATGCATCGAAATTTCAGAAGTACTGCTCTGAATATAACTGTAGCTTAAATAAATATCCATAGATTCAATCTCTGAACTACAACTCAGAAGTATCTTTGTGTCATTTCATAACTTTTTAGTATACTGAGTTTAAATAAATTGTAATGAGCACTAACAAATAGGACAAACTGAAGTTCCTATTGATACCCTTTCTTAGTTTGTGTGGTTTCATTTAGTATCATGGTATACAGGCTGTCTAAACCCATATGCAGATTTTACCAAGCAAATTATTCACATTTTAAGAGTATTTCTCATGGCCACTTGCAAATTTAATTATAAAATGTTGGTGAATAAGATTGGATTTTAAAAGTTTCAGCAAACCCTGTAGTCTGTTACTGACAATGTTTTGATATATATATTTTTTTACCTTTATGTCCATCAAAACAATGTGTTGATTGGGGGTGATCATAAAGAAAATCAGATGGAAATAAGACTATGGCGATTTGACCCAAAGAAAGTTTATTGAATATATGGTCAGCAAAATAGCATGTGCAGTTCCAGTATTTAAATCAGTTACTTTTGAATTTCAGAATGGAAAGAGAGAGACAGCATCTGAAACCATACAATTAATTCAGTTTTTCCTTCAAAACCAACATATGTGTATGATCCTTGTTATTGAAACAGAGTCATAGTTAAAACTATGAAGCCTACATTTCAGAGACTGAGATAAATTTGGAAGTGGGTTTTTGATAAGAAAATAATTTTTCTCCTCTTTTTAGGATGGCTATTTATTCTAATAAGCGGTTTAGTGTTTATATTTGAAAGCAACTACAATATGATTTGGCATCATTACAGTATACATTTCCCAAACTGTATATTTCAGCTTGACTTTCTGCTTCAATATTGAAAAAGAGATGCTCCAAGTTTCATTAAATTTCTGTCCCTCAGTGTAAATGATTGCTAATCACTGGGTCAGGCAGTTACACTATATTTAAGGAGGTATAGCTACTTCCTTTTCTAATAAATGCTATTTCAACTGGTTTGGTCCTCATTTTGACAAAACACAGAAATGTAATTAAAATAATTGAGCAAACATTAAAACAGCAATATGCAATCTGTAAAATGTATTTATGAACAAATATGACAAGGGATTAAAAAATCTAATCCACAGAAAGCTCATGTAAATAAGTAGAAAAATCCCTATTCCACCAATAGATATTTGACATGATATTAATTGTAATATTAGCAAAAGTTATAATCATCATTCAATGAATACTTGTCAAGTGCCAGGAATTGTGCTAAATATTATATTATCTCACTTGATTCTCACAACAATTCTATGAATTATTATTATATCCCCATTTTACAAATGAGAAATGGAAACTCAAAGAGTATGTTAGGAAATTGAGGGGGTTACACATGCATACATATATGTACGCAGTGAAGGTTAAAACTATATCTGTCTAGCCACTAACTAAAAAGACATGAGTAATGCACACACACACACTCTTACACACACACAAAGTAGTAACGGTCCAGGTGCAAATTAACATTCAAGAAAATACTCAACTAAGCCATTATTCAATGATGTTAAAGTTCAAACAACCATTATAAAAGACTGTATGGTCTATAAAAATCAAACTCATTCAGAGCATTATGATTCATGTATAATTTAGGCACTCACCTACATTATTGGATTATATGGTAGGTATTTTAGACATGATTCTGATCCCCAACAGAGTCCTAAACTCTGGAATCTGATTCTAAGGAAATAAATCCTTTTCGTTCAAATTAAAATTGCCCTCACTAGGTACTATACAATAGGGAAAATTGGAGAAAAATAATCTGCCAACAAGGGAACAGTTAGATGAATTATGGTACATTAACCCTTGGGAGTATTGTGCCATCATTAAATAGTAATTGTGAGAAAGTTTACTTACACAGGAGGATACTGATAATGCAGAGTGGTTTACTGAAAACATAAAGACATTCAATTATATACACAATGATTTCTGATATAGAAACATAAATAAATTAGAAGAAAAAATGTCAAGTGTCTAATATTAACAGTAATTATCTCTGAGCAGTGAATTTATGACAAATTTTTGGCCTTTTTAAAATGTTTGCCCCCTATATCTTCTAATACACATATTTGTTTGGAATTGAGTTGCCTGCACAGTGCATAATTTGGTTAAATAAGAACTTCCTTAGCTTTTGAAAATCAAAACCTTAAAAAAATAATTATCATGAAAAAAATCAACTTAAAAAATTGTCATTTTGTTGACAGGAATTTAAGGCATTAGCTTAGAGGATTTGACATGCATTAGGTCTAAACTACAAAACTTGGCTTTAGGCTATGAATTCAATTGTCCTGTGGGTTGTCTTGCTCCATCACTCTCAACAAAAATTAGGTCTATATTTTAAATATTTCATTGTTTCCTAGTAGCAACACAGGAATGAGGCATAATATATTTAGGACTCAAATTATATAATCCAAAGCTTAAAAATCTTTATAATTATGAAATTATGTATGCATAGCTTTTAAAATAACACCCAATATTAACTAGTATTCTCTTTGGGTCTAATACAGAAAAATAAATATCTTCCTTTGAGGTGTCATTTTCATTACAAACATCAAAACCTAACCTGGGGTAAAAAGCCCTTCATAGCTGACCAACTAAATGACAAAAATATTGGAATAAAGGTACTTTCTAGAAAAGGTTACTCTAACAAAAGGAACAGGGAAGCTAATGAACGCATGCAAAGGAGAGTCAAGGGAAAAAGGAGAAGCAGCAGTAAAATCAAAAACCTTAGGGAAGTGAGCAAAACACCTACTGTGTGAGCTGGCTGGGTGGGGACTTTCCTGCCTAAGTTCCCTGAAAATACGCACTTTGGATATCAGAGTCCTAAAGCCCTCAAATTTCAAACTCTTTCTTAGCCTTTACTAGAGTTCTCAAAATATATTTTTTTAAAAAAATATATGCTAGGTAAGGCCTGAGTCCCTTCCCTTCTTCTCTGATGGTGGCAGCCCTGGTGTGGACAGAAGTCAGGCACCTTAAGGCAGAAAAGAGAGGGATAATTATGGGGCAGGTACTGGGATGGGTTTCAAGTTCACATTGTATCTTTTTCACATTTTTCCCTCTGAACATTCCTGGCCAACAAGGAAAATATGTTCTTAACTGTCTAGGTCTGTGCTAGCTGGACTATGTTACAAGTCGTAGAATGTAGAAATTTACCATAGATTTTTGTCCAAAAGAAATGCAAGTTATTTCTCTTTAATGGAATGAATAACCCCAAAGATTATGATTTATGGTCCCATTAGACATGCCCTAATTTTGTATCAGAAATTTTACTCTAACATTTCATGCAAATGACATAATGTGTATCTTAACTCCTCAAATACTCTTTAGACTGTTTTTAACATCTTACTAGTTTCTTCATTGATGTTAAAGAAAATATTTGATATGCATTCATGTTATGTTTTCTGTAATATTTTTAGACTGCTGAAATTATTCTTTAACACCACAAAAGTCTAACCTGCTGGGAGAGATCCTACAAAATAATTGTCCTGATGTTTTGTTTCACTGCAGTGTAGCAGATCAAACCCAGGGTCTCATGTTTGGTAGGCAAGCACTTTACCACTGAGCTACATGCACAGCTAGCATGTACTCTTAAAAAAATATATCAAGATCATGAAAGACAAAGAAAGGCTGAGGAACTATTAAGACTTTGATGAAGGCTAGAAGGACACACAGTTTAATGTCAACCAGGATTAGAAGAGGTTTTCTTTCTTTCTTTTCCCTATTTTTTTTAAAAGAAGTCATTGGAAATACTAATAACACTAAGATCTACAGATGATAATATTTATCAATGTGAATTTCATGGTACTATGATTATATAATAGGATTGTTTTAAGGTAAAGTGCTCTAAAACATTTAAAGATAAATGAATATAAAGGACATGGTAAAGAAAGCAATTGGGGAATGGGTAAAGGGTGCAGGGGAAATTTGTATCAATTTTATGACTTTGATAAATTTGAAATTATTATAAATTTAAAAATAATGCCACATAAATAAGAATGAGGCAAAAATGCATGAAATGATGTAATCAGGGTCCTAAATAACATCACAAATAAACCCTTGGATTTAACACTTCATGATTGATTTTTTTTCCTATTATTGCCTAGTTTCTCATAAACTTTCATGGTGTAAACATTTTTTTTTTCTAATTGCAGCCTAGAAAGATTCAGAAAATGTCATCTGATTGTTAATCTAATGAATTTGCCAATAGATAATACTGCTTTTTTTAAGAGAGAGAGGAGAGAGAGAGAGAGAGAGAGAGAGAGAGAGAATAGAATTTTTTAATATTTATTTTTCAGTTTTCGGTGGACACATATCTTTATTTTATTTTTATGTGGTGTTAAGGATTGAACCCAGCGCCCTGAGCATGCCAAGTGAGCGCATTGCCGCTTGAGCCACATCCAAAGCCCACTGCTTTTTAATATGATACCAGATTGGAGATTTTCCAACTTGCTCTGTGGTCCCCACTGAGGGAGGCTTAAAAGTGTAAGAGAATGGAGGAGTGAAGGTGGGGTTGTGGGGATGACTGGACATGGGGTAGGAGTCAGCATGCATGAGGTTAGGTCATTTCTTGGCCATTAACTCATCTCTCATTTCTATCAGCTATATGACAGCTACCATTCTTTTCTCTGAAGACTTTCTTGATAGAATAGTACAGTTCAAGCCTCCCCCCACCCCCCCCAAAAAAAACTGTTTGGGAAGAAACACCATGGCTGTATTGGTAAAGTTAAATTTACATAGATTGTGGTACTTCTGTTACAGTAATACTTTAGTATATATTTCTCTAGACTCAGAAAAGCTATGGACAATGTAAAGAAAGAAGAAAAGAGAAAAAGAAAGAGGGGAGAAAAGATGATAGATAACTAAATAAATAGACAGGTCCGGGGTTCCTTGGTGTCCAGTGGACTTATTGTTATGCACAAATGAAAGCTCTGAATCTTCAACACCACAAGCTTTCAAACAGGCCACTAGGACAGTACAAGGATGACAGCTCTGTCCCGGTTAATAAAGACTCATTAATAGCTTAGGCTGTGTGTTTTGACACCCAAAATTCACTGTGGAGTTAAAGACCAGTTTGTTAGGAACGTTGCAAACTATAAAAATCTAAAAGGTTTTTAAATATTAATAGCACTTGAATAGTTTTCTCCCAGATGGCCACACAGCTGACTACAGTTCTCTCCTAGAACCCTTGGCTGTTTATCCTCTAAATGTCCCCAGTATAAAACAGTTTTAATCTTTTGTTGCTGCTGTAAAACTTGATCTACTAGGGGACAGCATAATTAAGTGTCAGTGCCTGAATGTATGGAGTGAGAAGCAAACAGAATAATCCAGAATGTACATCACAAATAATTCAGTTTATGGCTCAGTGATAATGGGATTCCTGATGATGAGCAGGACGTCTGGCACGGGAGTCTTTTTAGCTTTCAGCTCAGGCGTGTAGACATGCCAGGTGGTAGTACACAAACCGCCCTGCTTGTCTTTCCTAGTCCGGTCATCTATTGAAGGCCTATGTCACTGTCATAGTACAATTTTGGTGTGAAGCCAACTAGAAAGGAACAGCAGGTGTATTGGGAAAACGCAATGTTCTCTTGTGCTTGTAAAAGTTAGGAAAAGGCTGTGGGTTAAAGTGTGATTCACAGACAAGTAACTGTCTTGCTGTTATCATTTCCTAGCGGTGCTAGAAGGTAAACCCAGAAGATGATTGAGGTTGCAAGTACAGCGAGATTTATGAAGACAAAGGAAGGGGCGAAGAGGAAGAAGTGAAGATAGAGGGGACAGAAAAAAAGAAGAAAGAGAAAGGTAGGAAAGAAAGGGATGAGGAGCAGAAAAGAGGGGGAGAAAGAGATGGGAGGGAACAAAAAGGAAAGAAGAAATAGTTTAAGGACACATAGAAAGAGGAAGGAAATATGAAGAATAATAGCTTCAATACTTTATGAGTCAGATGAAATTTCATGTCAACATTGTAGATATGATACTCCTGCTTCCTGAGTAGTCAGTCCTTGGGTCAGGGCTTTGCCTCCCCTAGGCAGTGCTCAGAAGGTCATGACCAACAGTTACCGCATTTATTTTTCACCTGGCAAACAAAATGTTTCTGCTTCCTGACTGACCCTGATGCCTTCTCACCTGGTTCTCCCCAGGACGGTTGCCCCTCCTCTTAGGGAATGTGAGTAATGAAACATCTTTTCAGTTGCAGACATCTCCTTGTTGGCCTCACAGCACCTGAACAATATCAGGATTTTTAAAACACTCCCAAATTCTTATCTCAGATTCTGCTTTCAGAGAAACACCATTAAAGATTGATTATTTCTTGTTACTATTTTCCAAGTAAATGCATGATAAAATAATAATGAGAGGGAATTCTATTGCGGAGGAAGAGGGAGAATATCCAGTTCAGAGGTTACTCAGAAGGGTCTATGGATATGGGGTGATGGCTGAGCTCATCTGCTGGACAACTAGGCTATGGTCACATCCCTGCAGCATCCACTTTCTTACTTAACCGTTCCTCCTTTTTCTTCAGAAATCTGGAAGAACTGTAGAGAGTAAGTAGTTTGCAATATAAGATTTCAGGAGGAGAAAATGAGGCCAAAATTAGGATGATTTATTTGAAATAAGACATATATACTTTCCTAGTTAGGGAATAGATTTCCCATTTTATTTTTAAACAGAGTATATTATGGTTATATTTTCAATATATATAACTAGAGGATAAAATGTGGAAGTCAACACAAGTTAAAGAGAAAGAAGGAAGTGGTACATATTTGAGCCTCTCTGTGAGAAGAAAGGCCATTTTTCATCTTAGGCCCCAGGGTATCTGTGAGTGTATTGGGAGAGGTAATTCATTAAATGAACCTAAGGTTAATGCACCTTCAAAACACAGCAATTTATCTCCTATTTTTCAATAGGATCAGGCCAGGAGGTTCTACAGTGGGGGGAAAAAATGTACCCTGGTGAGATACCCTTGTAATGATCTCAGACCCCTGAATTCCATCTTTTTCATTGATTACACCACAAGAATAATACACTAGATGGGAGGATCCTGTATTTTTTTGCTCAAGGTGTGAATACTTAAGTTCTTTCTCAAACACAGGAAAATTTCTGTATTTCTCGTTCTATATTTCCTCTCACCGTCTGAGTTCCAATATTCCAGTCTGACCAAAATGCAGCCAGGGAAGAATCCAAAAAAGAAGGATATGCTATTTTCAATGAGTTACTTAGAAATTGTAATAGCCTATTTTAGGACAAAGTCAATAATGGTAGTTATGATGTTATTGTAAAACCTGCTGAGTCAACCAACTGAATCCAGTAGTAACAAACATAGCCCCAAGTGAAGTTTTTCATCCTACCTGGATTGTCCATATTCAAATTTCTTCTCTCTCATATGCACATACATATGTATGTATATGTATATGTGCACACATATCTTTTTAGAATTTCAGCAATATGCTAAGCATTGTGTTGACTATAAAAGTAAAATCAATAATAAGTCATGGTTTCTGCCCTCAGAAATAACTGTCTGAAAGAGGAAATAGATATATACAGAAAAATTTTACATAAAATATAGTCAATTGTGTAATAGTAAATATTATACAGTATATTATAAAGAACTGAAAAGAGGGGAATGGAAATAAGTAATTCTGTGTGGACAGAGTTGGATCTTGGAGGGTAGAAAAGATAAAATCTAAAGAGATAAGCTAGCTTTTCTCACCTCTGAGTTTACTCTCCTTAAGAATTGTTTTAAATGGGAATGCCTAAATCTTTTCTCTAGAGACTTAGATTCCCCAGGCCTACAGTGATCCCTAGGCATTTGATTCAGTCTTTGATATTCTGCCAGCACCTAGAATAATGCCTATCACAGAAGAGAAGCAATTCATATTTGTTGAGTGAGTACATTTGCCCCCAAATTTGGGGGGAAAGAGTTGGAGGGGAGAAAATCACTTTTAGTCATGCATACTTCCTGGAGATCTGGGTTATTTGTGTTTATGGCTTAAAGGTGAAGCCCTGGATCCCTCCTTAGGCCCTTGGGTATTTTCTACATAAAGATATAGGCACGTATTTAAGACAACTCCTTTTCTCACTGGGGGTGGCCCCTTCTGTTAAAAAAAAATGAAAGCAAATGGCATTACTGTTGTCACAGAGGAGAGTATTTCTTCCCTAAATCAGATATTAAGGGTGAAATATTTCAAAAGAATACACATGTATCCCACACAAACTCACACAGACATACACACTTAATTAAGTCAGTATGAGGGAAATTATGCTGTGATAACAAATAACCTTAAGTCTCCATAGCTTAAGCCCACAAAAGTGTGATTTTCTATGATGCTTCATATTTAACACAATTCATCCAAAGAGCTTGTTCATGGTAGCCTCCCAGGGACTCAGGCTGGAGGTGATTCAAAGTTGGATAGATTTTTTCATTATTTTAGCAAGAACAGAGACATAATGAATCAGGCATTAAGTGTCATTAATCCACTCAGAAGTGAAATGCATTACTTTTGCTCACATTTCATCTGCTAAATCAAGTCTAATGGCCATCCTGATGCTTGCAGGGGGTAAAAATTAAACGTATAATCTTATTTTTTGGCTAAACAATGGAAACTGGAAATATTTGCCAAATAGCACTGATTCCTCTCACATTGCCAATCAAAAATGGCTAAATTCATTTTCCTTCAGAGTTTGTAGAACTTAGGCTGAGATCTAGTTTACTGCCCAAGGCTGAATACAGCACCAAAAAAAAAAAAAAAAAGGAAGGATAAGTCCTTACTATTTTAAGGGGGAAAACATGACAAATTGCCAAATAGGTTTTCTCCATGCATTTCAAGGTCAAAAAGCCCATATTCCCTTAGGAAGAGTGTCTTATAAATAAAGTCATTGTCATAGATGACAGCTCATTTAAAGAATAACACACCAACCACAGGGAGTTTTCATCACCTGAGTCTCACAGAGTAATAAATGCTTTGCTATGCACTTGAGGCATCATCTTATGACCTGGACTTAAAATGAGAAAAACACAACTTTGAAAAGTATGAATATAATAATATGGGCTTTCACACAAAGTGAACAATGCAGCATCCACAAAACAGGCCAGCTTTCTTGGACACTGCCAGAACTATAAACAGACACTGAACTTGATCAAATCTGTTAACACTAAAAGGTTAATATACTAAGCATGATACTTCAGTCTTTGGAGATAGAGGGGTACTATTATATATGTGTGTGTATATATGTATGTGTGTATGTGTGTATCTATATATACACATATATGTGTGTGTGTATGTGTGTGTGTGTGTGTGTGTGTGTGTGTGTGTGTATTTTTCAGAACTAAGTAGATGTTTTCCATTTCAACCTACTATTTCTTTCAATCCTGGCTTCTTCAAAGCACTGAAAGGAGATTGAGCCAGGGAGGGGAAAGAAAAGTTTACATGGAGTTGAAACAAGTAGTTGGTTCCATTTTATCAAAGATAGCCAATCTAGACAGCTCAGGTCAAATAAAACTTGGATAGTTTACACAGAAAAGGGAGACTTAATGCAGATGTATGCATATCCAATCAAAGAGGGCATCTGTTTCAACAACAAATGTTCTTTTCCTAGAGTGATGTGCTAAGTTTTATAAAATTTCTGCCCCCAAGTTTCTGAAAGCATAAATTATATTAGCATGGAGGAAAAGGATTGGGGGTGGTGTCCAGAATAATTAAGAAAATTAGAAGAATCAGAAGGAAAGAGGTTAAAAACAACTTTTTTTTCAACCTCCCTTGTGATACAATAATTTTTTTAAATGAACAAAACATTGAACAATCAATTTCTGAGAATGCAGAACAATCTGCTTACTTGTGGATAATTATGAAACAAATGAACAAATAGCAGGCTTGGAGATTATGATAAACCCTTAAAGAAGAAATGTAATTAATGATGATAATAAAAATGCTAAGTATTTGTAATAATAATTACAACATGTCTGTCTCCAGAGATCCCAGTTTTTAATGTTCCTTTTCAAAAAACAACATCAGAGTTTAATCAAAGGCACTGGAGGAAAATATGGCTAATTTCCTCCTTCACTGGACTGAATGCCCATGTAAATGAAAGCTGCTGGTTATCAGCATGAGATGCTCCAGGGTCCAATGAAATGGCCCCTGTTGTGACTGAGTACAGTCATTTCGTTGTCTCATAACCTTAAATGTTGACTGTGAACATAAGCTTCCTTTTCTCCTATACAAACTTTAGTTGATCCATAATAGATACATCAGCCAAAGATTTATCTAAGCCATTTTAGAACTGATCTATATTGAGAGATTATTCTGCTCTTTTTGTGGGTTCAAGTGCTTTATGAGTTTATCACCTTTCGTGTAAGGCATATTTTAATCTGTCTAAAAACAAGTATCACAGGATTCATAGCTGGAAAAGATCACCTGCCATCATAAAGAGGCAAAGTAATTTGCTTACAGTCACACAGCCAGTAAAACGAAAAGTCAGGATTCAAAACTTGTCCTCTAGACTCCAGAGAAGTCTCCTGACATAGTTCATGGGCCAATTAAGTCTAAAATAGGGTCTCCACCTTCATATGTGCCACTGACTTCTTGAAGGCCTTGCAGGAGCTATGGGTCTTTCTTACAGTAATGTTTTCAAAGGAATAAAATACAATATATGTGATTACAAAGTAAATTGATTATACTAAAAATGCTTCTCAAATAGCTATCAATTTTTAACAATTTGTGAAACCCTAATACTTACATCATTATTAGCATGTAAAATGACACCATCTAGTTGAAGTTTTAATACTTAGCTTAATTTGGAAGTAGTGCTTAATCACAACAAGTGTGATGTGATATGAAAATATCTGAGATTTTCCTGGTTGGTCAAGTTTCAGGCAAAGCTCTGGATTTTGTGGTTTGGGGTCTACAATCATCATTGAAGGATCTAGGAATTTCGGTTACAACTTAGTAAACAACAAGGATGGATTTTTACCCTCTAATTCTACTTTATGGGTCCCCATTTATAATCCCCAGATTTGTCAGATTAATAATCCCTGTTAAAACATTCATACATGCATCATTGTAAAATTGGTCATACCACTATCAACAAATATTCACTTAACATTTCCTAGACAGGAAATGCACATCACCATCCTAAGTTTAAAAGAAATACAGTGAATTTTAGACTCTAAAATATAACATAGAATTTAATTAGGAAAACAAGACCAACATATGCTGATATTTTAAAATATTCATTAAGGCAGGAAGTAGAGTTTAGATTATTAGAGAGTAAGGCTATCTAGGATCTGGTGCTGATTGAATGGTAAATACGTAAATTCAGGTGTACAGAACATGGGCACTACTGTGTATTTGCTGATTGTAGAATATATCAGGTAAAGCCAAGGAAGGAAAGAATAGTGGTACAAATAACTAGCTATTCTCAGTAGAGAGTTACACATTCAAAGCAGATCCCAATCTCAAAACATGAAGCAGAATATTACCAATGTACAGATTAAACAGACAAAGTTAATGTAGCTCTAGGAAAGAAAACAAAAGAAAAGGGTGTTTTTACTGCATACTCAGCATAAAAAGAATTCTCTGGGCAAAACCCCCAATGTCCCTGATGCATGTTTGCTTTCTATCCATCTGCAAAAAAAGACACACATATCTCCTTCTTCTGCTGATACAAATGGTTCCACATCTCATTCCTAGGATGGCAAACAAGGACTCACTTATTATGATGAGCAATATATGATTCCACTTCCTAAACTTTTTCTCCACCAAATTGCCAACAGAAGTTGAATGGCCACTTTGAAACTTAATGATAAATGGCGAAAACTCATTTCCTTCTGGTATTGGTGTTAGAATAAGACTCATTTAGCAAACAACAGATTTTCAATTCTGAAATAAACAAGAAAATGGCATCTGGTTCATAGCTTAGAGACTGAGGTTTCTTTCGCCTCAACTGAATCCTATCAAGAATAAAAGGAAGAGAGAGAGGGCCTAGGTAATTTTAACTTTGTTATCAGGATACCTAAATTATTACATATTACTAAATTATGTAGTAAATTTAATAGTAAGTAGTAGATATTTGAAACTGACTTCCTATAAGCAATTCCTAAGCTAATAATGAACGTACTAGCCATGAATATGACATAATTGCCTTGAAACTTAATCTGATCCACTTTAGCCCAGAAAAATGATACAGCATGTTGCCTAAATGAAATCAACACTTGTTCCACAGTCAGGAAACTGCAATTTAAGGCTAAGTGTTGTGAATTATTTGAAGGTAATCTATTTGGACATTGCAGAATGAGCCTTCATTGAAACTTTGGGGCAACAGAAAGAAAAGAATTCAAAAGAATAATCTATTATCATACACCATATTAAGTTTAAAGTTTAAACCAATTAAACGCTGATAAAGATGAGTTATCCTATTCAAATCAGGAGTCTATGTTTATACCATTTTTATCAGAAACATATTCACTCATCATTTTGACAAATAATTATGGGTAGCCTTAGATATTAGGTAGTAGAGGGGGATAGAAAGATGAATAAGGCATAATCTATGTACTCCAGGATCTTACAATAATGAGATAAGATGTGTACACAATCCAGTGTCAGGCTCCACATGGTTAAAATACACTCCATCAACTCTGCCCCCACTGTATTTAGTAGTCCATTTAAGCCCGTCAAATTATCAAGCAGCTGTCTGCCTCCCTACTGAAACATCAGCTCCTGAAAGATAAAGAGGGTATCTTATCCTTGTGTCTCCAGTGTCTACTACATGACTGGCAGGTATATTTTAAACAAATATTAATTGAATGAATGGGTTAGCTTGTTTCTAATTAGTATTATCAGGGAATGTTCATGGATCAGTTAGTTTTTTACACTGACCCTTGAAACTGATAGGATACTTTTCTCCTGGGGAATTGGAAGGACTGAATTCTCCCAAATTATCTGCATCTGGCTGGGATCAGATGACTGAATGCAGGCCAGTGTGGATGAAAGAAGTGAAGACTGTTTTCAGTCCTGGCCTTGCAATATTGCATTTTATATTTTCTCTCTGCTGTCCACATTTTTGGAAGTAGAGGACTTGAGGTGGTAAAATCACATATTGGGAAAAAACTAAATTCCTGTAGTTATTGCTTACAAGAGAGTCACCCAGCTGGAAACATGCACAGTGGGGTTTGTATGAATATGAAATAAACCTTTGTTGTATTAAATAATTGAGATTCTATGATTGTCACAGTAATTACCATATTCTGACTAATACAGTTGGCCACAGTATTGATAGATGGAAATGGGAAGGGGGGCATTCCTTTTGGAGGGAATGACTTAAGTTAGATCCACAAATCTATGGCAAAGACAATCAATCCCAATACTTTCCCTGTTGATACAATTGTTCTTATCTTATTTTCGGTTAGAATACCATGAAGACGTAATTCCTTAGGATATTATGTTCAACTCAGGGAGTGTTAGTCTACATAGTATTATATGGAGTCATATTCATTGCTGATAATAATTTTTTTTAATACTAGAAGGAGAATTCATCTTGTAAAATTTCCTGTCCTGAATGATTTAGGATGAGTAGCATTTACTTCCTTTAAATGGGGCTTGGGTTCTCTAATTTTCTATAGTTCCCATATGTCTTACTGCCTCAGATCCAGTTGAGTTCCAGCAGATGTTTAAATCTGCCATCCCTTCCTTTAAGCTGTTGAAGACTGAGGTTCCAGACCCAGGCACTGGCCATGCTTATTTGATTAGTTATTCTCATCTTATTTCAGGTAGTATTTGTGTCAGTTCCATGGGAAGATACACACACACTTTTCATAATTTTTGTAGTGAGATAAAACAAGGCTGTTTGTTCAAGATGTGATTGGGAACACCACAAGCCACCCTGGAAACTGTCCACAGTTTGGGTCCTAAATAAAATGTGCCCCATCTAGCCACTGCAGCAGGTAATTTTACTTTTTGACATTTTCATTTCTGTATCATATCCCATTTTTAATTGCTGAGAATGGGAATGTAGAGTTTATGGGATTCCTGATTAAACGTTCCAAATTTGTACCACCACCCCCTTCATTTATCACAAGGACTATAAATTATTCTGAAGTCCAAGGATCTGCCACTTTTCCATGTGGTCTAATCAAGACAAAAAATACCACAAAGAACTTTTATAGATAGTGGTATAAATGAGAATGGGAAGAGAGAAAGCAATTCGTGCAAAAGCAGTTATAATTTTTATAAGAACGTAAACCAAGTAAAGTTTGCAATTGGGAATAATTATGCATTGACAATGTAGTCCAAGATGATATTTTAATTTGTACCATTGTCTTTAGGTCCCCGTCGGCATGCATTTATACAAGTCACATCAATGAAAACATAGTTATGTTTGAAAGGTACCTTTATAGTTAACACATCCTAAATATAGCACTGATTTATATCTACTTTCATGTCAGGTACTAAATGACTGAATGAATGTAAATGGATGTTGTGTAAATGAATGAACTCTGTGAGTATCAAGCATACTCTACAGCCCCAGATGTCTCTAGTTCTTCCCTATAGGAACCCAGGAAGTCTTCTAGAGTATTGATGGAAAGAGATGCCTAGGGAAACACACCTGCATGCCTCTAAGTTATAAGTAATGTTACTATGCTTTAAGTGCCAGAAAAGATAAATTTCTGTGCTCATTGATATAAATTATTCTTCCCTCATTATGGTCTAATGAGCCAAGATTAGGAAACCTGGACTCATGGTCTTCCGCCCCAGAAAAATCAATTAGGTTCTCTGTGCTGTAGTTTGTGACCTTGTTCAGCTAGTTTCCTGGCCCATTACTCATGTTCCCACCTTCTCTTTTCTTAGCTAACCAGATTGTAAATGCAAGATGCAACTCAATAATCATTTATACTGGAGATTAGAGTAAGCATCACACTGGTAGCTTCATCAATCCCCCAAACAATTTGATTTTTTATTCCTTACCCTTCTTCACTCTCTTATCCCCCCATAAAGTGAATTCATAGTTCTGTTACTCTGGGAAGATTTTATGAAGACAAAAGGGCATTGGAAGGAAAACAGAGCAGAATTAATAAAAATTTAGATGCAAGGTTCTATTTGACTTGCTCATTTTAGGGTCTGTTCGTTTGGTAATCCACATATCTGGTTTAAAATTTTCATGTTACCTAATTCTATAGCAGAACAGATGTGAAGAAGCCTGTACTCCAGAGAGATGTTATGACCACCCATTTTGTAATAAGTTATTTTTTTCATAACAATAAATTGACTCTCAAGAAAAGGAAATTTACCTTGAGCAGTATATTCACTGGATTTAGGAAACTACAACCTTGAAGGAGGCAAATAATCTTCTTCAAGGACATAATTAACTGCAAAGGCAAGAGACCTATCATTTCCAAGAGGAATCACATTTAGCTCTCATTGTGCTAAAGGAATCATTCTAGTGTCATTATACAGGCAAAGTCAAGAAAGGGACATCGTGAGATGTATGAAAATATAAGTCAATGAGAAGAGGAAGGTTTCAGAGCCTTGAACATAAAAATTTACATCAAAAAGCACTCCTAGAAAGTATTAAAATAAGGAATATCATCTATAGTCAATCAAGCATGCCATTCAAAAACAACAACAAAAAAAATTCTAAATGGCCAGTCTTAGAATAAGAAAAATAGGCTAACACAGTATATGTGAAAGGAAATAAAAAATACTTTACAGTGTGCATTGCTTAACATTTAAACTACAAGGATGGACTTGCTACTGCAATACACTGCTGTTAGTCTTTGACAGAAGATCAATATTTCAGACAAGCTGTATGGCAATATCAATTCAGAGTAATGAACATGGTCCTACCCCAATTCCTGAGGCTTATTCTAAGAATTAATATACATTATTTAGAAAAAAATATATTCATTGCAGTATTATATATAATTGAAGATGATTGAAACAGCTCAAATGCACAATAAGAAAATTAATAACGCTCAAATAATATAGAATCCACCATATAGAGTCACACATTATAGAGTCACACATTATAGAATCACACATTATAGAGTCAATGTAGTAACATGGAAAATTAGTTAAAGAAAAATCAGAACATAAAATTGCATTCACAACATGATGACTGTAACTGAGGAAAACATATTACATTTTTTTAAATTTTATAATACTGTCCATCTTGAGGTATTGGTTTGATTACAATATATGCAGTCAGGAGAACCTACACCACTCCAGCAGATCCTGAAGGTTTTTAATAAAATACTGCTTTAACATCTCTTGATTCCTATATTATGTTTAAACTCTGCTAGTAGACTCCTTCTTACATATATCACAAGAGTTTAATAAACTCTCGATAGAGTTTATCATTGACTCAGGAGGTAGAAGATCTAGTTTGAAGTGTTTCAAAAGGTCAAACATACATACAATTTATGTAATTATTTTTATGGGCTCTAATAGAAAAAAAATGTTTTGTAAATAAATGCTCAGGAATAGACATAATTCTTATAAACAGTCACTTCTTAATTACCAATAATCAGTGCCCGTGTATTTGAATATATAGGTAAAGTTGCCTTATGTTCAATGAGAACAGTTGTCTGGGTGGACAGGTGACAGTAATGTTCAGCTGAACATTGGGAAAACATACTCAGTTTTTAGACTAGATAGAGAGTAAGTCAGTAAATTGGATTTTAGGCAACATTAGCTTAATTTTCTCTTTGCCTGTGTGGGTAGGGATCCCAGAGGGGTGCTTGTGGGTTCCTGTGGTCTATTTGTCAGGGAGATCAGTCTAATTGGTTAGACTCTCCAGAATGTCAGTGTGCAGGGGCTTCCCAGAATGTCCACAATTCCTGACCCCCTCCATCCCCTGCCCGTAATCTTAAGCCTGATGAAAGCTTTTTCCCACTGAAAGTACAAACTAACCTTGGGCAAAGGAGGTCAGGATAGGGCATTGGCAGTGAGTTCTTCTGCTAAGGAAGGTGGTAGGGGTAAGTATAAAAACACAAAAGAAAGAGTGTATTTCCTGAATGTATTTATAATTTAGTAGATATATCAATGGAGCTTATAACCAGGAAGGGTATGTATTTAGATTTGTGGACCAGACAAGGCTTCTGGGAGAAAGATTAGCTGGAAAATTGGCTATTTGGAGAAAAGTGGGCTGGTAGAGGGAACAGCACATGCATGATGGGTTTGGGAATCTATAAGTTCCTCCTGAGGCAAACAGCTACAAGTGAAGGAAAGAGGAATTTATTTCTGAATTCTGAAATCTTCAGTGATGTTAATTTTATACTTGTTCCTGTTGTACCAGAGATTTTAGATTCTGTACTGTAATTTGTCTGGATGCAAGGCTCCATAACTAGCTTGAACCCTGCCCCATCTAAATTTCAACTAATTTACTTGGATTGAGGGGGGGGAAGTATTTTCAGATTCTTTGTATTCAACAGAGCAATTTTACTTGGTTCTGGAAAACTAGACTGTTATGGACTAAATTGTGTCACATTCAAAGTGTGTGTGTTGACAACCTAAACCACAGAATCTCTAAATGTAAAGACATTTGGAGATAGGGCATTTAAGGATGTGACTAAATTAAAATAAGGTTAGTAGCATAGTAGGGCCCTCATCCAATCTGATTGGTGTCTCTAGATGTAATTTGGACATGCACAGAGATACCAGAGACCTCTGTGCAGACCTTGTTAAAGAGTGACCTTGTTAAAGAGTCAGTAGGAAGGTGGCTGGTTTCAAGTCAAGGAGAGATGCCTTAGAGAAAACCAAACTGCCATGATCTTGTATGTTTCATCTCCAGAACTTTGAGAAAACAAATTCCTATAATTTGAGCCACCTGGTGAGTGGTATTTTGTTAAGGCATCCCTGTAACTAATACACATATCCAATGTAGTATTCTTTAAATTATCCAATATACACCAAAATTCAAGAAAGCTCAGGTATTGATGGGTAAGAGTGACTATGGCCATATAGAACAAACCCTACGTTGCATTACTTAGAGCAGGCTGGACTTCATAGGTAGAAGAAACATACACCCAGGGTTCCCATCATCTCAGCATCCCGTGGACTGGTATGATTGCACCTGACCCAGCTGGATGCAGATAGGCTGTTCTTGGAGAGGTTCCGTTTTCCATTTTGTGGAATGAGATAAAGCTGTTTCATAAGCAAGGTAAAAGCAGTCTGGCATTAGATACAAAGTCTGCACTCCAGTGCTACCTTTTTAGGGCTGATGTCTGGAAGAAATCACTAGCATGTGGCTATTTATGAAAGTTAGATTCAGGTGCAGACACTCCTCCTGGAAGGAGGGAGGGGGCCATTGATCCCTTGTTACTTATTACTAAGCAACCCAGGGAGTCTCTATGGTAATTTCCTAGACAATCTGGCTTGTCTCTACACAGGTAGAGTTATTTTATGTGTCAACCAAAAAAGAAAAAAGAAATAAAGAAAAAAGATATCACAAGCATACAGTAAAGTGCATAAATTTTAAGTGTGTAATTTAATAGCTTTCTATATATTTTTACACTAGAGTAATCACCACCTAATAAAGACACAGGATTTTTTTAGTACTGAAGAAAATCTCTTTGTGTCACCTCCCAACCAATACTTTCACCAAAATTGACTAACCACTATTCTAAATTTTACATAGAATTCTAATTAGCTCAATCTAAACTATACAAGATCCCAAGTAACCCCTAGGAATTTTGATAACTGTAGGTTTGGGCCAGGTAGCCACACCATGTCTGCCTTCCATCTTACCCTGACTCACCCATAGGTTTCCTAATTGTACTATCTTTTCATTTACTCTTCACATTCTATTCTTTAACTTGTCCCCATCCAGTAGTTGATAAGGCCACTATATTGTGGTCACTACACATGCTTATGAAGCATGGAAAATCATGAAGGGCATGCTTGCACACTTCAGCTGTTTTCAGTGTTGAATGTTGCAATGGCAGAGAAATTGCTGGCAAATTATCAGGTCAACCTTCTGTATTACAGCTTTTAATTCTGCCATGCACCTTCTCATCTGAACTTGCTCCTCCCCAATTGTTGTGACTGAATACTATGTGAGCCTGCTAACTGCCATATGGCCAAGTGAGGACATCTGGACACAGAGGTTGGTGCCGGATGAGTAAGTTCTCAAGAATAGATATCAGAGCCCATTTTTAGGATTGCTATGGATATCAGAAGAGAGAAGACATCTTTTTTTCTGACATCTCAAGAATAACAAATTAGAATAAGGGATACATGCATGGGTACTGGAGCCAAATTGACTAGTAAGATCAAGTTCTATTCCTATGATTCTATAACTTGAGATAAATGGCATACGCCCCCCCCCATATGACTGTAATCATTAAATAACACAAAAGTTGGAAGAAGAATGCCAAGTACATAGGAAACACAGAATGGTACCCATTACGAAGTGATTTTATGTTAAAGTGGTGGAGTCATCTGTGCTGTCAAAATGAGGAGTACTTGCCTGAAACTGTTCTTATAAAGTAACACAATTTTAAGAGAAGAGAGACAGAACTTGAGACCTGATCATATCATTCAATGCCTGGATGCAGCCCTTCCTGAAGTTGCAGTCATTGGTTAGGATTTCAAGTTACCTTAGGCAGTACCCTCACTCTCACATCTTTATTTCTCTGGATGGAACTACATTTTTGGCATTCACAGTGGAATGAGTTCTGAGTACTGCACCCATACGGGAATCCCATGATCCTGACAACAAACTGTGAATCAGAGCTTCATACTTTCACTTATGGTTCACTACAAAAAAAAAAAAAAATATGCCATTTTTTTTCTTATTACACCAAGATATGATGAGCAGCTAGGGGAGCAAATTGCCAAAGCCTCAATTCTACCTTCAATTTCTATATTGTTAAATAATAGTCATGGCTTTGATTTATTCTCTGACAGTTGTTATTTTCATTTTGTTTGTCAAAAGTAAGTGAATTAGAGAAATAGAAACAAGTAAGCAGAGGGGAAAAATTGTTTCCTTGTGCTATTGATTCTGTTCATTATTGTCTTTCTAGAACAAGGAAGTAATGTGTAGAGGTGGATTTATTTATTTATTTGCCAGCAAATGTCACATTCATTAGTGGAACATTCAACACAGAGTGAGACAGATGACCAGGAAGACAGAAAAATGCAGAATTCAGTCTCAAAGTTTCTGTCAGGATACAATCCAACATAAATTTAAATTCAACAGGGATGAATGAGTCAAAGACAGGTTCTCGGCAAAAGCTCTGACACATGTTACCACAGACTGGCAAATTTGTATATTTCAATTTGGACAGTCAGGGTACACGGGTTTAAAACAAATATATGCACACTGACAATTCTCATCTTTACCTTTCTATTCCTAAAAGGCATACAGAGAGAGGCAAGAAATCTGCCTGTACCAGTGCAGATTCAACCTTCTGAAATGATTTGGTATTCAAATGGTAGAAAAAAAATTAAAATTCCTATCACAATTTACTATAATGCCCACTTTGCTTGAATCTTCTTTATGAAATTTTTCTTTCCTCTCCAAAATGAAAAACTCAAAGTGATCTTTTTTTCATAAATTTTCTAACAGTTGTTTACATGACTAAGTCTACCTTTAGCTTTTGAGAATTAAATATTTGAAACAGTATAATTATACTGTATGTTAAAATGATTATTGATGGTTCCTTTATTCATTCTAAAATTCACAGTAAGTGCCGTTTATGTTTTACATATTAAGAATTTTCTATGCAAAATTTTCATCTTGGTCAATTTGAAATCCTCCTAAATTTCTAAGACTGCAAGTAATATTTTGATACAAAAAGGAAAAAGCAGAACAGATACGAAAAAAAAAAACATATTGAAAGATTCTGTTTGAATGTGACATTGCCCTAAAGTGCAACAAAATCTTTATTTTACATAACAATCAACATAATCCAAAATTATATAATTTAAATGCAGAGAATTAAGAAAATTTCAATTTAAAAGATTCATGTGTAAATGTTTGCGTCTTAGAAATGAAGCAAGTTTTTAGGGGTAAGTTATGCTATATACTTAGGATTAGACTCATAAGCTATTATTATTGATTAGTAGCTTAAAAATACATACATTTTTTAAACAACAAGCAAAACATTTTATCCCAAACTTTATGCTTCAAGATACAGGTAGGTAAGAAAGATAAAATCAATGATGCAACGTTTCATTGAATACCATTAACCGGTCCTTGGTTTTATGAGGGGGAAAAATATGGTAATACTCAGATTATGGTAGGACTCCTTATGAGTGCTTCAATTAAAAATATGCAACCATGATATCATCAAGCTAAAAATTGGTTCTGCCTGACTAAAGCTGAGGCCCACTGCACTGACTGTATTTATACCCAATTATCGAGCTATGACCCTTAACTTCCCTTTAAGGCATTCTGCCAAAAAAATTGAATTAAAACACAGCTTGAAATTCAGCCAATTTTCAGAAATTCTACTTAATGGAATGGATTCTGTATGCTACAAGGAACAAGAGTAATGTGATAAAGTTCTTTGCACTGGCATTCAGGAATCATAGCCCCTTTCCCTACAGTAAGACCTGCCCTGGACTTGCCAAAGTGGGTTATGAAACCGCCCACCCACAATTAGATGCCGACAAAAGCAACCAATCACTTTGATGTAATGGTGAAAAATGCTCCATTGGGCTCAACAGAAGAGACCTTTGGACAGAATCTCTTAAAAAAACAACAAACAAACATAGGCCTTTTAGAAAGCACATACCAGGGCTGGGGTTGTAACTCAGTGGTAGAGCACTTGCCTAATGTGTGTGAGGCACTGGGTTGATTCTCAGCACCACATAAAAATAAATGAATAAAATAAAGGTATTGTGTCCAACTAAAAGTATTTTTTTTTAAAAAAAGAAAGAAATGGAAACACATCAGCAAGTTCTCACTTTTCTATCTGAGCAAAAAAATTTTCAAGAAATGTTTTCAAGAAAGCATAATCTAAACCTGCCACATACTATTTTCAAATAAATGAACAGAAAGAACTAAATATCTTTTGAATTCAAGATTCATGGTAATAGATGACTCCTTTGAGTCTAAGATTTACTCAATTTTCATACATTTATTAAATATTTAAAATTTAAGTCTTTAACAAATCTTAAAGAACACACACACACACTCACACACACACACCAATTCTTCAGTTTATATTTATTTACCGAATTTTAAAAAATCATTCTTATAAGTTTCTGTTCATTTTAAAAGTTTTTCATGTTAATTGAAATTTTGAAGCTACCCTATTAGTAGCATGCATGGAACTTTACAAACATCTACTTCTATGAATTATTAAAATATTTGAACATTATAATTCACATACATAATAATGCTCAATTAATTATAATTAGTAGGTTACCATTGACTATAAGCATATTGCTAATAAATTGTCAATTATTATTTGAGTGCTTAATAAACAACTCTTTTTTTAAGACCTGCACCACAGCGAGATTTGACAATTTTACAAAGGCAAGGTGGATGATAAGGGCTAAAGAAAGAAAAAGGGTTTTTTTTTTCAGATCAGGAAGAAACTAGTAAAGAGCCTAATGCTGTTGAATCTTGGCACAAAGGCACAAAGGGAGGGAAGGAGGGTAATGGTGGTTGGAGAAAGGGAGAAAAAAATGAAAAAAATGAAGGAGGAGTACAGGAAGCAGCAGATTTAGGGGCAATAAGAGAGACAGAAGGGAAAGGTTATGGCCAAGGGGGAGGAGGAGGGATGGAGGAAAGACAAAGGGAGAGAGAGAGTAGGAAAGTGATGTAGGAAGAGAGATGGAGCGAGGGATAGAGAAAGAGAAAAGAGATATGATGATGAAGATTAAGATCAGAACCTCATAAAAGCAAACCTCAGAGTCCATTGATGGAGAAACATACTTAGGATCCACCTCTACCCTAGACCTTGCCTCGGGGGGCTTTTGCTGGCCCCCAGCTCAGGACCTTGCTTGATTCCACCTTACAGTCTCAGATGATAACGACAGTCCTGTCCTACTGAGTAAACTTCCCATGCAAGCCAACTGTCTGACGTTCCACCAAGCCCTGATCTCCCTCTAGGCTGGGCCGCAGGTAGCATGTTGGCACTAGGGATTCCACTCCATGTTGGTTCTGGAGCACTTGCTGTTTACCAGCTCTGGGTGAACTTCTCTCCATGGAAGCTGAAAAGCCTTTTCCAATCCTTAAATAGCTTGCCGTATGATAACTGAAAGAACTTTAGTGCTTGCAGAGCATCAACATGGCTACACTAGCATTATGTTTCCCAGAATCCCCTTTCCTGTATGGCTCTAACTGGAATTAGCCAGAAGGGAAATCTGGGGGAGCTTTGAAGTTAAACCAATGAGGAGACCATTGCTTGCTTCAGTGTATCATGGTGAAGACTAAAAGCAGAAAGGAGACAGAAAGTCCAAACTTTGACCAGCACTGCTGACGAGCAAGCCCCAGGCCCACTATCAGGTCTGAATGTTAACAGTTCCTCTCTGCAGTCTCTCTCCAGAAGCTGGTTCTACCTGACCTCCCTTTTGTCCTTGTAGGCATCAGTGCTTCAGGACACCGGAGAGTGACTGTTCTCTGATCTCCCTCATACCTTTTAATCTCTGCTTCTCTGTCTTCTCCAATTACTGTATAACTCAGGCTTCTAATAAATCCCTTGCATAGTACTGGTGTGTTTTGCTTCGTGGATTGCACCCTAAATAATACATATGTATTATCCTAAAGAAAGGAAATTTAACTTTACCTTCAATTCAGAAATTTATATATAAAAAAGAACTTGCTTACAAATTAGCAAGAGAATAGTTTTGTATAAATTATATGAATAAATATTATCTGCAATTCTGATTGTATAAACTGCTTTTAATTATCATGTGGTTTGCACAGCAATGTGGCTTCACTGTGTGTTTTGTGGGGGAGGAGCAGAAAAAGGCATAAAGCTAATTAAAATTTGGACTGAGCTGTGGATTTCTGCAAAGAGATTATAGTGAAAAGGGATACAAGTAACTAAACTGAAATACAGTGGTGGCAAAGCCAACATGGAAAAATAATAAAGCCACCAATGAATAACAAAGGTCACTGATACATTCATGTCCTTGGTTAAGGGGCCAGAATTTTCTAAGGGAACTGCATGTATCTGACACACACACACAAAAAGCTTTCATGTTTCTATTATGGATAATTTGTCTTATAATTTTGCTAACAGTGCATTGGAGTAAGACAACAGGTTTGCTTTACATGACACAACTAAAACTGGATCAGTGCTCATCATATTAAGACAACTTGTACAACTTGTCTTTTTTTTTTTTTCCTTAGACAAAACTAGACAATTTCCTTGCTTAAATCAATGTGGAATAACTGGGCCATCACAAGGCATGTTAACTCATGCAACTCTCTGCAAAGCTAATATCTGTCCTCATAGTGTCTGGTATTTCTCTCAAGGAAAATGTAGGTCCGTTGGCCGAAAACATGAGTATGACCATGAACTCTAGCATTCCAGAGCTCAGAAAGAAAAAAAAAAAAAACTGAAAATACTCAGCTTACTTTCAGCTTACTGAAAAGAACTTTATATCCTTTCACTTGAGTAACTCAAGAAATGGGGCCTACCACTTCAAACATTTTAAGTAACATTAAGCATTAAAAACATTAACATTAGTATACAATGCTCACCATTATCCATCTCCAGAACTCCTTCATCTTCCCAAACTGAAACTCATAGTAATAAACAATAACTGACCATTCTCTATTCTCCCTCCTAGCTCCTGTCAATCACTAGTCTTTATTCTCTATATATGAATTTGACTACTCTAGATGTCTCATATAAGAGGAATCATAAAATATTTATCCTTTCTGGATTTGGCTTCCTTAAGCATAACCTTTTTAAGATTTATGCATATTGTACCATGTAACATTATTTTATTCTTTTTATGGGTAAGTAGTATTTCATTGCACAAGTCTACCACATTTCCTTTATTCCTTCATCTGTTAATGAACATTTCAGTTTTTTCTACCTTGTGGCCTTTAGGATAATTCTGTTCTGAACATTAATGTACAAGTATCTGTTGGAGTTCCTGTTTTCAATGCTATGCTTTTGAACTTTGAAATGATGGAATTACTCATGTGTTGACATGAATTATTTCATGTCAGCATCTCTATACACACCTTTACATACTCAAACACTCCACAAAGACACACACAGATAGAGAAAGAAAGGCCTTTTTTCTGACGATTTGAGCAGCAAAGGAGGTTCATCCTAGGCAGGGTCACATGATCATTGAACACCCTCAGGTTATAAATATCGAAATCAAGAAGCCCAGAGAAGTTACAGCTCCTCAGGACCATAACTTCCCAGGGGGTCATTGTCTCTAGTCCAGTGACCCTGTTGATTTAGAAAATGGTGGTTTTATTTCCTGCAGACCTGGAACAAGGAACTTGCTAAGAACACAGTTATGTTCCAAGGTGTTCCATGCTCATGCTGGCTTTTACAAAAATATGGACTTTAGATGCAGCTTTAGTGAGGCATGCTAACTATTATGTTTTATGAGATTCAGTTTTGTTTTGTTTTATGGTTGAGAGAAATGCAGGAAAAGGAGATAGACCCTTTATATTTTACACTTAATCTATATATGCCACATACATTTTGCCACTACTCACTTTGCAGATACAGTAATCTCTACAGAGATGTCCCTTCTGTCAAAAAAGGTTACAATCCAGTATCTGTAATGGGAATGTCTTTTCCTATTAGATATGTTTACTTCAATGTCTCAGCTGATGGTTTCAAGAACACTAGGCTCTTGGAAGGAACTGTAAGAAACTAGAGGAGTCATGAGGAGAAGTGTAATGAATCCTATATTTTGCACTTGGAAATGTTAGTCCATGAAGAGTAGGGAATCATTTCATGTCCAAAGAGTCAATTCTGACATCTGATGTACAACTTTATAAAATAAAGTTATTGTCAGATAATGAGAGTGAAAGATACCTTTGAAGAGCAATTTTTTTCTTTTTATATAATTTTATTTGTTCTGATTAGTTATACTTGACAGTAGAATGCATTTTAACACATCACACATAAATGGAGTATAACTTCTCATTCACCTGGTTGTACATGATGAAGAGTTACACAGGTCATGTAATCATATATGCACCTAGGGTAATAATGTCTGATTCATTCTACTATTATTCCTACCCCTGTACCCCCTTCCTTCCCTTCAGTCCTCCCCTCTGTCTAGTCCAAAATACCTCTATTCTTCCACACACCATTGTGAATTAGCATATCAGAGAAAACATTTGGTTTTTGATTCTTTGGGATTGGCTTATTTTACTTAGCACAATATTCTCCAGTTCCACCCTTTTACCTGCAAATGCCATAATTTCATTCTTCTTTAAGGGTGAGTAATATTTCATTGTGTATACACACCACAGTTTCTTTATCCATTCATCTGCTGAAGGACACTTAGGTTGGTTCCACAGTTTAGTCATTGTGAGCTATTGAGATGCTATAAACATTGATGTACCACCATAGTATAGTGGCTGTGTCACCATAGTATGCTGATTTTAAGTCCTTTGTGTATAAACCTAGGAGTAGGATGACTGGGCCAACCAGTATTTGCATTCCAAGTTTTTTAGGAACCTCCATACTGCTTTTCTTAGTCACACTGATTTGCAGTCTCATCAGCAATGTATGAGTGTGCCTTTTCCCCCACATCCTCACCAGCATTTATTGTTGCTTATATTTTTGATGGTTCTCATTCTGACTGAAGAGAGATTGAATCTCACTGTAGTTTTGATTTGCATTTCTCTAATTGCTAGAGATAGTGAACATTTTTCATATATTGTTGATTGATTGTATTTCTTCTGTGAAGTGTCTGTTCAGTTCCTTTGCCCATTTATTGATTGGGTTAATTTTTTTTGGTTTTTTTTGGTATTAAGTTTTGTGCGTTCTTTAATATATCCTGGAGATTAATGCTCTATCTGAGGTGTATGTGGTAAAGATTTTTTCCCATTCTGTAGGCTCACTCTGAAGAGTGATTTTAAAAAGCATTTTTATCTGGTAAATTTTTAAAGTTAAATGTAACCCTCTAACTTCCTATTTTTTCTGCTGGTTTCATCTAGGATGTATGGCTGAATAGAATGAGGGGGAGAAAGGACAAATGTTCTCTGAAACCAGAACACTCCATTGAACATTGCTTTACATAAATAAGATTCTCTTAAATTTCAACATTTACCAACAAATTCTACAAGGGTTATGAGCTTTCAAAAATACAAGTATACCTATGATGGTTAAAAGAACACTGCTAAGAGAAGGAGTTGCCTGAGATGACATGACGTTTTATTCATGTTCTGGAGTTTACTTTTACATGTGTCATATATTTTTAAAAGTTCATTTATACGGGCTGGGGTTGTGGTTCAGAGGTAGAGTGCTTGCCTAGCGTGTGTGAGGCACTGGGTTCAATCCTCAGCACCACATGAAAATAAAATAAAGATATTGTCCACCTGTAACTATATACTTCTTTTGATGATACACAGAAATTCAATTTATTTTTGTGTTTCTACTCAGAAATATTGTTTAACTTTTTTAATAATTACATTTATTTATCTGGAGTTTTTGTTGTTATTGTTGTTTCTCTAGGTAGACAGGAATCTGAATTATAGTGAGTTTTCTGCTTATTTATCCCATCTGATTTAATGCCACAAGTAAGATATAATTATTTTATACAGTCCTATTTATTTAGATTTACTTATGCCACTTTTGTTTTTTCTATCACCCCATTTTCATGCATTACATACCTTCTTTCTGAGAATATTTCAGTTATTTTTCTCCCTGAATAAATTCTACGTTAGAATGGACCTTATTTATCTATATTCACTCAGTTATTTTTTATTTCTCTGAACTTGTTATTTCACATTGACTCTTGAAACATAACTTTTCTGAATATGCAAATATGTTTTGAGAGATATTTCATCTAAGCATTTTTGAGCACTTCTGTCTGTTGTAAATTGAGAAATATGCTATCAGGCTGATTGTCATTTCTTTGTACATCATCCGTCTTTTCTCTTTGACTCCTGGAAAGATGGTCTCTTTGTTTAAGTGTCTAGGTGTTAATTTCTTTATTGGTTCTGAATCTGAGGATCTATGCTTTTCAAAAATTCTGAAAAATTCTTAGCTACTAACTCTGAAATTGCTTTCCTCAATGGTGTTTTCTTTTTAAAGTTTTGATGTAATCTATAATTTGAGTTAGTCAAATGGTAAATATTACTTTTTATGCTATACAGTTCCTTGTCTTTATATAGAAGGTTCTGGCTAATTTCTTTAAATTTATATTTTAAAGTAAATTACTCTTGGGCCTGGGGATGTGGCTCAAACGGTAGCGTGCTCGCCTGGCATGCATGCGGCCCAGGTTCGATCCTCAGCACCACATACAAACAAAGATGTTGTGTCCACCGATAACTAAAAAATAAATATTAAAATTCTCTCTCTCTCTCTCTCTCTCTCTCTCCCTCCCTCTCTCACTTTCTCTTTAAAAAAATAATAAATAAAGTAAATTACTCTTTTTCCAAGTATGTCTCATATGTGGTTTAGCTCATCCATTTTTTTTGTTTACTTTTAAAGATCATGTCTATATATTCACAAATAAGATTTATATTATATATTTCATATATATTAATTTAAACAACTTCTATTTTATGCTTTGAAAAATTTACCTGATCTCTTACTAATAATTAAAAAAAAACCCTTTTTGTGTAAATTTTAAAAATATTAAATATTCTCATTTTTTATTGTACATGTGACAATTTAAAAATCTAAAGCATTTGTGAATCAAACTCCAGGTTTTTTTTTTGTTTGTTTGTTTGTTTGTTTTTGGTATGTCTCAATTTCTGGTTTGTTTTAGTTTTTCCATCTGTTATGATTTTTTCCCCTTTCATGAGTAAGTTTTCTTATTATTACCTTATATCAGGTGAAACTGAGAATTATAAGTTTTCCTCTGGGGTATTTAAAGTCTCTTCTATCAGAGGTCAGAGAGTTAAAAAAAAAAAAGAACTATTTTTTTATTTATAGGGTAAGGATTTTAAACACAAGAACCTGTAAGAATAACATATGGTTAAAATTCTCCCAGGAATTTGGTTTTATTATTACTATACTTTTTAATTATTACTATAATTTTCCATCTGAAGAGTAGATGGAGACAGCTGGATTTTATGGCATTTCTCTAAGGCAGGTAGATTTTGTTCCTGGCTTGGATCGAGTCCTATTAGGACCCAAGGCCTAGTCTCCTGTTTTATTTTATGCCTATTAATCCTCAAAATGTCCTCAAGTCATCATGAGACTAAATTCTTGATACTTGCTTCTTTTTTTAGTCCTTGGTTCATCTATTTTTTAAATGTTAATTTATCAGAGTTTGGGGATCTCCTTTGCTTTTTTTAATTTTATTTTTATTTGTTCTTTTTAATTATACATGACAGTAGGATATATTTTGATATATTTATACAAGCATGGAAGATATCTAATTCTAATTATGATCTTAGTCTTGTGGTTATATGAAGTTCCACTGTGGTATAATCATATAGGAACATAGGAAAGTTATGTCATATTCATTCCACTGTCTTTTCTATTTCTGTTCCTCCTACTTTCTCTTCATTTGTCTAATCCAGCAATTCACTTAAAAGTCTCTTGCTATCCAGTATCTACATATTATCCAGCTCTTGAATACTTCACACTATCTAGCCCATCATGCATTTACAATAGTAATTTGTATTTTCAATTTTTTCTTTACTTCTAAATGTTTTAACTAATCCAGTTGAATCCATTTAATATCCTGCAACACTGATAATAAGTGATTGATTTCCAACTTTTGAGCATCTAAAAAAAATGTTCCAACTCACATTTACTATGAAATTATAAACTGCAGTAAGAGAGAAATCTAATAGATTTTATTTAAACTTGAATTCTGATTTCTGAATGTTCTACACTGTGCTGAAACACTGATGAGGACATTCTCCATTTTAGCATCTAATTAGAAATTAAGTATACCTGACAGGTTCCAGACATGAACATTCTAAACTGGATTTTTAGAGAAAATGACAGATTTTTTTAACATACCCTTGTCTACTGAGAGAAGAAAATATAAATTAGTGAGATAATGCAGCTGAACCAATATCCAGATGATTTTTTTTAAAGAGAAAATAGTAATTTACTGAACTTACTTCTATGCCAAATGCTTACTCCAGCTTATTCTTTTTATGCTTACTAATATCACACTTAAAAGGGGAAGTAATGTATGGATCTTAAGAGTTTCCTTTTGCTCCAAGTTCTGAGGGAACACATGAAGAGGCTGCCTTTTAACCAGGGCAATGAATATGTTACTATGTTATATTAATTTGATTATATAAATTTATTTAACTATATTGTTACTTGGATCATATTAAGCTAATATAACTCAATTGCTAAATTAATATAAGTTTAATTCAGGTGTTCATGACATCATTTTCAAAAGACTGATAAAGGATTTTTTTTTTTTTTTACTGAGCATATACTCAATAGTGCTAACCATTTTAAGATAAATCTAATTTAGTCCTTGGTACAATCAAGTGAAGATTCATTGCTAGTCCCATTTCACATGTGTAGAAGCAAAAAGACTCACAGAGGTGAATCGACATGTTAAATCCATATGGCAAAGAGGTAGCCAAACCAAGTTTTGAAAAAGTGCTATCTAATAAAATCTTCTCCTCTTTTCACTTACTTTACATTTTCTTCAATTGTGTAGTAATGTATATGTGCGTGTAGAACATCACTGTTTTAAATCATTCACTCCTTATCAGCGTTGACTCCCTATACAATTTCCATTACTTTGGTAAGTCAAAATGTTACAAAGAGATGGAGCACAAAATACTAGCTATCACTTACTCATATTAAGTATAGATAATTTAATAATTGCTTCCTAGAATTTGTGCAGATTGTAAATTATTAAATAATTTATGTATTCAAGAAATATGGACCCATTTTCAAATATGTATAGAAAGATGCCCTCAGATTGAGGGATAGAATGTGTTAAATCAGTTGTTTTATTGATTTTTTTTTCTCTTGAACTAGACCAAAAAGCATGAGGATAGTTGAGGTGGGGGTAGTGGTGGAAGGGTGGCATAAATGGCACCATTTCCATCTGTTTCCTGTTTATGAGCTCATTAACATTCTAAAGAAATACCTGATTTACAGGTATGACAATAAATGAGGTCTTGCAGAATACTAGGGTCAAAGGAGAAATATGTCTAGTATTTCTTCAGAAAATATATATTTATTATACTTTTGAAATAAGTTTAACTGCCCAAACCCAAACCTTATTTACTGCCCAAAGTGATTTTTAAAATGTTCCTAATAGGTTCCTTTGCCTTAAACTGCCTTTTCCAGATGATTTGGCTGATTTGAACCCCCAGCTTTTAGTAATATGGAGCTATGGGGCACAAATCTGAATACCTGATTCACTTGGACTCAAAACCACTAATTTCTTCATGTCCCATTCTGAAAACACAAAGATGTCAACAACCACAAAACAATTTTTACCAGTCTGCTATGGATAAGGTTTAAGATGAGAAGTAATAAGCAACTGATTCCATTACAACCATTTGGGGACCGTAATTTGAGATCTACAAAATCTCTTTCCAACTTGGAGGTATAAAAACATAATTAGTTTCTCAAGAGTCACTTGTAGTCATAGAAAAATCTTAGGCAGGATACTACACCATTATGAGAAATAAAAATCAGGTAATATTCTAAGTCTCCCATCTGTGATATAATAAGAAATAGATATTTGGTCTGTGGTCCCAGCTCCCAACACAATGCCCTAAAACTCTTGTAAATCCCCTGAGAGATACAGGCGCTGACAGATCATTTTTTTTTTCTATTTTTTTATCTTTGACCCCAATTCCGGACAGAACTCTTAAGAACCTTGCAATTTCCTGAATGATTGAAATAATAAGAGTTTCTTACACAGAGCTCCTAAATTCCTTGGAATTTCCTTGGTGAGAGGGGCATCTTTGATTCTAAAAATGCAACTTTTGGTAAGCTCAAGGTAGCTTCAGGTTGAAAGGGCTGATCACCATGAATAGGAAAACGTGATTAGAAGACTGAAGCTTTCAACCACACCATCCACACCCATCTTCTGAGGAAGAAACAGAGGCTGAAAATTGAGTTAATAATAGGTCCTACCTAGGTTATAAGGCTTCCATAAAAATCTCTAAACTATGGAATTTGCTCTTCTGGGTTAGTAAAAGATCCAAATACTGGGAGGGTGGTTCCTCAATTCCATGGGGATAGAAGCTCCTACATTTGAGACCCTTCTGGACCTTGTCCTATATATCTCTTCATTTGGCTGTTTATCTGTATCTTCTATAATATATCTGTAACAAACCAGCAAAAGTAAATAAGGTGTTTACCTGAGATGTGTGAGTTGTTATAGCAAACTGTCAAGCCTGAAGGAGGAGTTGTGGGAACACCCAATTTGTAGTTAGTCATTGTGAAATATGGCAGCCCAGGATTTGCATCTGAATAGAGCAGTCTTGTAGGATTGAGCCCTTAACTTGGAGGTTCTGTACCAACTCCAGGTAGGTAGTAGGAGAATTTAATTAAATTGTAGGACACCCAGTTGGTTTCTACAGGAAATCAGTAATTCATTTGGTATGAAAAATCAACCCAATTCATACCAGAAATGTTGCAAATCAGTTTTTTTTTCTTTCAGCATCCTAACCAAAAGCCAAAGTATATAACTAATTTGAGCATCAAAAATTCTTAAAGTTAAAAGGCTTTTTTTTACATCATATCTGTAGCCTTTCTGTGGACCTCAGGGGTAAAAACAGAAGTGTTTTCTCAGGTGCTTGGCAGTGGGAAATGAGTTGGAAGGGCATGAGAGCAGCCAAGGCCACAAGGAGATGTCCACTCAGCTTGCAAAATCCTCCCCCCAGGGGGTGAGTCTAACTGTAGTAGTCTCAAGTAGGGACACCTAAATCAACACTCATTCCATGGATGATCCTTCAAAAGTCCCAGTTGCTTGACATAACTTGATAGGCTGAAAACTATATAATGAATTATATCCAGAACTACTTTCTATTAATCATTGAATGTCTCCTGCTAGTTTGACACCTGGCTGGGATTAATCTCGCCTCCATCAGATGCAGTGGGCAAAACAGGTGGAAGACCTCTGTGAGCCCCTAGCTTGTGTATGCTAAATAATTAGGGGAATAAAAGACATTCAGGTGGGTCACATTGGCTAGCAGGTGGCATGTTGGACATTTCAACTAAACAGTTCTCTTGACAGTTGGAACTCCAGAGTTCCTATAATAGCTAATTAGAGATAGCTAATAGGCTTGTTTTTAAGCTACATTTGCATAGCAATTACATGGTTTAACTTAGATTTTGTCTATTTGGAGTGGATAGAAAAGGGGTGACAGAAATGTAAAGCTGGATGGTGGAAAGCTACATATTTCCTCAGTTCTCATTTGGCACCATTACTGTTTCAAGACTTTTGAAATGGGAAAACTTTCTTTCAATGACTCATAATACTAAAAAGTGAGCTAATATCAAATGTTTAAAACTAATGGATTTTTGACACTGAGTGAAGAAAATTAAACTAAAATCAAAGACTATCTAATGGGTAATGAAAATACATTCCTATAGATATTTGGATATGTGTAATGTGTGTTTCTTATGCTAAAATATTTTTTCCTTCCTCTAATACAGAAATCTGAAGTTGTGCAGTATGTCATAGTGCTCTAGAATAAAAAGCTTCAACTTGAGCTTAGCTCACCAGACACTGCTAGAAACTGTCTCTCAAACCTTGTTCCCATTCTCATCTCCTGCTATCTGGCACACACACTGGCCTTTTTTCCATTCTTTGTTGAATCCCTTCAGAGGCCAAACTGCTCCAACTCTTTGGAGTTTCCTCCTTTTCTCACTCTAACTCCCATTCATGCCCATGCTTCGGGACAAAAGTCATTTCCAACAAGAAGATTTGTTGGATTTCCAACACCCACTAAGAGATAACTAAATCCTTGGTATTTTCTCACAGATTCCTTTTAATTTCCTTGGCTTATAAAATAGATAGTTATTATGCTCTTATTTTATATTTGCTATTTTGTCCTTATTTTTTATTATCTATCTTCCTTCCATCTTCCCTACCAACCCCCAGATCCAAAGGCCTAAGTATCTGTTGCTCCTTTGTTCTCTACCATGTACACAGTGCCTAGCACAGTGTAGACATTCAGTATTTATGCCTTGAACAAATGTGATGCAACAAATAGACCACTAGGGAATAACTAATAAAAACCCAGTTTATACATTAAAACTCCATCTTGCTCCAGTTAGAATGGCAATTACCAAGAATACAAATAATACTAACTACTGGCAACAATGTGCAGGGAAAAAAATACACACTCACAGGTTATTAATAGGAAAGCTAATTAGTATAAATCACTTTGGAAAACAGTATGGAGATTCCTCAAAAGAATAGAAATAGAACAACCATATGACCCAGCTATCCCACTCCTCAGGATTTATCCAGAAGAACTAAAAACAGCATACTATAGTGACACAGGAAGATTGAGGTTTATAGCAGCACAATTCACAGTAGCCAAGTTATGGAACCACCCTAGGTGATTTTCAAAAGAAGATGGATTAAAAAAAAACGTGGAATATATGTGGAATTCTTAGTCATAAAGAAGAATGAAATTATGACATTTGCTGATAAATAAAACAATATGGAGAACATCATGCTAAGTTAAATAAGCCAGACTCAGAAAACCAATGGTTGAATGGTTTCTTTTATATGTGAAAGCTAGAACAAAGTATGGGGAAAAAGACAGTGTTGGATCCCTTAAGGAGAGAAGAAAAAATCATTGAAGTAGGAGATTAAGGGCAAAGGAAGAGGGATGAATATGTGCAGGAAATGTGTAATGAATATGACAAAATTATATATGCTATGTACATAAATAAATAAACCACAGTGAATTCCACCTTAATGTGTATCTATAAAGCACCAATCAATCAATCAATCAATGGAACACCAGAAGAGCAGAGGAAGGGGAATAGGAGGAGGGAGAGGAAAGCAGAGGCACTGGGAACTAAAATGGAGCGAATTAAATTACATGTACATACTATATTTCAAAATGAACCCAAATATCATGCATAACTATAATGCACTAATAAAAGCATTTTGAAAAAACATTTTTATACAATAGTGAGTTGATGCCCAAAGAAGTTACATAGTGTTGTGGCCCGAGTTCATATAGATTGGGAAAGGAAGATATATGTTTATAGTCATACATAACAGCTAACATTTCCACAATATGAACTACAGGTAGGCTCTCCACATAAATTAATTCATTTCATTTTCATAAGATTCCCCTGAGATGGCTTCTATGACTTCTCTATGTCACATATGAAAAAACTAAGGCAAAAGTAAATTAAAGTGTTATTAGTGGAATCAGAATTCCAACCCTTAGGACCAATACTTACCTAGCGTGGTGACCACCTCATATATAAATACATGAAGACAAATACAAATTTTGCCATGCCTATATGGAGGTGGAAATAGTGAAATCGATATACATATAGGCCTTTCTCCTATCCTAAAATGCTTTACCATTTCCTGTATCCATTTCTGTCAACAGACTTAATAACGAAAAAAGTTAGAATTGCTACCCACATCTCCCACTCTTTCATCTCAAATCACTACTTTGTTTCTGCCACTTCTCTTTCCAGAATCTCTCTTGTATTTGTCCTCTTTCCCTTCCACTGCCAATGCCCACATTTGGGAGTTTCTCTGAGAAATGTAGCCCTAAACAATTGTGAGAACCTCCTTATTGGTTTTCTTCCCATATTTCCCCAACCCCTTCATTCTACATTCCCTAGAAAAAACATTGAGGGCTGAGAAATGGTTTCTAAAATACAGTTTAAATGTTACCAGAATATCCAATGATTTTACATGGCCTGGTCTTCACTCACCTTTCCTCTTTTTTAATTTTATTTTTACATTTATTTATTTATTTTTTTTTCTTTTTTTTCTTTGTTTGTTTTAATTAGTTTCACATGACAGTACAATGATCTTGACATATCATACATTTGAATACATTTCTTTTAAACATCAGTGGACAGACAGTAGATAAGTATAAATAATTTAAAAAAACAGGGGCTAGGATTGTGGCTCAGTGGCAGAGCGCTTGCCTTGCACATATGAGGAACTGGGTTCAATTCTTTTTTCCCATTTTTTAATTTTTGCACTGTTGTCATACATAATAGTGGAATTTGTTTTTACATACCCATTCACGCACACAATATAACAATATAATTTGGCCAATATCAATGGCTTCTTAGTCTCTGAAGGCACTATAAGAAGTTCTACCTACATCTTTTGCTAATTTAGTTCATCTTTTAAAACACTTCTCCTTCCGCTTTTCTTGGAAAAGTCAATTCAAATGCCCCAGGATGCAATCTTTTTCAGTGGCTCTCGGCTAGAATTGAAAATCTTCCTCTTTTGCTATCACTAAACTTAGCTTGTTCTTTTCTAGACTAGGATTGTATATGTTATATTTGTTTGTGTTATAACTTCTCCATTATAATATAAATTTCCTTTAGATAGGAAGAAGAGACTACCTCGTGCTCTGCATGGCAATGATTAATTTTACTCTCCCATTACAACCAAACAATTAATCCATCAATCTCCTTATACGACTAGACTTTGTGAAAGAAAACATGGTCTCTTTCTTCCATTTGCTTCCCCCCAGATAAAGCAAGCCATATTTTTCTTCTTGTCTTCCTCAAAAAGTAGACTACAAAATAATCCTTAATAATTATCTAAGAGGATATTTCAATCATGACATTTCGACACCAACTCATGGAATTGTATATTTTTAAAAACACAAGAGATAAGATCCTAAGAAGCTTGGTTGAACTCTTACACACATAAAATTTCCCAAGAGATATAAGTTTGGCAAGGACAAAATGAATGGCAAAGAAGGAACCTATATCAGGAAAAAGAGGGAGAAGGGGCTTTTGAACCCCAGTCTACAACCCCAGCTCTTTTTATTTTTAATTTTGAAACAGGGTCTAAGTTACATAGGGCCTTCCTAAGTTTCTGAGGCTGGCCTTGAACTTGTGATCCTCCTACCTCAGCTGCCAGTCACTAGGATTATAGGTGAGTGCCTCCATGCCCAGCATAAAATGATATACCTTTTAAGGGCAGTTTGAATATTGTGCTTGATCTCTATGTATTACAAAGGAGAAGGGACTTTCCTTCTTTGGGGGTAGAAACAAAATGTGTTACAAAGAGTGACCTATGTATTTGAGTGAGAAAAATACACTGAATTAGCAAGAAAGAGAGATAAAAGGAAATAAAATAACTATGGTCAATGTCTTTCACATTTCCTGCTGATAAATGTGAGTTAAATATACAACTACTGTCATCCTATCAAAGAGAAGTCTAAGCTCTTGAATCACTTTATATTCCATTAGTGTCTATTTTGCAATCTACTCAACAAGTTAATGATCTTATAGGATTTCAGAATTACAGACTGAGGTAAACAGAGAAACCAGCAGCTGTCTGTTAGGAAAATGACTAAGAGTGCAGGAACTGAGAATGAGATTTCCATTTGCTTTGCAAACAGAAGACCCAGGACCAAGGGCATTTATTAAAATGAACTTAACACAAATGCAAATTGAAAGTAATATTACTGACTTCCTAATCTCTCTATTTTCACTACTGAATTTCTTCTGCTGATGGAGAGTTAAAAGATTTGTACTTGAAAGGTGCTGTCTGAATTTATCCTGCCTTTTACTAAATTTCGAGGTGAGTGAAGAAAAAATAGTCTCTCAGTGGTACTCAATTTTCCCCTCTGTGAAATTGAGGGGTGGGGTAAACTATCATCTGAGGCTTTTGTGGAGATAATATAGGAAACACACATGCAAAACATTTGTCAAGTTATATATAGATGTCAATTACTATTATTATCATTACTAATATTGTTATTATTACAATAATTATTATAACTTGAATTACTTTTAACAGAGGAACAGATGCCTATTTGAAGAGTTTTAGAAAGGAAGCAAATTTACAGCCATACATATCAAAATCATATTAAGATGCACTTGAAGCCATTTCCACAAAGGTGGACAATGTCCTCTCTTTGGTGTTCTTGCCAAGGATTTTGTTGGGATTGTAAATAATGTAATGAAACATATGTATTCACTTTGTAATTGAAATTGCTCACAATGTGTTCCTAATGGAAGGTATCCTGGGACCACAGAGAGTTTCCATATAAGTGGCAACTGAAGGGCAGAGGGAGTGACTCAGTGGTACAGTGCTCACCCTCCATGCAGAAGGCACTGGGTTCTGGGTTCAACCCTCAGAACTGCAAAAAAAAAAAAAAAGATAGAAAAGCAATGGTAATTAAAGAGAGTTTAATGAAGAGACTTTTTTTCAAAGATGTGTGATAATAAACTACCCAAAGGCTTGTGATGATGGGGAATCTTTGCTACCCCTAGGCTTGAAGGTGCTAGATAAGAAAGTGGTTACTGGGACTATAGATGGGAGAAAAAGCTTCTTCTCTGGAAGAATACAGACTTTGCTAACTTGCATTTGCAGGTGTAAGAACAAGCACCTTGACCTCTCTCTTGACCTGTGCCAACATCTTCTACACCTTCTATTGGCTCAGGTAACACAGGTGATGTACTCCTAAGAGGTCAGTCTACAGGAACACAGAGCAGGTGTCAGAGGGCAAAGAGTAGATTAGAGGACAAATGGTAGACCTCAAGGACACTTACCTAGATGTTGTTATCTAACACTGATTTGTGACCTTATTTTAAGGGTTACAAAAAAGGAACAAATAGTTAAAACACACACTTACATAACTAAAGAACCATTCAAAAAGCTGACCAAATTAGGTTAGGTGCATGCATGAATATGTCACAATGAATTCCACTATTATGTATAATCATAATGCACCAATAAACATTTTTTTAAAAAAAGAACCATTCAATGTTAACAGCATTTGACAAAACAGGTTCACAATGACCTATGCTGTGGGTTGAAAGTTCGAGTTCCTCTTACTTCATATGTTGAAATCCAAGTCCTCAATGTAAGGAGCATTCAGGGGTAGGGTTTCAGGGGGTACTTACATTTAGATTAGAACATAAGGGTGGGACTCTCAGAGGAGACTAGTATGCCCTCTCTCCCTATCTGCCTCCCCACACTCTCCATAAGAATGTACCCAGGAAAGGTAATGTGAGTGCACAGTGAGAAGGCAGTGTTCACAAACCGGGAAGAGGGTCCAGTGCTCACCAGATAACAAATCTACCAACACTCTGATCTTGGACTTCCCAGTCTCCATAACTGTGAGAAATGAATGCTTATTGTTTAAACTACCCAGTCGCTGGCATTTGCTAAGACAGCCTCTAAAATTCTGCTGAAAGGTAACTAGTAGACTAGGAAATTAGAATATTTTTAACTAGTTTAATGGTAAAATCACATCAAACAACAGAAGAGTTAATTTGACATGGGATGGATAATGGGAATCATCATTATTTTACTTTCAAAATTTAATTTTGTTGCCAGGGGCCAGTGAAAAGTAAGAGGAGAAAGTATTTGTACAAACAGCTCTGCTAATATTGCTATTGAGTCAAGTCAGGTTTCCCGAGGGTCTGCTGAGAGGAAGGCAAGAGGAGACAGCAAGGTACAGAGCAGGAAGCTGCTTATTTTTATATGAAGACACTTGACCTTCCCTTGCCTCCCCTGGCACTCTTTATTCCTTACTCCTAGAAAAGGGAGGAAGGAAGGTCATATGACTCACCTAGGACTCAAGGGGTTGTTCTATAAATTCTAAATAGGGAATTTGTACAAAGGTGATGCTTGGGTAATGGACTGAAGGTGCAAAACACTACAGGCTCTATCACAGAGTGTGTTAAGTTTGGTGATTTGAAGGGACAAATGATTCCAATTATAAGTTAATGGGGGGCGGTGAGCTAATAGGTACCAATCTTTCCTAAGGAGAAAACTGAAATGAAATAAAATGAATACCATTGAGAAAGCTACTGCTTTGTGCTACTAAGATAAAAAGTATTTTTTTCTTCATTTTTGAAATGTTCTGAGTCACTGCTGATTCTAATCAAAATAAACTGTAAAGTGGAGTGGCATTATTCTTATAGCCAATCCAGGAAATAAAGGATAAGATATTTTTACTATGGAAAAAAAGTCCTCCAACCTAAAACTTCTTTTGCCTGATTCTTCATACTTAGCCATCATACCCTTAATTAGATCTCAAAGAGTAGGTAAACCATAAGGAAACTGTAGATTTCCAAGGGAGAAAAGGATTACAATTTGGATCTTATTTCAGCTGTGTGAGTAACCTCATTAGGAAATTTTGTCTAAGCTGCAAATACCACACCTTAGCACCTGGGGGTGAGGAAATTCATTACTCAAAACCCAGCAGCCAGGATGTCTGACTCAGAGTTGACTAGTATTGCTGATAACTCAGATGCAAAGCACAAGCTTTGTAAAATTAAAACAGAGACATGCTAAATGCCAACTCCAGAACCATTTAGTCCATATTATTCCTCATGTCTTAAATTGAGATGCTGGATATTAATATAGAGATTATAGTTCAAAGGAAGATTATATATGTGTCTAATTTTATGACCATTTATTTGTTCATTGATTTTTTTCATTGATCAAATTAATGCCAAGAATTTGTTTGGCACCAAAAATCCCCTGGTGATAAAGTCACAATATCTACACTCATGTAGCTCCTGATCCAATTGTGTGGGGGTGGGGAGAAAGAGAGAGAGAGGAGAAGCAGATAGGGGATAGGCAGAGTGTGTACTCTAGCATTCTGGAAACCCAAGGGTGTTCCCCTTCCTCAGTCCAGGTTCAGTAAGAAGAATCAAAAAGTTCCTGAAGAAGGTAATTCTGAGAAAAGAGATGTTTCCCAGATAAAGGAGAACAGAGTGGGAAGCTCAGGCAGAGGACAGACTAAGCAAAGTCTGGAGATCCAGATGATATGTTAAGGATACTCTGAACCTGTGAGTACCACTAAAGTATATCAGACAGGAGAAAGGAACAAGGGATGCAGCAGGAGGGGAAACCAGGACTAGGTTACAGCAAGCTGCATGTGATACTCGACTACAGGTCAAAGTCTACAGGAGTTTGAAGAGAATATAGTTCAAAGTCTACAGGATTTTGAAGAAATTTCTGTGTAGGTAGAAGAAATGGTTGCTATATAAATCTCATTAAAAATCATACTCATTAAGCAACATCTATTAACTACCTACTGTGTATATAGAAATCTATGTTAATTACATTTTGCATTTTTGAAATGTTAATATCTCCCTGACCACCCTAAACAAGGTGGCACTGCTACATCTTTATTATCTATTGCTGTTATTTTTCTTATTTATGTATTTACTTATTGACTTGAAGAGACAGAATAGAAATTCTCCAATGATTCAGCCTAAGTTTCAGCCGTCATCTAAAACTAAGGAGACCAGCTCTAGACCTCATGCCTTTCTCCCCTGCACCATCATGACTCATGCAAGTGAAACATTCACTTTAGGATTTCTAAGAAGAGAAACAGAAAATAGAATAGGAAACTCTTTTCTAAGAAACTCTTTACCTTTGAGAGGAGCACAGTGAATGAATGTTTGTGTTCCCCCAAATCCATTTGTTGATATTCTAACCCCTGATGTGATATTAGAAGGTGAGGACTTTCGGGGGTAATTAAGTCATGAGGGTGGAGCCCACCTGAGTGGGATTAGTGCCCTTATAACAGAGATCCTAGAGAACTCTCTCATCCTATCTCCACCGTGTGAGGACACAATGAGAAGATGGCATCTGCAGCTTGGGAGAAGGCCCTGATCAGAACCTGACCATGCTGGAATTCTGATCTCAAACTTCAAGACTCCACAGGAGTGAGGAATAACCTTTTGAGGTTTATAAGTCACTCAGTTCGTGTTACTTTGGTACAGTAGCCAGAGTTAAGACAAGTGTTTTGTCTCCAAAGTGACTATATCATGGAACTCATTTGCACAAAGTAGGTCGAGAGCTTTTATTTGGGGAGTTGGCAAGGCTTTTCTGCTCATCATCATTCTCACTCAACCACATAGAGTGACATATGAATCACTGGTGATTCTGTGGAAAGGCTCCCGCTAGAGCGTCTTCTAGTCATACTTGTAAGAGAAGGTGAGGAAAGTGGAAACTAACTTGCAGAAGAGGAGTCCAAAAGTCTGGGAGGAGCCATACTGCTTTTCTTCATGACCTAAGGAGAGTAACTTTGGTCTGATGAGATTTGACCGGTTCCAAGTTTTAAATTCACCAGGGAAAAGTAGGATCCTCGTGGCTAAGAGCAAGGGCAAAAGGAGGAAGCAAATTACAATAACGCAAAGTATATTCTAGCGAGTCTCAGTGAAGATGGGGACCTGGGCGTTGAAAAATGCACCCTTAAACAAGGGTTTCATTACATTTCTGATAATTCATATTGCTCCCTATAAATCATTTAAACTTTTGGTCAAAATATAATGCACTTTGGGAAAAACATACATAGATACACAAATACAGGGATTTGCACAAAATGAACACATTTGTAACCAGCACCTACATAAAGACATAGAACATTATCAATTATCAACACCTGAGGACCTACTACATAGCTTCAGACCCTTCTCACCTAAGAAACCTACTACCCTAAAATCCTGACTTCTTACCACATAGAAAAATTTTACTTGTTTAAGGTTTCACGTAATTAGAATCATTCTTTGATATCTGCCTTCATTTATCGAACCTTATGCTTGTAAGACAAGTCCACGTTACCATGTGTAACTATCTAATTGTATAGTGTTCCTTTGTGAATGAATACCTTATTTATCTAGGCAATTTTAATAACTTGGGAGTAGGGGGTTATGGATGTACTGTTGGTCCATTTTCATATTATTCAGATAAAGACAAAGTTTACACATGGACATGTGTTACAAAAACTATGTCAATCTCTTTTCACCTTGATAAAAAATTCAAAATAGCATCATGGGCTGGGATATAGCACAGTGGTAGAGCATTTGTCTAGCATGTCTAAGGGCCTGGGTTCAATCCCCACCACACAAATGAAAAAAAAAAAAAAACATTAAATAATTGTGAGGAGTGAAAAGAAATGAGAAATTACAAAGAGCTTCCTAGAAAGAATCAAGGAGGAACAAATGTTTCAAATTTTAGTGCTTATTCATTTGTAATAAAACAAGGACCATGACTGAGAAAGAGATCAGATGCTAAACCTTTCTTTTATATAAAAATACGGTGTTTCCCTATATTTCAAAATCTCCTATGTAAAACATTCTTCACAAAATTAGAAATTTCAATCAAACCCAGTCTATGGATGAGAGATAAGGAAAATTACACAACAGCAATTTACCACTCAATCTCTGTCACTTCAAGATGACAGTACTGGTTGAAAAGAAGGGGAAAGTACTACGAATTAAAATTCTGAAATAAAGGCATTTGATTCATCTTGACTATGCCTTTTAGACCACTGGCCCCCAGGGTTAGGCTCACTTTCTTCCACCCTGATTTACAGCTTCTTCTCCTGGGGGATGCTCCAATTTCAAGGGCATTAAGATGTGATTTATTTACATAAGGCCATTCAAGGGTTACCCCACTGTCAAAAATTAGGGACCAGAACTGCTCCATAAATGGAACAAAAATGTTAATCATGTTAAAACTAGGTCTCAATGATTGAAACAAACAGCAAGGTTTCAAATTAGAATGACTAACCAAGATGACAAAAAAAAAAAAAAAAACAAATTTATACTCTGAAGAATAGCTTATTATCACTCTTTACTGTGTTCTCAAGGACAAATTAATAAAACTGGTGTCTCTGGATGCCTCTTCTTGGTCTTCCATGGTTTCAAAATAAAGGATAAATGACTTTTCCTCTCTCCTCTCCCAAGATCTATTTTTTAAATAAAGAAATAAAAAGATGTACAGATGAGCTAGGCCATGCAGACTCGGGAAAGGAGATATTAAAATGTAAAACATGCACACATATACCAATTTTGGGTGCAATTTATTTTTTAGATTACAATGTGTGAGAAACATAAAACATGAGAAAATACAGGAGGTTCTATTTTATTTTGTTCTGCTTTAATTGTGCTACTTTTGATTGTGTACTTCTATAAGGAGAACATGATTAAATTAGCTTTATATCACTCCAATGCTAATTTTGATTTCCTCACTATCTATAGAACTGAGAAGCTAGAAATTAAAACAAAACAAAACTAGGCCATGATTTCCATCTTGACTACCACAATGAGTGTTACAAAAAATAAGGATCAGAACACTCAACACAAATACTCCTTAAGATTACAATGATTACCAAGATTCTAGAAATCTTATGTTCCTATTATTAAATCATTGAATTCTTCATAAGAAGTAGGAAAAAACCTAAATTATTTAGGGGAAAGATCAGGCAAAGAGCAATAAGTTTGATTTATATGAAAAATATCATCAATTTGTGAAATACATTTAAAGAATTTTTTGACAGATTGTCAAATGTTTCATGAATGAAAGCTCAAAGGTTGAAGGTAAACAAATCATTTTTTAAATGTTTTAAATCATCAAATATATTCTCTGTACTTAACTACTTTGCTTCTGGTATGTACATTTTTACAGCATGCTTTGTACCATTAAATGTGTTTATGTTTATGTATAAAATCATTTATTTTTTTAAAAAATTGAGACTTCTCAAAGTTATTCACTAGTTTGATAGCAATGATAATGTTTCTAATTTTCAACACTTGGTATCCATTAATGAACATTAGGCATAGAAGCAAATGTTACATTTTAAGTAAATTTTAAAATGATAAACACAAATTTCATTAGAAAAAAATTATTTTTAAAAAATGGTTTCATATCAGTCACAGGAAAGCTGTTATTTTCTCATTTCTCATCATAATTTAAATGCTATGGCAATGGGTGCTTTAAGATGTTTCAAGTTTCACATCCAATTCCTTTCTTTCCTCACTCTTCATTTGCACAGTAGTAGAGAAGCCCAATTAAAAAGTGATTGTCATCAGCAGCAATAGTGGAAGATGTTTGATGTTTTCTTTGGATATTTAGGTATCTTTGGAATCAGATATTTATGTTTGGAAGTGGTGTGTTCAGGTTCTTCAGAATACCAAATATATTATTGAGAACGTCACTTAAGCATAATGATTTCCCTGTACATGTGGCTGTGTCTTGTGAGTCTTCACCCCAAAGTATCTTTTCCAGCCTATCTCATGGAATCCAAGATAACCACTAACTTAGTTAAAAATAATTTCTATTCCTAGAGTTTGGATCTCCCATAACAGGGAGGACAAATACATCCCCTGTATACTCCTTCCTCATATATGTAGGACCCATGTGCCAAATGCTGATTTACATCCTGGATTTAGGCTTTGTGTTCTACAGTAAAATATCTACTAGCCTGTTCTAGGATAGTAATTGCTTTTCTACAGGGTAGACAGATTCCAGGGGTGTCCATTTGGTTCAGCAATGTTGCCAAAAGCTCATTATGCTTTCTCTCTGAACATAAAATTTGTCATTAAGCTTATCACTGGTTTTATCACCATCTTAGTCATAGTGTGACATTTACCTGATTTTTATTTTTATATGAAGAGTGAAAAGTTGAACTACGTTGCTGTGATTTTGGTGACTACCCCCATCTTTTGCAATAAAATGCATAAATGTTGATTGGGAAAAGTATTATTTTGCTCTCCAGAGAAACTTAATTGGTTCAACAAAAGGTCATTATGTCTTATTTGAAAGCTGCAAGAAAGTTTCAAAGGCTTCATGTCACTTTGTAACACATTGTAATTTGAAGAGGGGCAAATATTAAGTTAAAAAAAATTAACATCTTTCTTCATGTTCAAACTTTTCTTGTGGCTGCTGTAATCAAATTATGGAGTCCTATTCAACACTTAACATTTTTTACATTAATCTGATTTTGTATTTATACTACTACTCTTTACAATAATGTTAGTGCTTTAACAGAATGTTTCTGAGCTGGTGAGCTCCTTATTTTGAAAAGGGGATTTGATCCATCTAAACACTAACAAGAAAAGGAAGAGAGAATTAATAGATATAAATAATTAGAAGAAAATTATAGAAAATTACATATGTGGAGGGAAACTACACCATTAATTGAATGTTGGTTTAGATGATAAGAATAAATGCCTATGAAAACCAGATTTAAACTTTTGCCTTGATTTTAGCTCTATTTATTGAGCTTACTATTTATCAGATATTTTGTTAGATTCTAGGAGAATTTCAAAGAATGAAAAGACATGTTCTCCATCTTCTAGGAGTTTAGAATTAGTATGCCAAGCTAAAAGAATTCCTAAAATTTTGAAAAGACTTTGTTGAGAACCATTGTGTTTCATGATGACAAATGTCTGGATACCAGTATCCAGAGTGAGCTCCAAAGATGTCAGAAGAATTTTTCTGTTCAGGGATTACCTGAAAAAATTGAGTGTTTCTATACAGAGATTGAAACGGCTTTAATGTAAATTTAAATATGGCTTTCATAGGCATCTGTTTGTTTATTAGATCCTATTATGCTGTTCAAGGCTACAAATTTATTGATAAGACTGTTGGTTGGTTGTCATCTCGGTCAATGAGCAGTAAATGATATAATTTCCCCCCAATATATAATTTCCTATAATTTTATTCTAATGACTTATATCTGTTAATTTTCTCTTTTATTGTATTTAGATGAATCAAACCCCCTATGCATAATAAACAGATGACTAGCTCAAAAAGATTCTGCTAAGGCATAAATGTTGTTGTAAGAGTAGTAACAGGAATACAAGTCAGATCATTGCAAAAAGGGTAAGTGGTAAGTAAGTAGGACTCAAGTGCAAATGTAGAATATATTTGTGTTGAAATAGTGATAATTTCACTACAACACCCTAAAGAAAATTTTGACTACGAAGTAAGATATTAATATAATTAATATCATAGGCAATTTTAACACAATGGTATTTGTGCAACTAACCATAGAAAAACTATAGTAAAATACTAAATGATTGGAATTTTTTTTGCTCCATTATAATGTCAGGAGTCTACCTCCTTAAATGTTTTCCATCATTGACTAAAATATGATAATATGATGCATGACTGTATATATGTAAATAGAACCTGTTTGGATATGAATGTAACAGTTTATAAAGTTCCAACTTTGGTCAATATCATATATAACTAAATTCTAGTTCACAAAATATGATCCAAGCAGGTAACTACTGTAGATGTGGACTTTCACAGTTGATTTATGATTCCTGAGGATAGTTGAAGTAGACATCAGTTTGGGGAAAGCGCCATATATTGCAAAGCCCCTAAATTAAGCCCCCTGAGGAACTCTGATTTTCCATGTTATGGATGCCCGTTGTCCAGCAATTGGTCTCATCTCCTTTGACCTCACTATTTCCTCCCCAGACCATGTTCCAGGCAGCTATTTTCAATCCAGTCCAACTTTTAAGCAAACAGTATCATGACCACACAAAATATTTTACTACAGGTATTAGTTTAGAGGAGTTAAACTTATTGAATAATAAGTAAACTAATGATATCATAAAATGAATAAGCCTCCCAAAATTTATCAAATCCTCCCAGATAAAACACTACATTATGCAAGAAATATGCTACTGCTTGCCCAGCCAACAATTTTCATCTCTATTATATGTGCTTTGACATTATATGAACATTTAGAGACTAAAATAGGCAAAGAAAATCTTTGACTTCTTAAAGTGATTGATATTTCTAAGTATTGACAGGTATGTTTTGCTACTGCACATCTTTGATACAGTGGTCTTTCCCACTGAAGTATCAAGGTTGTTCTACCTTAACTGAACCAGGGAAAAGTTGTTATGGTAGACTTAGGTTGCATGACTAGAACACTGTTTAGAGGGATGAGTAAGGACCAGAAAATATTCATAACCTTGGACCATTCTGGGCAAACCTGGATATGTGGTCTTTCCAGGTATAGGTGTCTTCATGAATAGAAGTTAGATATAATAACAGTTATATTTCTTGTACATGTGAGATGGCAGACTGTGTTCATTCCAACCTGCATTTCACTAAACAAATATTCCCTAATACTTTTCAAATAAAGGAAAGGTAAATGAATTGAACTTACAATTTCAATGGAAATAACAGTCAAGAAACTGTTTTTCTCTTTTAGCATGCAAGTGGCCTCTGTTCTATTTGCAAAACACATCACAATTTTTCAGGAGTAAATCCCTGGCCACTGGAAGACTAGCTACAACCCAATCACTAGATATCACTTATGTATGTCACCACCAGATAACTGGGAACAACTACATGTCATGTCACATTGTGTTGTGAGACTTCTTAGGAATTTTCCCAGTCTCAGATGTGCCAGAGTGTATTGACACAGCTGTTTAGTCAAACTCACCCAACACCTGCTCTCATAGGTCCTAAACAGACAGTGCTATTAATTTCAGAGCTATGTTTTTATGAACAACAATATCAGGCTAATCCATGTGACAATTTTTTCCCTAATACCTTTTGTTTTGAACCCAAAATATTGAAATGAAATTCTCTGAACTGAGACGGCTCTTGAATCCTTAGCTCATCCCAAGGTATAATAAGCTAGGATAATTATAGAGAGACATATGTTGATAGTAATAAAGCAGTTATGCATGTTCACTATCTATTTTGAAGATTAACTGTCTACCACATTGCGGTATTTAAGCATGAGACCATTTCAGGTTTAATATACACTCTTCAACCCCCTCTACCATAAAGCACAGTCTAGGGGAAAAAATACAATTTACATAAGTTACAACCAGAGGATTTTACTAATATAAACAATTCTGGTACATAACAGTTGGCACCCAAAAAGACAATTTATATACTCCCTGTTCTCCCTGCTGCCAAATCCAGGGTGACATGTTCATTGTTTTCCTCGTAAATTCTACAATTGCTTCTGCAAGAGCAAGAACAAGGGCTGACTTTTTATTTCATTTTTATAAGCATGGGTGAGCAGATGAAATTCAGAGGGGCCAAAACGAATACTAAGTTTCAGCCTGTCAGATCCCAAAATGGCAAAGACATTAAGCTTCCATCTCATAGCTGCTAATGGAATCACAAGAACATTGTCGAGCTTTAGGAGAGCTTTTAAAGAACAAACTCTGACATGTGCCAAGTCTTTCTATGATTACATGAGGGTTAAAGACACACCTAAAACACTCCCCTGTTCAAAACACTGAATAATCATTAGCACTTAAGTGAATGCAAATAAACAAATAAATGAAAATAATCTGGGTAATTGAAGTTCAAGTGGGATAAAAACTGGAAACAAAAGCTCTTTTCTATTATGAATTGAATGATTCATTCCAATTCAGTCCTAACTCCCAAGACATTAATTTTTATCGCTGAAATATGATTTTATGCAAATTCTGTCAAGTAAGCCAGCTACTATTTTAATAACACACTTTACATAAAATAAACACATTAAATACCATGCTTATAGCAATCTTCACTATGCAGTACAACAACAAAAGCAACAATGTAGAAGAATTCATTTTGTAGGCTGAATTATTTGAGGGAAAATTAAAACTATTTCTGTTTTTAAAAATCTTTTAGACCAATCTAGCTGAGCAAATAACACCCTGTAAAGATTAAGGAGTCTATAGCAGCAGAAACAAAGCATATCTATTTGATATAGCATTTACTCTTTGAATTTTACACTAGAGACCAAAAAAAGAATAGCTTAAGTCTATAATAGTCCATTATGAGACATTTCACATGCATAAATTCTCAATATTTCACGAATACTGTAACTATAAAAAAAATCATTCATGCCTTACATTTAGAAAATGGACCCTTGTGGAATATTGCCTTTTTCAACCTCAGCAAACATAAGTTAAATATTTATAAAACAAAATATATTGAAACAATTTGAATTCTTATGGGAATGGAATAGACACTTAAAAAGAATCAGCATGAACTTAGTAGTCATATATGCATTAATAGCAAATACGCATATTCAAAAACTCTCTATCAAAATATTAAAGCTGTTAGGCTTTCATTGATCCTAGCAGAATTATTTTTCTTGGATTGAAATTGTCTAAATGGATTAGTTTAATAAATATATGGAAGAAAATTAAAAATGTCTACTGCTTAGAAAATCTCAGCTAACACATATAAATGATCACATAATTGATGAAAAGAACAAAATAAAGAGGGAATTCTCCTTCATTCAACCCTCTCTTTTTTTCTGAAGGCAACCACTATTAATTTTTGCATTTCCTTCCAGAAAAAGGATTATTATCAATACAACAAATAAATGTGTATAAATATATCTATTTTCTCATGTCTTACATTTCTGTACCTTATCTTTAAAATGATAATTATATACACTAGAGCTATTTACCTTTCAACAAAAAAAAACTATTATTTTAAAAGTGTTTTCAAGGGCTGGGGATGTGGCTCAGCGGTAGCGCGCTCGCCTGGCATGCGTGCGGCCCGGGTTCGATCCTCAGCACCACATACCAACAAAGATGTTGTGTCCGCCGAGAACTAAAAAAAAATAAATATTAAAAATTCTCTCTCTCTCTCTCTCTCTCTCTCTCTCTCTCTCTCTCTCTCCTCTCTCACTCTCTCTTTAAAAAAAATAAATAAATAAAAGTGTTTTCAAAAGTTTGCATTCTATGATGTCATTTAAATAGTTCCACACAGACTAATCCTTCAATTGTTTTTCACTTGTATTTTGGTGGCGGGGTTGGGGACATGTATGAATAAATCCACAGTAAATAGCATTGTGCAAACATGTTGACGAACTTCTGCAAGTATACGCATAGGGCAAATGCCTATCAGCAAATAACCTGTGTTCAAGGTATCTACATGTAAATTTGTGATACACATCTCCAAGATAGGTCTATCCTCAGAATTGGGAGACTTTATCAACATATTCTATCCTCAGAATTGGCAGTCTTGATAAATATATCCCTTTGTGTATTTTCAGACTTAATTATGTGTCAATTGTATGGGTATAAATTATTAGATTTTTTATGACTTGTCTTTATGTATATTTTAGGTTTAATTATGAATGATACTAAGCAATCATTTATCTTAAACACCCATTTGTTAAACGCACATTTTTATTTATAAATTTCCTATTCATATCCATTGCACATTTTTTGGTATTGAGTTGGAACAATTAGTCTTGCTTTGGCTGTTGTGTGTATTTTTGTCTATCCTCTGTCCTTTCTACATTGTTTTATCCCCAAAGTTTTTGGTTTGGGATAAATATTATGTTTTGAAGTATATTCATCTTTTTAAAAATAAATTCTGAATCTTATGGTCTTTTTAGGCAGCTTCCCTCTGCCAGCATTATAAATACATTTAGCAATACTTTTTAAAAATCGTAGGCTTTCTTTTATGTTTAATACTTTCTTCCATCTGGAATTTATTTTGAGGTAGAATATATGATAGGGTAACAATTAGCTGGTTATTCCATTCCACTTATTGAATAAGGTCTTTTCTCAGTGATGTAAAAATAATACCATTATGAAAAATTAAATGTTACAAACATGTACATCTATTTTGGCCTCTTGGTCTTCTCCAGTGCTAATTCATTTTAATTAACACAAGTTCATCATGTATTTTAAAATCTAATGAAGTTAGTTCTTCACTTATTACTTTTTCTTTCTCAAAGCTGTTATGTAGTGTGGCAGGTGCGTTGGCTCACTCTGTACTCCCAGGGGCTCTGAAGGTTTAGTCTGGAGGATCCTGAGTTCAAAGCCAGCAACAGCAACTTAGTGAGATCCTAAGCAACTTAGCAAGGCCCTAACTCTAAATAGAATATTAAAAGGAAAAGAGCAGGAGATGTGGCTCAGTGGTTAGGTACCCCTGGGTTGTTCAATCTCTGGTACCAAAAAACCAAAACAAACAAAGCAAACTGCCATGTATATTCTCAGGTAATTCTTTTTCAGGTGAATATTAGTAGAAAAATAATTGAATTCTTTCAAATATTGTTTACTATCTATTTTCTAAATTTCCTTCTGGTTTCTCCTATGACCTAAGAATTATTTGAGGTTGGTTGGTTTGTTTTAAAGGTGACTGGGTATTGTTTTTCTTAAGTTCAATCTTATTGCATTATCATCAGTGATGTATCTCATATTATTTTGCTGTTTTGGACTGTTTTAAAATTTCATTGAAATCTAATACTTTTTACACTTCTCAACATCTAAATAAATGCATAACTACAGAAACAGATATCACGCATTTCATCATCCACCCATCCACCCACCCAGCTCTCTAGTCACCTACCTCTACATCCACATGTATATTTGAATTTCTAGTGACTGCATTCAGACCCCCTGCAACTGATTTTTTTTCTACATAATCATTTATGTTGATATAAGTTAGCTCTATTTTTAAATTAGAGAATCATAATTACACATAGTAGTTGGACTCATTTTGACAAAAGTATTCAGGCAAGGAATTTGATTTCAAGACCAACCCCTTCTTTCCTCCCCTTATTCTTCCTCCTCTACTCTATTAAACTTTATTTTCTCTATGTAAACATAAAAGTGAAATTTCATTTGGTATGTTTATATATAAATGTAACATGATTTTGTTAAATTAATTCCATTTATCTTGCCCTTTCCCTTCCTCTCTCCCTCTCTTTCGCCAATATCTACTCCACTGATCTTCCCTATATCTTTATGTATCCTATCCCCTGCTTTGCTGCTTCTTTCTCTTATTTTGCTCTAGCTTCAACATGAGAGAAAACATTCGAAGTTTGATTTTCTGATTCTAACTTATTTCAATTTAACATGATTTTCTCCATTTCCATCCATAGGACACAAGCAAATGCCATTATTTAATTCTTCTTTATGACTGAGTAAAACTCTATGTGCACATATATAGCAAATTTTTCTTAATTCATTTATCTATTGACAGGCATCTGGGTTGATTCCAAAATTTGGCTATTGTGAATTGTGCTGCTATATGCATTGATGTGGCTGTATTGCTATAGTATGCTGAGTTTAGATGTTTTGGATGAACACTGAGGAAAGAGGTTGTTCTGTTCCTAGTTTTTAGAGGAATCTCCACACTGCTCTCCAGAGTGGTTGTACTAATTTACAGTCCTACTAACAACATGAGAGTATACTTTTCCCCCGTATCCTCACTAGTATTTATTATTATTCATATTCTTGATAATTACCATTCTGAGTAGAAGTGAGATGAAATTGTATTGTAGTTTTGATCTGCATTTCCCTAATTGCTAATGATGCTAAACACTTTTTTTTCATATATTTCCTGGCCATTTGTGGTTTTTCTTTGAGAAGATTCTGTTTAGTTCTTTTGCCTATTTATTGATTTGGCTATTTGTTCTTGGTTTGTTTTGTTTTGACACTGGGATTTTTTGAGTTCTGTATGTATTCTGGATATTAATCCCCCGTCAGAGGAGTAACTAACAAAGATTTTCCCATTCTGTAGGCTCTCTCTTCACTCTCCTTATTGTTTCCTTTGTTATGCAGAAGTTTTTTTTTATTTGTTGTTCAAAACATTACAAAGCTCTTGACATATCGTATTTCATACATTTGATTCAAGCGGATTACGAACTAATTTGATGTCATCCTACTTACTGATTCTTGGCTTTATTTCTTGAACTTTAGGGGTTTTGTTGCAGAAGTCAGTGCCTTCATCTATTTGATGGAGTGTTGACCCTATGTCTTCTAGCTGTTGCAAGGATTCTGGTTTAATTTTTAACTCTTTTATCCATTTTGATTTGACTTTTATGGAGGTTGAAAAATAGGGATCTGAATTCATTCTTCTACAAATAGATATCCGTTTTTTTCAGCTCCATTTATTAAAGAGGCTATCTTTTCTCTAACATATATTTCTCGTACCTTTGTCAAGTATCAGATGACTGTATATATTTGAGTTTTTTTCTGTGTCATCGTCTTTTTACTACATAATCATTTCTGCCAGTTTCTTATGTTGAATGTCTTCATCTCACTTAACCCTTTTATGACTCAAAATTAGCAGCTTAGAATTATTATAATAAATTTCAGTTTCATTTTTGTTAGAATTGACATACTATATCATTCTACATTCATTACTTTTAAATTTGAGTAATATTTTATGAATCATCTCTTGTACATAGTATATATGTGGGACTTCACATAGTAACTCTATGCATGCATCTAGTTCTTATTTACATTATGCATATGTATTAAACATACCATTATGTTAACAAGTAGTATATATTTATATTCATTGATACAATGAACAATTTCTATTATTTTCAAATATAAAGCTTTTTTAAACTTCTATCTGATTTTTTTTTCTTATATGATATATGTTATGTTTTCTTCTGTGGTGATTTAAAAGATGTAAAGCTTGTTTTTAGTCATTCTATTCTACACAGACTTCTAGTTAAATTTCTAAAAAGAGAATTGATCAATTAAATGTTCATTCTGTCTCATAATTTTTAGTAAAAATTTTATCTTGCCAAAACTTAATAATATTTACTTACTATAATTCTCAGTCTCCGTTTAACTTTTCTCCATACTTACATATATCAATACTTTTCCCACAGTTTCCCAATATAATCTCATGTTTTTCATAAAGTAATGGGTTTCTGTTTGTGAGTGTGTGGTGTGACTTGTATATTTTTCCTGAGTCCTGAAAAATTCGGTCTTTATACTTGAAATTTAACCATTTAACAAAGGTGTTTTTTAGTGTCATCTGTTTATACCTATTTTTTTCCTGAGACATAGTATACCTTTATTTCTACAGATTTAGTTCCTCATTTATTCTCCACATAGTCTTTCTTAATTTTCATGTTACTAGGTTTCATCTCACTCATTTTATACTTGTGCAGGTTAATCTAGAATTTTTATTGGCATGAATATAGTGTGGGTCAATTCTCTTACACTCCTTTAGCTGAGTTTCACTTAGCTCTTCGTAAACAACTATCGTTTGTCTGCTCATGTCTGTGGCCAGATGGAAAGGACTAATGTTTTGAGGCTTCAGTGGGTGTCCTGGTTAGTGTTTTGTGGCTTTGCCATCTCCTCTCTAGTTTTGTTAATTATCTTATGCCAAGGTCTGTTCTGCTGTATTGGGAATCGATTCAATGCCTAGGGCTTTAGATAGTTTCCTTTAGTCAGCCTAGGGCCCCTTAAACATCCATTTCCATCAGGAGTACCTCAGCAGGTTCACTTAGTCCAATTAGCTTCTCACTTCAATAGCCATTTTACCTTCTTCTTCAGAGGTAATAGAGATAAGGCATTAAAGCAATAGGCTGAAAGCAGCATCACCAGGGATTGTGGTACAGGTTGAACATCCCTCATCCAAAAATCCAAAGTCCAACAATGCTACAAAATCTGAAGCTTTATGAGCACAGACATGATACCAAAACTGGAAATTTTCATTTTCATGCTTAATCTCATGTGAAGTGTCACAGTAATGATTCAGGCAACCAAGAATATTATACAAATTACTTTTGTGTTATGTTCATAAGGTGTATATGAATCAAAAGGATTTCATGTTCAGACTTGGGTTCTCATTCCCAAGATAGCCAATTATAAGTATGCAAATATTCCAAAATCCAGAAAAATCCCAAATCAGAAACACTTCTGGTCCCAAGCATTTCGGATAAGGGATACTCAACCTGTATATGCTTCCCAACTCATTCTAATTCTTTGTCCCATTTATTTTCTCTTGTATTTTCTCATCAGCTAAAACCTTGTTTAGTGCTGAAGATAATTATCTTTGAGTGTTTTTGATCATTTTGTTTTTCATCCTCTACTTTCATGCCAACAGGGAGACTCCAAGGTGGAGAACTCAAAAAATCATTACTATCTCTTGTGACTGCTACACTTACGGAAATTTCTACATTCCTTCTCTCAGGTCTGCTCTATTAGCTTCTCTATAGTTGGGAGGGAAATGAGGTGCTTTTCAGGATTTTATTTTATTTGTATCTCCCTTATTTAGTTTATATGGAAAGAAATTAGAAGCATGTGGCAGCCTGCTAAAAGCAGCCATGCAGATTCTGGGACCTGTTTGCAGATGCTGGAACTCAGGTCGGCTTACTTTGCTGAACACTGGAATTTTCTTCTTATTACTATTTGGGAGTTCCTCCACCCCATGGGATGCATGGATGGATGGATATAGATGGATGGATGAAGAGAATAGCTTTTTAATTTTTGATAGTCCACACCATTTGGTTTAGGGGAGGGAGATTTTGAGATAAAGCTTCACTTTGCTATTTTCAACTGAAAGCTCTTGTTCACAATAATTAACTTACAAATAATGTACTTGTGTTGATTTTAGAAGTGTTATTTTGAAATACACTATGGATCCCGCAAAACATCTTTTAATTAAATCTTAATTTTCATAGAAAGATGGGAGTAAAACAAACTGGAGGTGGCTGACTAAGGAGGATGAGGACAGGAGCAGAATGGATGTTAATCTGTCCTAACAGCCTCTGCTCCCCTACTGCTTTCGGCCTCTGTTCCCATGACAGAGATTAATTCTGTGTATTCTGTCCATGTGGGTGACATACATTATCCCAGGTACCCATGGAAATGGGACAAATGCAACCAAGGGGCAGAGGCTGAAAAGGCTGAAGGATGATTAGGATTAGTTCCTGTTTCAGCAGGCTCCTTCTGGATTCTGAACACCTGGAGTCTATTTTCCCTAAATCAAAGTTACAAAGCAAAGAGCTGACCAGAACAACCAGTCAGTGAGGAGCAAAGGACTGACACTCAAGACTGCTTGGGATTCACCCTGCATAAAAACAGTTTGGAATAATATATAAAATTTAAATTAGCTTTCAAATCAGTCATACAAGGAAAATTACCTATGCATTCATTTAAGTAGTCTGTTCTTCACTGCATTTTAAAACAGAAATCGATTTTTCCAGTGAATTAAAATAGAAATAGAAAAGTTGAATACAGTTTTCAAGAATCTTTCTACTGTTACAGGAACTTTTCTACTGTGTTTTCTGAACCATGTCATGTAAATCTGTGCACAGTATTGGAGTGACTGGATGGAAGGGGAAAGAAAATTTTGTTCTCTTAGTTCGATTTTTCTTACTTGTTTTACCACAATGATGGATTTCTAAAGATTCCTAAATTAAAAATAAATTTCTTAGGAACTAAAAGAAGTCTCCAAAACAAAACAAAACAAAACAAAACAAACAAAAACAACTAAAAATGAAGGTAACCATGTATTTCTAACCATTATACTGAATTGCATCTTTATATGTTTCCATATCCTTTACTTCATGTATTAAATACAAATTTTAGCTTTTTAAAAAATTTTCCAACTTGTATTATGTATTAAAATCCAGTATATCTAACCTAATATTTTCTACTGAAAACATAGATACATAGTTTTGATGCTGATGACTTCTCTCCTTAAAAAGGTTAAAACACAGTGGTAGATAAAAACTAATTTATGTTACACTAAAAAGAAGGGCATATGTTCTTCATTCTTCCAAACTCCTAACTCTCTATATTGACAAGAAAGAACATAAAAATGAGCATAAACTCTTTATGATAGTAGTGATTTAATTTTACAGTTTCTCTGATTAAGCACTTTTCAATGAGATAGATGGCCATCAAAAAGTAGATGACAAATTCATAAACCCCGGATATAAAGGATCATCTTCCTAATGCTGTGTAGTTTAAAGTACCATACATGAAACAGAGTATGTAGGTAAATCTATAATAATAAAAGGAAAGAGATCTGATTCAAATTATGCCAGGTTTCAAATATATCATTACTTTTTGAGAATTAAATTCAGATCTAATTTTGCTTTAGAATAATGACTTTCAAAATGAAATTTTAACATATAAGATTTCCACATGTAACCTGAGCCCATTAGCAGACACACCCAGAATTTCTTTAGAGAGCAAGAATAATATATGAAGAAAGCAACTTGACTGTACTTCCGAGTCTTAAAATATAACATCATCCTTCTAAAGCTGTCTCTTGATTTTGTGATGGGAGAAAAAGACCTATCTAGAGAAAATGCTAAAAGATGCAAATAATAATGCAAACTTAGTCTTTCAAGTAATGAAAACATTGGAGGTTTTAGTCCTCTCCTCACTTTCTATGGTAATACAGACATCACAAGTAATGGAAATTTGAAAAGTAGACTTTTTTCTGTAGCTAGAAATAATTGTCCAAAATGCCAATCATCAGATAGCAAGATTTGAAACTACTAAGAAAACAACTTTAGCCAGATAAGGTAGCACACAACTGTAATCCCAGCAATTTGGGAGACCTAGGGAGGAGGATGACACGTGCAAGGCCATGCTTGGCAACTTAGCAAGACCCTATCTTGCTAATAAATACATACACAAAAAGGGTATGGGGTACAGCTCAGTGGTAGAGCTCCCTCAGTTCAAACCTCAGTACTGGCAAAATAAACAAATAAAGAAGTTTTGAAACATACAACTTTATACCTCTATTGCTTCCACTTTGTTTCAAAAAAAGTTCAGGTAATCTTAGATCTAAAAGATCTGCATCTTTTAAAAACTACCTTTCAAAGAAAAATTGCAAGATGGAGTGTTGCTATGGTTTGAATATAATTTGCCCTTCAAATTTATGCAGGAATTTCAACCCCAAAGTTATAAGTTTAATGGTATTAAGAAAGTGAAAACGTATTGACTATGGTGTTTAGAGGTGAGACCTTTGGGAGGTGATTTATTAAACTAGTTCACTAGAGCAGATAGATCCCTTATAACTGAATCCTGGAGGTTTTACAAGGAGATGGAGAAAGATCACATGCTGATAGAGACACAGAAATATATACACATTCCCACCGTAATGTGATACAGTCAAGTAGGACTCTTGCCAGAACTCGTACCATGATGTTTGGACTCCCAAGATCCAAAAACCATGAGCTGAATAAAACTTTTTTCTTTATGAAGTAGCCTGCTGCACAGATTTCATTATGATAATGAACAGCTCACTAATACAGACACACTCTTAGTAAAAAGACATAAGTGAGTTATTAAAACTAAATAGAGCCAATCCCACTTGAATAAAGCAATACCTAGAGGTCTTAATTCTTAACTCAGAAAATTAGGAAGAAGACAGCAATGAGCAACATTTTAGAATGAGTGACACGTTCTAATCAATGAATGTCTAAATTCGGAAATTAATGTAAGTCCAGGGAAGTTTGTGTGGTAGTCGGCCTCCGAGATCCCCACTGCCTGGTAACACATCTATATAGTCCTCTCCTACAATGGACCAGGTTTGGTTTTATTGACCAACAGAATATGTCAAGAAATGATGGTAGGTCACCTCTAAGAAAAAGACTGTAAAAAGCACTGTAGCTTTGATGTTGGCTGGTTGTTTTCACTTACTCTCTTTCTCTCATTACTTAAGAAAAAGCCAGTTACATTGGAGCAGCTCCATGGAGACACCCATGAGGAAGAAACTGAAGGTTCCTGCCAACAGCTCCATGAGTAACTTGGAAGCACCTCTGCTGGCCCCAGTCAAACATTCAGATGACTGCTGTCTGCCCCATCAACAGCTTGACTGCAGTCTCTTGAGTGAGGTTCTGAGCCAGAATCACTCAACTATGACGTTCCCAAACTCCTGAATGCCAAAAACGGTGTGAGAAAATAAATGTTTACTGTTATTTTAAGCAATGAAGCTTAGGGGTAATTTGTTATGTAGTAATAGATAACAAAGTTTGCTCCCTAGGATACATTTTGCACAATGATTTTCTTATTAGCCTGAGAACAGTTTTGGTTGACTCCGAGGTTATCTATGTAAGTATAAGTATTGTCACTTGAGCCTCTAATTTTTTTTTTTTCTGCACCAATCATCACTTTTACTGCTCTCTAGTGAAAGTATGTATTTGGGTCTTTGGTTAAAGAATTATTTCCTTATTGGAAACCAAATCAGCAAGAGTTCTTCATTACCAAGATGTTTCCCATGTAAAATATGAAGCATCCCATTTGGAAACAGAGAAAGCTTTAATATTAGCACATCAGTAAACCCAGAGCAATGGGAATGTTCTGTCCTAGGTGTAGATAATAAGGGAATTTAATATAGAGAGAAAATTTAGGAACAAAAATGAAATAGAACAAATTTTGGTCTGCTTTTTATTACCAACATATGTGGTAATTCTAAAATATGTTAGTAATAACAAATGTCCTCTTCCTCAAAATCTTTTGTTGATTTAGTTAGGTTCTAAATTATTGTAGCAGTTTCTAAGTTTCAACTTAAAAGCTTAAAAAATTATTTTATAATTAATTCATAATAGCCCCAGTTGAATAACTGGCCCAAGACATGTGAGGACTCATGTATGTGCATTTGTTTTGAAAATTCATAATTCCTTATGATCCTTCAGTCTTGTTTCAAGCACAGTTTTATCTACGTGGTATTAAACATTTTTACTTTTAAACAGAAGAATCTTAATAAAGAATAATAGCATGTGGTTGCAAAGATATAATTAAAGCTATTTTGATTGTGTCATTCTATTTGAATGCTTAGTTTCACTTGTGTTTGAGAGAATGACTAATAAAAGCTGCAAAATTGTATAATTTGAGTACAGATGCAAATTTTAGCTCATATAAAATATTTTATAAAATTTTTAATTTATTATTTTTAAAGAGTTGTTCACTGTTTCTAAAGAACAAATCAAATGTTTCAATGTTACTAGAATGACCATAATCAAAAAACAGAAAATGTTGGCAGGAATATGGGCAAATTGGAATTCTCATATGTTGCTGGTACAAATGTGAAAAGCTGGCACCATGGAAGGCAGTTTTGTTGCTCCTTAAAAATTTAAACAAATAGTAATGATATGACCCTGCAATTCCACTCCTAGGTATATATCCAAGAGAACTGAAAACATGTTGATACAAAAACTTGCACAAGACTTTTCATAGCAGAACCATTTGTAATAACCCAGAGTTGAATGGACCCAAATGATCATTGACTGAGAAATAGATAAGCAAAATGTGGTACAGTCATGTGATGAAATACTATTCAGCTATTAAAAAAGGATGAGGTACTGGTATATGCTACAACATGGATCTCCTAAAAACATAATGTATATGAAAGAAAACAGACACAAAGGCCACATATTGTATGAATGCATTTAAATAAAATTTATTGCCAGGGGCCAAATTGAATAGGTAATGACTATCAGTGGATATGTGTTTGTTTTGGGAGATGATGAAATACTCTGCACTCTGATAGTGTTCAGGGTCACAAAAGCATTTGAACATATGAAAAACCACCAAACTATACTTTGAAATGGTGAATACCATGATACATAAATTTCATTTTAAGAAAAAAATCAAAAAATGGTTATTACTGATTAATACAAAAAAGCATTTTGTCCTGTAAAGTATTAAAATGATCCTCTTAGATTGTTAAATATATTAAGTATGACATTATCCTAAATGCCCCCCACTTTCTCTTGGCAGGAGTTTGCCCCCAAACTTATTATTGGTGATAAAGTTTCACTCTGAAAGGTGCTTGATAAATGTTAATTTAATGAATGAATGAATGATCAAACAAATTCCCCATATTACCCAATTTAGGTAAAAAGTCTTCACCTTTATCTACTTTTTGAGGGGAGGGGAGAATAGTCTAAAGCTAACTTTGGAAATTTCAGCTTATCTGCCTACCTAGGATGATTGTGGAAAATGTTTGGTGCAAAAAAATTTTCTTTGGTGGAAAAGAATTAAAAGGCCACAATTTCAATAACGATCAATGTCCTCAAGAACTGGAAGAAATACAAAAACAAAAACAAATTCTACTATGAATTTACACCTAAATCATCACTTTGGTGGAAAAAAAGTAAGAATACCTATATACTCATAGTTTCCTAAGAATAGTTATATAAAATAAAACTGTGGTAATTTGGCCATTATACACAGCTTGTTGTAAATGCAGGTTTTCCTATTTTTAGAAGTAATTTGATAAGGTGCACAGTTTGTCTTAAAATTTTATTTTTAATGGCAATATACAGTTTCTCTTAATTTATATGCATTTCATAGAAAATAGAGGTCTTCTCTAATAAACTGAAAACCTGATTTTCATTTGTATACTAAAGCCTACAGTTTTATATTTGCCTTCTTAAAAAAAAAAAAAAAACTAGGAAGTGAAATGTGTGAGCATAAAAGTTCAAATAAAACCTTTTTACCACATGTCTTGTAAGACTTTCTTATAGTATAAAACTTTACATTCTATCTTATCCAATTTCTTATGTCTAGATAGTCCTCTCCACACACACTGGCATATAGTCTTACTAATTAAGTAAAATGGTTATTTTAGTGACATGAAGAAAGATAAAAGAAGGAATGAAAGTATAAGAAAGGTAAAATAGGTCTAAAATGGGATTAAATCTTATACATAAATAAAAATAAACCAATCACAGATACAAAGCACTATAAGGATAGAAATATCTAACTTAAAAATATTTTTTCCCAAGGGTCTGATATTTTAGATTTGAAAACTGAGATTCAGGAGTGAAACTTACAGAGGTAGTTAGCATCCCAGATGGATAGTTAGGAAAGAAAATCATTTTTTGTGCCAGAGGTGCAGATGTGTGTGTGTGTGGGGGGGGAAGCAGTATGTGTGGGTGTGCACGTGCGTGCGCGTGTGCGTATGTGTGTGTGTATGTGTGTACCATAATTACAAGCACAAATGAATAGAAATAAGCTTTCATAGCAATGTTATGCAAAGCACACATTAGAAATCTTTATGTTGCAAGGAGAAGAAAATGTGATTAGAACTGACTGTACAATAAAAGGAATCTATTGGTTAAATTACCTTACACATTTGAAGCCACACTATCCTACAAAAATAAGATGCAAGCCATATGTGATTCCATTTTCTAGGAGTTACATTTTAAAAAGCAAATAAAACAGGTGAAACAAACTAAGCCTACTGAATCTAATATAGCTAAACTATTGTCCTATAAACATGTAATTAATATTAAAATGATTAATGAGGCTACCTGATTTTATACTAAATATTCAAAATCTGATGTACTCTGTGTACTTATAGTATATCTCAGTTTTGACTAGTCATTTAATTGCTAAGAGTCATTGGAGGCTAGTGGCCATGGGATTGGACAACACAGAATTACAAATGGGGCAGGCTTTGGGAAAGTGCTTCAGACTGCAACTCCAGAAAATATCTCAAGTCTCACTGATCTAAACTTGGTCATAAGTAACTATTATGCACTGAAATATATTACAACTGAAAACATTTTTTTGTGTGTGTGGTAATTGGGATTGAATCCAGGATCTCAGGAACGCTAAGTAAGCACTCTATATTAAACTACATGCCAACCCTGTTTATTTTATTTTGAGACAGTGTCTCACTAAGTTATTTGTACAAACTGACTTAGAACTTGCATCTTTCTGCTTCAGCCTCTTGAGGAGCTAAGATTACAGGCACATGCCACCATTTGCTTGGCTGAAAACCTAATTTTTATATTTTTTAAAATTTGATTGCCTTCTTTTTTTTCTCTCTTTTTTTTCTGTTTTTCTTTTTTCATTGGTTGTTCACAACATTACAAAGCTCTTGACATATCATACTGCATACATTAGATTCAAGTGGGTTATGAACTCCCATTTTTACCCCAAATACAGATTGCAGAATCACATCGGTTACACATCCACATTTTTACATAATGCCCAATTAGTAACCGTTGTATTCTGCTACCTTTCCTATCCTCTACTATCCTCCCTCTCCTCCCCTCCCATCTTCTCTCTCTACCCCATCTACTGTAATTCATTTCTCTCCTTGTTTATTTTCCCATTCCCCTCACAACCTCTTATATGTAATTTTGTATAACAATGAGGGTCTCCCTCCATTTCCATGCAATTTCCCTTTTCTCTCCCATTCCCTCCCACCTCATGTCTCTGTTTAATGTTAATCTTTTCTTCCTGCTCTTCCTCCCTGCTCTGTTCTTAGTTGCTCTCATTATATCAAAGAAGACATTTGGTATTTGTTTTTTTGGGATTGGCTAGCTTCACTAAGCATAATTGGCTCCAGTGCCATCCATTTCCCTGCAAATTCCATGATTTTGTCAATTTTTAGTGCTGCATAATACTCCATGGGGTATAAATGCCACATTTTTTTTATCCATTCATCTATTGAAGGGCATCTGGATTGGTTCCACAGTCTAGCAATTGTGAATTGTGCTGCTATGAACATCGATGTGGCAGTATCCCTGTAATATGCTCTTTTAAGGTCTTCAGGGAATAGTCCGAGAAGGGCAATAGCTGGGTCAAATGGTGGTTCCATTCCCAACTTTCCCAGGAATATCCATACTGCTTTCCAAATTGGCTACACCAGTTTGCAGTCACACCAGCAATGTACAAGAGTACGCTTTTCTCGACATCCTCACCAGCACTTGTTGTTGTTTGACTTCATAATGGCTGCCAATCTTACTGGAGTGAGATGGTATCTTAGGGTGGTTTTGATTTGCATTTCTCTGACTGCTAGAGATGGTGAGCATTTTTTTAAGTACTTGTTGATTGATTGTATGTCCTCCTCTGAGAAGTGTCTGTTCAGGTCCTTGGCCCATTTTTTGATTGGGTTATTTGTTTTCTTATTGTCTAATTTTTTGAGTTCTTTGTATACTCTGGATATTAGGGATCTATCTGAAGTGTGAGGAGTAAAGATTTGTTCCCAGGATGTAGGCTCCCTATTTACCTCTCTTATTGTTTCTCTTGCTGAGAAAAAACTCTTCAGTTTAAGTAAGTCCCATTTGTTGATTCTTGTTATTAATTCTTGTGCTATGGGTGTCCTATTAAGGAATTTGGAGCCTGACCCCACAATATGTAGATTGGAGCCAAATTTTTCTTCTATCAGACACAGAGTCTCTGATTTGATATCTAGCTCCTTGATCCACTTTGAGTTAACTTTTGTGCATGGCAAGAGGAGGGGATTCAGTTTCATTTTGTTGCATATGGATTTCCAGTTTTCCCAACACCATTTGTTGAAGATGCTATCCTTCCTCCATTGCATGCTTTTAGCTCCTTTATCAAATATAAGATAGTTGTAGCTTTGTGGATTAGTCTCTGTGTCCTCCATTCTGTACCATTGGTCCATCCGCCTGTTTTGGTACCAGTACCATGCTGTTTTTGTTACTATTGCTCTGTAGTATAGTTTGAAATCTGGTATCGCTATACCACCTAACTCAAACTTCCTGCTTAGAATTGCTTTTGCTATTCTGGGTCTTTTGTTTTTCCATATGAATTTCATGATTGCTTTATCTATTTCTACAAGAAATGCTGTTGGGATTTTGATTGGCATTGCATTAAACCTATAGAGAACTTTTGATAATATCGCCACTTTGATGATGTTAGTTTTGCCTATACATGAACAGGGTATATTTTTCCATCTTCTAAGATCTTCTTCTACTTCTCTTTTTAGGGTTCTGTAGTTTTCATAGTATAAATCTTTCACCTCTTTTGTTAGGTTGATTCCCAAGTATTTTATTTTTTTTTTTTTGAGGATATTGTGAATGGAGTGTTTTTCCTCATTTCCATTTCAGAAGTTTTGTTGCTGATATACAGAAATGCCTTCGATTTATGTGTGTTGATTTTATATCCTGCCACTTTGCTGAATTCATTTATTAGTTCTAGTAGTTTTTTTGTAGACCCCTTTTGGGTCTTCTAGGTATAGAATCATGTCATCCCCAAATAGTGATAATTTAAGTTCTTCTTTTCCTATTTTTATGCCTTTAATTTCTTTCGTCTGTCTAATTGCTCTGGCCAGTGTTTCGAGAACTATATTGAATAGAAGTGGTGATAGAGGGGCATCCCTGTCTTGTTCCAGATTTTAGAGGGAATGCCTTCAATTTTTCTCCATTCAGAATGATGCTAGCCTGAGGCTTAGCATAGATAGCTTTTACAATGTCGAGGAAAGTTCCTGTTATCCCTAGTTTTTCTAATGTTTTGAACATAAAGAGATGCTGTACTTTGTTGAATGCTTTTTCTGCATCTATCGAAATAATCATATGGTTCTTATCTTTAAGTCTATTGATGTGGTGAATAACATTTATTGATTTCCGTATATTGAACTATCCTTGCATCCCAGGGATGAATCCTACTTGATCATGGTGCACAATTTTTTTGATGTGCCTTTGTATATCTGATTCGCCAGAATTTTATTGAGGATTTTTGCATCTAGGTTCATCAGAGATATTGGTCTGTAGTTTTCTTTCTTTGAGGTGTCTTTGTCTGGTTTCGGAATCAGGGTGATGTTGGCCTCATAGAATGAATTTGGAAGAGGTCTCTCTTTTTCTATTTCCTGAAATAACTTGAAAAGTTTGGTATTAATTCTTCTTTAAAGGTTTTGTAAAACTCCGTTGTATACCCATCCGGTCCTGGGCTTTTCTTGGTTGGTAGTCTTTTTATTGCTTCTTCTATTTCATCCATTGAAATTGGTCTGTTTAAATTGTGTGTATCCTCCTGTCTCAGTCTGGGCAAATCATATGACTTAAGAAATTTATCGATGTCTTCACTATCTTCTATTTTATTGGAATATAGGTTTTCAAAATAATTTCTAATTTTCTTCTGTATTTCTGTAGCATCTGTTGTGATTTTGCCTTTTTCATCCCTTATGTTAGTAATTTGAGTTCTCTCTGTTCTTCTCTTCATTAGCATGGCTAGGGGTCTGTCGATCTTATTTATTTTTTCGAAGAACCAACTTTTAGTTTTGTTAATTTTTTCAATAGTTTCTTTTGTTTCAATTTCATTGATTTCCGCTCTGATTTTAATTTTTTCTTGCCTTCTGCTACATTTGCTGTTGTTTTGCTCTTCCTTTTCTAGGGCTTTGAGATGAAGTGTGAGCTCATTTATTTTCTGGTTTTTTTCTTTTTTTGAGGAATGACCTCCAGGTGATGAATTTCCCTCTTAAAACTGCTTTCATTGTGTCCCATAGATTCCTATATGTTGTGTCTGTATTTTCATTTATCTCTAAGAATTTTTTTATTTCCTCCTTTATGTCTTCTGTAATCCATTGATCATTCAGTAACATATTGTTCATTTTCCATGTGATGTAGGACTTTTCCTTCCTTCTTTTATCATTGATTTCCAGTTTCATTCCATTATGATCAGATAAAATGCATGGTATTATCTCCAACCCTTTATATTCACTGAGGGTTGCCCTATGGCATAATATATGGTCTATTTTTGAGAAGGATCCATGTGCTGCTGAGAAAAAAGTATATCCACTTGATGATGGTTGATATATTCTATATATGTCAGTTAAGTCTAGGTTATTGATTGTGATATTGAGTTCTATAGTTTCTTTATTCAATTTTTGTTTGGAGGATCTGTCCAATGGAGAGAGCAGTGTGTTGAAGTCACCCATAGTTATTGTGTTGTGGTCTATTTGATTCTTGAACTTGAGGAGAATTTGTTTTATGAACGTCGCAGCACCATTATTTGGTGCATAAATATTGATAATTGTTATGTCTTGTTGGTGAATGGTTCCTTTTAACAGTATCTAATGTCCTTCCTTATCCCTTTTGATTAACTTAGTCTTAAAGTCGATTTTATTAGATATGAGGATGGCCACTCCTGCTTGCTTACGAGGACCGTGTGCGTGGTATATTTTTTCCCAAGCTTTCACCTTCAGCCTGTGTATGTCTTTTTCAATCAGATGTGTATCCTGGAGGCAATATATTGTTGGATTTGTTTTTTTAATCCATGTTACCAGCCTATGTCGCTTTATTGGAGAGTTTAAGCCATTAACGTTTAGAGTTACTCTTGATATATGGTTTGTACTGCCTGCCATGTTTGATTATTTATCTTTTTTTTTAATTTAGTTTTTTTCTCCATGATTAGCTTTCCCCCCCCCCCGCCCTCTGTCATCACAGAGGCACTTCCCACTGATGGTTTTGGTTGTTGTTTTTCATTTCTTCCTCGTGTAGTGTTTTGCTCAAGACGCTTTGCAATGCTGGTTTTCTGGCTGCAAATTCTTTTAGCTTTTGTTTATCATGAAAGATTTTTAGTTCGTTGTCATACCTAAAGCTTAATTTTGCTGGATACAGAATTCTTGGCTGGCATCCATTGTCTTTCAGTGTTTGAAATACGTTGTTCCAGGATCTTCTCGCTTTCAGCGTCTGTGATGAAAAATCCGTTGTTAACCTTATTGGTTTACCTCTGAATGTAATCTGCCTCCTTTCTCTTGTAGCTTTTAATATTTTCTCTTTGTTCTGTATATTGGCTATCTTTATAACAATGTGTCTTGGCGTTGGTCTACTGTGATTTTGTGTGCTCGGTGTCCTGTATGCATCTACAATTTGTATATCTGTTTCCTTTTTTATTTCTGGAAAGTTTTCTGTAATTATTTCATTCAGCAGGTTACTCATTCCCTTGGTTTGAATCTCTGTACCTTCCTCTATCCCGATGACTCATAAGTTTGGATTTTTTATGTTATCCCATATCTCTTGGATGTTTTTCTCGTGATTTTTTACCAGCCTTTCTGAGTTGGCTAGACTCTTTTCAAGATGATATATTTTGTCTTCGTTATCTGACGTTCTGGCTTCTACTTGCTCCACTCTGTTAGTGATACTCTCAATTGAGTTTTTAATTTGGTTTATCGTTTCCTTCATTTCTAGAATTATTGTTTGATTTTTTTTTTATAATCTCTATCTCCTGATAAAGATGCTTAACTTCTTCTTTTACCTGTTTATGTAATTCATTTTCAGTGTGTTCTTTCACTGTTTGGATTTGCTGTCTCATATCCTCTTTAAGGTTCAATTCCATCTGTCTAAGGTATTCCTTGAGTTCTTTATATGACCATTTTTCTGGTGACTCTAGGTCCTCCTGAATATATAGGCTGTCCTTCATTGTTTGTACTCCTTTTCTTCCTTGCTTTTTTATGTTGCTCATGTTACTTCTTGTTCTGTTTGACTGCTGAGTTACTGTTTATTTTTATAAATTTATTTGACGCTTGGGAGGAAAGATATTAGAAGGGAAGGGAAGAAGTTACTAAAGAGAATGAGAGTAGGCAGGTAGAATTCAAGGTAGGGTGAATAAGAAAATTGAAAAGACAAAAGAAAAAAAAATAGAAAATAAAGAAAGAAAGAAATTTTTTTAAAAAAATAATAATAATAAAATGAAATGAAAATTTTTAAAAAAATAATAATAATAAAATTAAAAAGTTTAAAAAAAAATTAAAAACATTAAAAAAGTTAAAGAACAACAACAAAAAAATGAAAAGGAAAGAAAAAAAACCCAAATTAAATAATAATAATAATAATAATAAATGCAGTCATAGAGTTCGATTAACTTCTCTTCCAGTAGGTGGAGCTATGCCCACTGGGCCAAGCTTTTCCTCTCAATAGGTGGGAACCAATCACTGTGCAGCAGCTCTTCCTCCCAGACTGGTCGGGTCTCCAATCCTGAGTGTCTAGGGCCTTCTCTTGTGTTTCCTCAAGCCAGGCCCCGCTCACCTGTGATGCTCACCACAATACTGGTACACGCCAGGTCTGTTGCTCCTGGGAGCCCTGTTTTCATGAATGCCTGGGCACACTCTCCCTGTTTGCCTCCCTCAAACCCTAAGTTTGTAGAGCTTGGGGCTGAGAACCCCCAGCGAATTTGCTTGCCCTCCGGTAGCCATGCCCCCAGTAGCTGGTGCAAGAGACCTCAGTTGTCAGAACTGGTGGGAGCGGTAGCCGCGAGTCCCGCGCCACTCCTGAATCCCTCGGTCTGGCTATCGCACTCACGGGAGAGCTGGGAGGGGCCCTTAAGGTATCCCTGCTGTGTGGAGAGGGATGGCTAGGGGATTACACACCTGTTGCTGCTGGTTTCAGTGAAGTTATCTCCTCCGCCCGTGACGTCAGTTCTCTGCCATGGTGGTATCCCATGCAAATTGTGACTGTTCGTTCCCTTTGCCGGGTGACCAGTGCAACGGGTGGGTCCTGACTGTCTCTCCCAAGCCCCTTTTCAATCCTGTGGCCACTGCCTATGAAGGCTCGGTTGGCTTTTACCTCTGTAAGTTTAGAAGGGCCGACCAGTTATTTCAGTGGGATTGTTAGTACTGAGTCACGAGGAACAGGTGAACCAGAGCTTGAATGCAGCTGATCCCTGATTACCTTCTAATTAATTTAAAACTTGAATTTGCAAAACCATATGTGACTTGTGACTATCCTCTTGAGCAGTACAATCCTAAATTATTCACAGATATTAACTCAGCATAAACATATCATCTTAGTTATTTGCTCAACAAATATTCTCCAAGTGTGGTGTTGCAGTTCAGAGACAGAACAGAAAACTGACTTTCATTCTCACCAAGCAAGGAGTGCATGTTTCTCAACCTGGCTTAGTTTGGGATCTGAGGAGAAGGTGCTCTCTTTTGGCAGAGAAGTAATGAGAGATACTTGGACAGTGCATTGTATACAGAGCTCTACAATAATAAAAAAAGGATCAAAATCTGAATAAAATATTGAACACCATAGGTACCATAGACTTCGGCTGACTGAAAGGATTACACCTTAAGTAAAAAATAAAACAAAACATTTATTTCTATCCTACAATAGTATTTAATCTGATGATTCTTAAGCAAGCATAGAAGTACAGCTCTGTTGACTTTTCCTGCCAGTAGAGAGTTCAAAATGTCAGGGCTACAGACCCTCTGCTTGGTTAATTTGCCACAGTGGGCATGTTCCTGAATAACTTTCCATGTAATGCAGCCCAGGAAACAACTGGCTTCATTCCCAAAGTTCGCTCAGGCTCATCCCTCCCTGCGAGTGAGGGCACCAATAATGGAGGAATGCGCCTTCAAACAAATAGCAATACATCCAGATGATAGAGAAAATTGTATTACGGAACCTAATGTCCGTGAACCAATAACCATTTTGAAAGATTTTTATGACAGGCCCACAAAGAGAGCTTATTACACCGAGGGAAGAGAGGAGAACAAAGTCGCCCACAAGAAGACTTAAGCCTCCTCTTGCCCTTTTGTTTTGGCACAATGCAAATATTAAATTTCCAGCTATTGTTCATGTGTTAAGAAAGGTACATTAAAAACAATGGGAAAATGGAAAAACATCAAAACTAGGGCATTTCAGTGTGTCACTTGGAGTACCTGTATTAGCAATTGGGTATGTTTGAGTTAGTTATTTATCCCTATATATTAATTTCTTCCTCATGGAGAGGGAAAAACTTCATCAATGACAGCAATCAACCTCATGTAGCTATAATTATTCTTTGAAGTCATCATCCTGGTTAGGGAACTATCACTGTTCTGAACCCCCCTTCCTTTTTCTCCCTCCTTTTGAATAATGCCAAACACTTTCCATACAGACGGGCTTTCAAACTGACCTAGATTTTTCTAATGTAATGAACACACAAAGTATTTTCATGTGCAAAATGGACATAAATAACAAATGGGCTGTGATAAGGATTAAAAGAGGTAATAGATGCCAAACACTTAAATAAACTTGGGCTAGACTTATGACAATGAGTCCAGGGGTGGGGTGGGGCTGCACCTATTCAACTGAAATAGTTCATCAGGGAATTCCCTTTAACAAAATAAGTTCATTAATTGAATGTGGTAGTGAATACCTGTAATCCCAATTCCTTAGGACGGAGGCAGGAATATTGCAAATTTTAGGTCAGCCAGGGCAACTCAGTGATGCCCTATCTCAAAATAAAATAAAAAGGGCTGGGGATGCATACACAGCATTTGCAATACCACAAAAATAAATAACGAGTTATAAGCATAACCTACTTCTACTTTAAGCATTACATCCTTTTAAAAAATAGAAATAGATAAAACTAGTTTTAATTTTAAACAATATATTTCATTTTTTTTATAGAAAACCTGCATCAAATGTGAAGAAAGAGGAGGAGGAGGAGGAGGAGAAGGAGGAAAAGATGAAGGAGAAAGAGAAGGAAGAGAGAATATGCATGTAATTGAAACAAGGAAAATAAAGGACAAAATGGGAGGTTGAAAAACACCTGAAGGATCAATATCAGCAGATCTGTTTTTCAGATAGTGCTTCTGGTATAGATATGGTGTGAATGTTTGATTTTGATTGACAGTGAGCAAGGTAGAGGAGACCACACTTCAAAAATGTTACAAGTGTTAAAGAAGTCATGCTTCTGAAGAAAGTTCACCAAATTAAGCTATGAAGTAACAAATGATGTCCTAACATTTCAGAAAAAAAAAACTAGATTATAAAAAAGTTAAGACATGAATGAGGAAAGGGAATGGTCCATGAATACAAATTTCTTTCAAGATGATCAGCAAAGAACAGAAAGGAAAACATAGAATGACGGAACAATAGTATAAAGAGAAGTCTAGGGATGGATTAAATATTTTTAACTCATATTTTTAAAATATTATTTGTTATTACAGCAAAACTGACCACATTTCAGCCCATTCAGGTAACTAGCTGACTAAAGGAGTATGTGCAAAATAGGCCTTAATAAATGGTGTACAGGCATCTGTATAAAAATGATTTTATACAAAGTACTTATTTTAAATAAAATAGCATATAAAATATGTCATAAAGTAGGGGAGCAGATTCTGTATTCAGTAGTTGGTTACTTTTTCTCACTGAAGTCTGAAATAAACTTCAAATCCAATTTTATCAAAAAGTGACATCAAAACTCCCACCAAAGCAAATAGCTTCCCTTAGAAATTCAATGTAAGACAAAGTACGTTGATAACAAAGGGAACATGTACCATCCTTTGAACCCGATGGGTTACAACTGTAATAATGCTCATATCTTTACCTTTCTTGCTGAGCTCTGAAACAACTAAACCATTCTTAGTTAATTTAGGATGTGTCTGTCATCAAAACAAATCTAAAATGCAAGCAGCAGCAACTTTATTAGCACTTACTGATCCCAGGGGTGATAAATACGTTTGTTTACTTATATGTGCAAGCAAAACTGTTGGCAAAAGAGCAACTGATCAGACTGCTAAGTAGATAAAATTCACAAAAAATATAAAGTCATGATATAATCTAATTAATTGTCAGAATCTATACCAGCAATGGTCACCTTCTGTGGCATTAGGGACCACACTGTCATCCTGTGAGAAACCTCAAGATCACTGGTGATTTCCTTTAGTTGGCATATATTAACATATACTTTGTAATAAATACATTAAAATTTTAGTTTTTTGAAGACTAACTTAGTACCTAGCACATTAGAGCACGCCACTCTCTCTTGGGTTTATATTTCTTCTCTAAATAACGGCTACATACACTTGGACATAACGGATATAATGGTCTCTGAGATGCTTCCCCATGGGACACTGGCTGAAAGCTTTAATCTTTAATTTCTTTTCCTTTTATTTTCTTTACAATGTGCTTTCTAACTATGTGCTTGTGTTGGAGTAAAGATAAAATCTCTGCAATCTTGTCCTTGGGGATGCTGTGTCATCCTCACTCCTGTGTCTGTTGACACTACTATGTCTAAAGATCACAGCACTGTTTGCACCTCTGGAGAACAGCAGAGCCAGCAGGGTACATGTGCTCACTACATAAATGGTCTTATTGGTGCAGGAAGGTAGGTTTTTGAAAATAGAAAGAAAAAGATAAGCACAAAGCAAAAGAGGTTGCCAAAACCTTTAACCTAGGAAAATACACGGGATAAAAGAGAACGAGCTGGGGAACAATAAAACTGGTGAGGCAAAACTTGCAAAATAGTTGGTAAGAGACAACTATTCTTGATGTATCAATCCTGTGGCCCAAAAGTGGTACCTAAATGGAAAAAAAAAAAAAGGTGAAATACTCCCAGATCTTAAGATTTACATAAGTAACAGAAGAGATTAATTACTCTAGTTCCTAAGGATTTTAAACATTGGTAACCTTTCTCCTAGAGTTTGATACTTCACACCTAACCTGTTTGACATTTTTCCCCTGCCCAGAACAAAAATACAGATGTTCTCTCATATCAGCACCCATTCCTCTAAAAAGAAAATAGTCTGAAGAAGTAATGAAGTTGCAATGCCAATTTTTAAAAAATATTTTTTGTAGTTGTAGATGGACAGAATGCCTTTATTTTATTTGTTTATTTTTATGTGGTGCTGAGAATCGAACCCAGTGCCTCATGCATGCCAGGCAAGTACTCTACCACTGAGATACAGCCCCAGCCCACAATGCCAATTATTACCCTAGGTACATGTATGACTGCATATATGGTGCAATGCTACATCGTGTACAACTAGAGAAATGAAAAGTTGTGCTGCATTTGTGTACAATGAACCAAAATGCATTCTACTGTCATGTATACCTAATTAAAATAAATTAATTAATTTTAAAATAAATCAAAGAAATATTGGCACAGAAGAGTAAAAGGACCAGGGGGAGGAGAAAGAGAGGAAGACAGAAGTATTGGGGAATGATATTGGCCAAATTGTACATTAAAACTATGTGTATTAAGTACAAATATGTACCAACAAATCCTACTATTATATGCAAACTATAATGCACAAATAAAAAATGTGGAAAAAAATAATTGAAAATAGAATATCAAAATATTTGAAAGCAAACCTACAGTGAATAAAAACAAATAAATGTGAAAAAAAAAGCAATGCCAAATTCTCTCTGGAAATAGCTTTATTTCCCACAAAATATTAAAATAGTTATAAACACAGGAGGAAATTAATTTTTCATGAAGTACATTTTGTCAACAATCTTGAAGAAAAGATCAACAAAGTCCTTAAGAAAGCAATAATTCATTCCAAATACCACTGACTTGCTCTGTACCTTAAACCCTTCATAGAATGAATCAAAATGTCCAAGTATTACAACACTATTGTATAAGGGAAAAAGAGAAATGTGATATTTTCCTCAAAACTTCTGTCCTTTGACACGGAGGGCATATGCTTCAGTGAGAATCTTCATTGGCTTAGGAAATGCTTTGGCTCTCAATGAGAATCCTCACTGACTTAGGGTACAGTTAGGCTTCAGTGCTTCCAACAAGGTTCAGTTAGTTATAACTCCAGACATAAGTCATGCTAGAACCATATTTTGGTTTAAGAAAGTAGGTTAAAGGTAACAATTTGGGGATGTTAATTCTACAAAAGCTTCTAGGACTTAGACTATTTTGGTATAACATCAAAATTTATGTATATTTAGTGATGGATGCAGGAGTTTTGGAGGAGAATCAGTGAAATTACCACAAAAATTAAAAGACATTATCTTCAGAGTAGTTTTAGAGTCTCTCTTAGAGTTTTGTTGAAAAAAAATGCCTAGATGGATCTTTTAGCAGAGTTTCATTCTAAGGGTTCTGATTCTGGGGGCAAAATAGGAACAAAATGTTAGACGGCAACAATTTCAGATATCCAGGCACAAACGCCATCATTCTGTTGATGTGGAGTCAGCCATATTGGTTCTATAAAGCCTACTCATAAGGGGAAAGGGTGTCAAAGTATTGGGGATATTCAAGTTACTATTGAGACACTGAAAAAGAATGCATACAACATTTTTAAGCTAAAAGCAATCTTTTTCTATGCTTCTTGGATCCTTAATATATTACATGTAATATGCAATATGAAGATAGCTCACAAGTCCCCAGAAGCCAACTCCTAATGACTTTGAACAGAATACTACAGATAGTTGAGGCATAATGGGGATTTTGTTTCACTGGGCTTCTTCAGCCACTATAAAGCAACATACCTTGACAACATAAAAAGTAATGCATTTCATTATGACTATTTCTCCACATGATTAATTATAAAATTCTTGACAACCTTCAAATATGTTGGAAGATGAGAAGTCATCTAGTTAATGATGGTAGGAGGTGATGATTGGGGCTCAGGGTCACAGTGAGTCACACATAAAACAACTGCTCAAGACAATCAAACCTCTACTGGTATGATGAAACACAGGAGAGAACAAATTTTTTTTTCCAGGAAAAAAGAATTTGATAGCCAAAATTAAGGATTGCCCATTTGAAATCTTGATATTTAGTAAGTTCTAAGATTAGTTTGATTGTAATCTCCCTAGAATGTATGTGAAAGAGAAAGAAATCTTGTAAAGGACCATGTTCAGTTTCACATTTCAAAGGAAATATTATAAAAACAACAGCTCATTTCTTTTAGCAGTCCTAAAACAAAACATAAACTATGTGTTGAAACAGGAAAATTGACAATAAAGAAGTTTAGAATGCAGCTAAAACTGGCCCTAGAGCAAGGCTAAACCCACTAAAAGTACAGTAAAATCTACTCATCAGGTGTTGGTTTTCTTTTCTGTATTTTCTTTACAACCTTCTCTTTAGCATGATCCATTGACTCTCATAGACACAAAATATCTGAATCTTGTTTACAATGCTAACAGTGTGTTAAATGTTATTTTTATTTTTATTTTTTTTGAAATCTTATCAAAACATTATCAGAGGAGTTATCAGGATAGTTTCAACATGATCATTCTTAAGACTACAAAGGGAAAAACATTCCCTCAGTCCAAATTCAACAAACTAAACTGAGGAAAAGCGCTTTACCATAGTTGATGTGGCATTTTTAACATTGAAGTAAAACCATAACACCCTCATTTTAACCTCCTTATATCCTTATTTGTAGAGAATATAATCTGAATTTTTATATATCATGAATAAAATACAAGAGAGGGAAAACATCATAATAATTTGCATTAAAGAATTTTACCATGAAAGAAAGAGGATCTGTAGATTGAGAAGTGAATCAAAATTCCAATAATGGAATTACAATTCTCTCCACTTTTCAATTCTAACTTTTAATTCTGTTCAACAGCTTTCATTTTCTTGAAGATTCCTTCTTTGTCTTTGATGTTTCCAGGAAATAGACATCTTTACACACTGAACTTTGAAGATCAAGAAAACCTATATTTCCAACAGATCTTTCCTTTTCCTCTAAGAAAATAGAAAACCCACCGCTGGGAGCCATTCTGTACCCCTTCTTTACCAAGTTAAAAAAGGTTATATTTTTCATCTCTACATACAATATACATCTTATGAATCATTCTTTCTAAGTGTCCTGTTTGTAAGAACTACCAAAATATATGGTCCTGCTTAAAATTAAAAAGATAACTTGACAATTCTCATGTATCATTTCTAGTGTTGTCATTGCCAAATCCTATCCTTTCAATGACTAGAATCTTTCTTACAACCCTGGGTACTTTGGGAACACGATCATCAGGAGAAATTAGTGGTAACCACAACACAGAGAGTCAGACTCTGGTTAATTTAAGAAAAATAGGGAATTTATTTGAGTAATCTAGTTGGGATGTCAAAATGAAAAAGAAAGTTGAGGCATAGGGACTGGCAATGAAAAAAGTAGAAGCTCTGGAACTGGGAACAAGAGTGTTTCAGGAGAGCATGGCTGGCATGAATCAGCTCCAGCCATTCTTCTCAAGACTCAGATCCTGGAAAGAAACATCTGATTGGTCTAATTTGGGGTTTTGTGTCTCTCCTCCATTTGGGGGAAACCAGGAAATCTTGATTAGTTAGGCAGAATCCACAGAAAAATGAAATAGGTAGGAAAGCAATCTAAACATGAAAGGAAAAAGCAGGGAAAGGGAAGGTGATACTCAGAGAATGGCTGATTATTATTTTTCTCTCTCTGTGTGAAAAATTATCACAAATACAGGAATGTAGAAAAACATGTTTATTATGTTTCCGTTTTCATGGGTCAAGATGCTGGGCATAGTTTAACTTGGTCCTTTACTCAGGGTGTCACTAGGATATAATGATGGTGTTGGTCAAGATGTTTTCCTTTCTGGAGCTTGGAGTCCTCTTCCAAGCTCATGGAGTTGGCAGAATTCAATGTTTTGTGGATGCAGGACAGACTGGTGACCCTTTTTTTTTTTTTTCTGACTATGAGCCAAGAATTGCTTGTAGCTCTGGAGGCTGGCCCTTCCTGGCCATGCAGCCCTCTCATATTATCTCTCACAGCATGGCAGCCTCAAGGCCAGCAGAAGAATCTCTCTTGAAGCTGGTTAAAGAGAATCTTCTGTAGTATAACCTAATCCAGAGATTAACTATCCCATCACCTGTTCTAAACTCTATTAGCTAGCAGCAAGTCGTGGGTTCTGTGCACACTCAATAGAGGGGGAGTTCACAAAGGCCTGACTTGGTCTGGGTCACCTTAGGATTTGGCTGCCAAATGGATGCTACCATGAAAGTAAGGTACAGTTCTGATGCAGGACAAGTATAATCCTGCAGAACATGCATATTCACTCCTTTGAAAGCCATCTTTGTCCACCCCATGAGTCACAGTTTGATGAATCCTTGATGAGCACTGTCTCTTGGCTAGTTGCCAGCCTGCAAGACCTCAGAGAATAGACATCAGTGTTCTCAGTACTATTGTAGCAGTGACATTTTTATGTTACTCCTGGAATTAGACTACCAGACCTGGAGAAAAAGGGAAGATCTTCAAATGTGGTCACTTGGAGATATCCTATCATATGAAAAGAAAAAGAACAACTGAACAACCTGCACTGTGCATGCATGTGCACACACGTACACACACAAACACACACCTAAAGGCTAAACAACTTTGAGCCCATTCACAGACTTTCAGTTCAATTTCCAGTGAACCTTTTAATGGCAGAAAACAAGAAAAATCCATAAAGTGATGATGAATAAGGACTACATTGCACTGGATCATTTTTGAGCCTGGGGAAGATTAGAAACACCATCCGCCATGATCATACCCATCATTAATCATGCTACAGTGTGCCTGGCAGAAAACAAAAGCAACAGATCTTACAAATAGTTCAGCTTCTGAATGCTGACATTATGTCACTTGTTTTGACACCTTAAAAAATACTGACATTTTATCGTATGAAAAGTGGACTGGAAATTTAAACAAGCCCCTTTATTCAATGTATCTTTTGAGAAGCAAAGGAAGCATGCTATTTGTAAACCATCACAATCAATATTACATTAATGCTTGTTCAACTGATACATCATGGAAGCATCAGATGCATGGTACTAACACGATATCAATGGTCTTTCTACCTTACATCATTATAAGGCAACTCTAATGTAGTCAAAAGAGCACAGGAATGTAAAGTAGTTCTGCCTCCATGGAAAACTATGTGGCAGTTTTTTAAAAAAATAAAATTTCTTAAAACAAATAAAAACACCATTTGATTCAGGAATTCAACTTTGGGACATGTATTTAAAAGAATTGAAAGGGACTCAAACAGATATTTGTACACCCAGGGTTTGGACAATATTATTCTAATAATCAAAAGGTGTAAACAACCCAAATGTCCATTGGTTAATAAATGGATTAAACAAAATGTGATACACATATAGGCACACACACACACTAACTCACAAAGAGTAGAGTATTATTTATCCCTAAAAAGGAAGGAAAATCTGGCTGAGTGTGGTAATGCATGCCTGTAATCCCAGAAGCTCAGGAGGCAGAGGCAGGAGGATTCTAAGTTCAAGACATACTAAAACTTGCCAGAAACATGCTGCATGATTTTTGCATTTATATGATGTAACCAGAGTAAATTCATAGAGGCAGAGTAAAACAGTGGTTGCCAGGATCTGGAGGAAAGGGAAATGTGAGGGATGTTATAGTTTGCATACTGAATGTTTCCTTGAGGCCCCATGTGTTAAAGGCTTGATGCCCATCATGACAAAGGACATACCTGCTGTGCCATGTTCTCAACATAATGTGCTGCCTCATCTCAGACCCAAAACAATAAAACCAATCAATAATGGACAGGAACTTCCAATATCCTGAGCCAAAATAAACCTTTCTTCTTTATAAGTTAATTTCATTTAGTAATGGAAAGATGACTAATATAAGAAACTAGTACTGAGGTGTGGAGTATGGAGGAAACTAGTACTGAGGTGTGGAGTATGGAGGTCGGAGTATATGGAGGAAATTTTTAGAATTGCTTTACAGGAGAAATTTAGAAATGTTTGGAGGAGGAAGCTAGAAAAAGTTTTGGAGGCTTTAAACAGAACTTCATGGACAATTTTGGTACAGGTCAGAGACCAGAATGTGGATAGAAATATGGACAGTAAAAGCTGTGCTGAGGAAGTTTTAGATGGACGTAAGAGCTCTATTTGACTAGAGACATCCCTTCTTACACTCTGGCCAAGAATCTGGGTGCATTTTTGTCCATGCTTGAAACTTCTGTGGAGGCCAAGATTAAAGGTGATATACTAGCTTACATGCTGCAGATTTCAAAGCAGGACAGGAGTCTGGCTGTGGCATAGATATTACTGGCTACTTTTAAACAATTTAGATTCAGGAGCAAAGAAGAGAAGATCAGAAAGATTTGAAAAATCTTGGCCAGAAAAGTTGCAAATGTAAAGATGCAACCAAAAAGTATTTGTTTCTAGTACTGATGAAAAGGAACCAAGTGCTTTGCACACAGAAGATAGGGAGAATATGCCTGAAGGGCATCTCAGAAATCTGCAAATAAGGCCATATGGAAAGTAATTGAAGGGGATTGTGGGACCCTGAAGTCTTCCTGTTTCTCTTTTTTGCTGCCTAGCCCATGAGATGTATACTCTGCTGCGTGTCCATTCCCACTAAAATATGCTGCCTCATCATAGGCCCAAATCAACAGGGATCTATTGACCTTGGAGTGGAACCTATGAAACTGAACAAAAAGACAGCTTTGTTCTTTATAAGATAGTTTTCTCAGTTATTTTGTTTTAGTAATGGGAAATTGGCTAACACGGGGAATTACTCTTTAACAGGTACAGAGTTTCATTTGAGGATAGAAGAAAGTTCCAGAGATGGGATGTAAGGTGGTGACAGTTGCACAATAATGTGAATGTACCTGATGACACAGAACTGTATACTTAAAATTGCCTAAAATTTTATATATCTCACACACACACACACACACACACACACACACACATATATATATATATATATATATATATAAATAAATATATATATTTATATATATATATATATATAAAATAAAAATAATTTTAAAGAGCATTTGAGGTCAAGTGTGCTGAGTTCTAGTCTAAATCTTGCCACTTTTTAGTTCTCATTGTTTCATTTCCTCTTCACTAAAATTATCATGAAATTTGGCCAGCCTTCATCATGGAGTAATGAGAAACTAAAATCTGAACTCTGGAAATGGCATCAAGTCAATCAAATAAGACCTTGGTCCAAATGCCTCATATGGTAAGTTCCATGTGATCAGGAACTATATCACCAATAGACCAGTGTAGCTCTAGCTTCTAGGAACATCTGTTTAATAAAAGATCTTTGAAAAATGTAAATTGATATTCAATTATACATGTTATTTTTATTATTATTCCTATTATAATTTCAAGTGCATTAACTGAAATTTCCCACTTCACCCAGTCTTCATCAGGATTCCTTAGTATCTAAAGTTCTATCCAGGGGTCTGTTTTATTCTCTAAGTCCTTCAACACTTTATGTCTAAGCCAAGTTTTCTTCTACTTTTATACTTCTAAGTTCTCTTAACACCAACTATAGAGTGATGAATAAGAAGATAGAATTTTTCAATTCACAGGTAGGAGAAATCCTATCAACATATCTCTAACAATGAATAGGCTAGAAAGAACAGCAATGAAATGAAATCTTTCAGTTGTATCCTAGATCTCACACTAGTGGCTGATTTTATCCAGAGAACCATAAAGACATGGTTATATATCAGGTTTCAGGGTGGTCAAACCCTGCCACTGTGGACTCTGAGTTTTGTTTTAGCCTGTCCCTTGACCTGTGTTAAATGCAGAGAATATATATCAATGAGGAAAGGAAGAAACTGGTATATTTCCTTTGAGTTTCAAGAACTTAGATTAGGCAAGGACTGAGTGGAGATACCCTAAGAGCAACTGGCTTCTCTAGGCCCAGACTAGAACTGGCCACTCCCAGTAAGGAATTTTCTGTGAAGATTACACTTTCCTTGCCAGGCATGATGTGCTCTTTGCCTGTCATCACTAAAATCTTTTCTAAAATAAAACTTGCAATAGAAATAGTAATATTTGCATGTGGTGACCACCTAATTTCCCTGGCCTCTTCTAAAGTACATAAGGGAGGGGCTGGGGATGTGGCTCAAGCGGTAGCGTGCTCGCCTGGCATGCGTGAGGTCCGGGTTCGATCCTCAGCACCACATACAAACAAAGATGTTGTGTCCGCCAGGAACTAAAAAATTAATATTAAAGAATTATCTCTCTCTCTAAAAAAAAAATAAATAAATAAATAAATAAAAAATAAAGTACATAAGGGAAATGTAAACTGGTTTGCTTTAATACAAACATTCATCTCAGGCCCAGATTTCACTTGTATTGTCTGAATTTCGAGGTGGTCTAATTCTGCAGTAGTTAGTGGCCATCAGAAATTTGTCTCAGTCTCAGCATTTTGTACTGAACTCCTTTATCAAATTATATACATTAGCAGACATACTAGAGAGGTAAAAAGTACCCAGAATATGGGAAACTTAAGTTGGAGTGTATTTGTAAGTCAACACCTAGTCAAGTGACTTTGAGCAAGTTAGTTTCACAATCTGTGGCAACATATATTCTGATATACGGGCAAATGATCTACTCATAGAATTATTATAAGAAATAAATGTGTAATGAATGGAGATGCTGAGCTCAGCATCTGGCAGAATAAGTACTTAATAAATGGTGGTTATTATTTGAATAATGTCAAATACAACGAATGAAGCCAATAAAGTTTGAGTACTGGTGTCATTGATGGAACTGGCTCTCAGCTCTAAGGAGGTAAACTTGTCACTCAGATCCAGCCAAAAGCTGGAGAACACACAGAAGGCCCTGCTTGAGGGTTCTCACCTATATATTCAGAGACATGCCTGTTGCACAAAGGAGAACCAGGATATGTGTCATTGCTCTTATTTTCTTTTGTTGCATACACTGGGTAAAGGGCAAAAATGTGCTGTGGGTTATTGTCCTGACTTTTTTTTTTTTAATATACAGACGTAGCCCACCATTCAAAAACAACTTACTTTGAGGACAGCATAGTCTGTTCATGCAACTATCACTGTCCGCTTCATTGTCTTTCACTGCTCGCCTAAGCTTCTGGCCCTAGTTGCTGCCTCAAGTATTAGAAGTGAGTTATCAAATTGAATGGCAATCACTTATTTTTGTCCCTCCTTTTCCACCCAAGTCCTTAGTATCTTGTTATTCCCTGTTCTAGTGCACATCACCCAGAAGGCCTTTGACAAAAGTTAATTAAATAGTGAATGAAGAAACTAAGAAGGAAAACATCTTTCTATATTTCATTTCTTCATGCAAAGGAACCCACAGATCCCTACAAGTCCTTTCTGGCCTTTGGGGACATCACTGCCCAGGGACATCAGCAAGATGTGTTCACATGTTATTCCCTGGAAGAAAATTAGATGTTGATACTTGGAAGCTTCACTGGTTCTCTCAGAGTCCTACAAATGCTTTGAGCTCTTTGGAAGGAGAACCACATACAAGTCTAAGGCTTAACTATCTTTATGTTCCTGGCATGTTCTGAGCACAGTTTCTTTCAGCTGTCAACCAACACATCATCATAACCTGTGCCTCCTGACTCTCTGTTCTCCTGTCTCCCAAATGCAAAACACCTCTCAAAGAACAAGAAGAGTTTGCTTTTGTGAAAAATATTATTGTGCTAAGCTCTTTTTGATATTTTGGCATATTTAATTTAAACTGGTTGACTTTTTTCTGAATGATTTAGTATTCCCATTTTTCCCGCCAAGTAGGTCAACTGCAAACTTTCTTGAGTACATTCAGCAGGCAATTGTGCATATATTAATGCAAATATCTAGTCACTGGGCTCAGAGCATTTTGTACTCAAGTTTTCTTTCTTAAAATTCATTTTCTCTGTTCAACTGCTTTTCCTAATCCCCTACCTTAGCATTGTGAATTCTGCCATTTATTTCACAGTCTCTGCCTCTACAAATGACATATCCCATTTTGTTTGCAATCGTCTGTTCTTTCTTGGGCACAATCAGGTAGAGGAGCCTGCCATCTCTATAGCTTTCTACCTCTTCCACATTAAGCACTGTCAGCAATCCTTTGAAAATAACTGATTGGACAATCTGCATCTTGTCAAGCTGCTTTCCCAATAGATATCTAGGTAATTAAACTTAGTGTGTTCAGGTCTTATTACTTGAATGATTCTTCTAGTTGTTCTGATAGCATTTTACACACCTTCATTAAAGTGCCAAAAGACTGTGATCACAAAGCTCCTTACTGTGAACATCGCAGAATTTATTGTATCTACATTTTTTTAATCCATGTATGATTTATGTCAGAACCAGCAGACTTCTTCTGTAAAGGGCCAGATCGCAAATATTTTAGACTTTTGTGAGCCAGATGGTCTGTGCTGCAACTCCTCAACTATACTATTCTAGAATGAAAGCAGCAATCTATGATATGCAAATGAATAGGTGTGGCTACATGCCAATAAAACTTTATTGGCTAACCAGGCAATGAGATGAAGTTGGCCCTTAGGCTGCAGTTTGCTGACCCTTGATCTGTGTAATCCTTTTGAAGATCCAAACTGTAGAGCAGAGAAGTCTAGGTCAGAATTCTCATTAGCTGTGTAATTTAGTCTCATTTTTTAAACCCCAACTTCCTCCACTTTACAGCCTCCCTTGAAGGACAGAGATTTGGAGATAGAAAAAGGCCAAATCATAGTGGGACTATCACTCTTTTCTGAGGGAGTTTGCAGGTATTGTGAAATGGTTTTACCTAGAGGATACATCATTTGAATTGTCTCACAAAAATTTCTCTGATTTAAAATCCAAATTTAATATCCTCACTAAAAGAAAAGATATCCAGTAGGATGGTGTGATGAAACCACTGAAAAATGATGTAGCTCTGAATTAGGGTACTGACAGTAAACTGTAGTTGTTCATTCTAACAATACCTAGAAGAAAATTTGCAATGAACTGAGGCATGGCCAAGGGCAGCTGTCACCAGGTACAGAAAAAGGCCACCTATATGAACTGCAGGCAGTGTGACATGTGTATATAAAATGAACAAACTATTTAAATATTTGTAACCAGCCAAAATTGAAGCATTAAGAAGTATCACCTACTAGCATGCTTCATGTTATTAAAATCCATACAGGCATTCTTACTTTATATTGGCCAAAGCAGAGAAAGAATAAAACAAATAAGAAACAAACACCATTATCCATCCTTTATTCATTGTGTCATGTGAGCTAAGTACTATTGTATATAATTTTTACCTAAACTCTAAGAGCTCAAAGGTAATGTCACCATCACTTCACAGATAGACACAGGAAAGCCCAGAAAAGTTTAGTAACTTGCCCAAGAATCACATAGTCAAAAAAATGAGGGGATAAAATTAAATCCCAGAAATACTTCACGACCAAAGCCTGTGTTCTTAACCATACCCTCTATTGCCTTCTTGTAAGTCATTTATAAAAATAGCTTATTTTCAGGAGTATGTAAGGCTTGCTGACTTAACTCACTGCTTCTCTGAATTCCTACAGGCTGAACCTGGACGCCAATTGTTTTTGTGACTGTTGATAAGTCTATCATGTTTTGGCCTCTGTTTGCTCATCTATAGTTCTCTTGTTATTCCAAATAGTAAAACTCACACATTCTATCACATTGAAAAAAAAATCCTTTGTGTAGGAAAATCACATTAGTTATTTACTTCATTGTTTCACTGAAACAGAAAATGAAAACAGAAGGTAAAATATTATAGGAAGTAACAATTATTTCTTTCAATAGAGTGAAAGTGGTATATGTCATAAGTCAGAGAAAGAAACAACAGCCTCAGAGAACATGAAGTCAGATGGACAGTATTCCACAACTGTATACATTGTCTTGCCTCATTACTGTGATCTCAGTCTAGGTTTGTGGGGAAAAAAAGGTTGAGGAACGATAATTGAGAAAGTCATGTTGCTTTTTTTTTTTTTTACTTTTATTTATTTAGTTAGTTGTTGATGGACCTTTATTTTATTTATTTTTATAAGTGCTAGGGATTGAACTCAGTACCTCACACATGCTAGGCAAGTGCTTACCACTGTGCTACAACCCCAGACCGGCATGTTGCATTTTCAAGAAATCGTGAATCATAATGAATTTTACACTACTATAAGGTTTACAAAATAGAAGGCATAAAAATTTACAACTCTTGAAGCTTTCCCAATATCCTTTTGAAGCCCAATTTTAGTTAAGTTAAAAGAGCTTGACAACAAATGGTAGGACTTTTTTCAACTACCATTTGGTTACATGTCAGCTCAGCTTTCTAGAACTGAATTACTTTTTGAAAAATACAATTAAATATTTTTGTGACTTGCTAAAAAGTTCTTGTCTGAAAGTTTAAATATAATTCATTTCATATATGTGTTTGTTTTTTTAAAGTCATAAAGTAGAGAGTAGATGACAGTGTAGAAGTCCTGAGGTAAATTATTCACATTTTATGGCTGCATAGATTACTAGCATCAGAACTCTAACCCCAGGAAATGTTGTAGGTTATAGCACTTGCTTAAAAACCAGTCAAGACACTTCAAATGTTAGGAATCAAAAAAACTGTCTACAGATATACATGTATATAAGAGATTCGCACAAATGTGTGATATTGTTATATACATGAAAATCATGTACTAGGTAATATGTGACATGTCTGTATATAGCACGTGATATTTAACACATATATACTTTCTAAAATATAATGGATTTCATAGATTTTACCAGTGGTTAAATTTTCAATGCCATTGCTATACCAAATATCCTGTCATTCTAATATTGCAATTTATTCAAGAGAGAATTATTGAGCATCTAACATGAACCTGGGGGGTTGTGGTTGTGCTGGAGATGTAAATGGCAAGGGGAAAAAATTGGTCCCTGTCAAAGGTAGCACAGTCCAGAAGGCATACAAACAATTGATACTCAAGAACTGCAGTCTGGTGTGATGGTTGCAGCTACCAGGCTGTTTAAAAGTTGAGGAAGACCTTAAAGAGGACCTGCTCAACCTTGCCCAGAGGAGGCAGCTTGCTGGACTCCACCATGCATTTCTTCTGAGTGTTCTTCTGGATGGGACTAGGATAGAGTACCAGGAAAATTAAAATGGAATGTTTATTCTTGCTATTACCATAAAACTGTACCAGAATGGTAAAGTCAAGACATTTCATACTACTATTGTCCCTTATACAGGCTAGGAATTCACCACATATGTGGAGAATGCTTATAGAGAAATAAATCTTGGTAAAGCTTCTAAAAAGAGTTAAAGTTTACATAATATCATGTGAAGTGCATATCTTAAAGCAAATACCATTAGACCTAAGACCAAAAAAAAATTCAAATTTTGAAAAAAGTAAAAATAAAACCAATTGCTTGACCTAGTAAGGAAGTTAATGTTAAGAGTTGTGTTTGTCATCCCAGTGGCTCAGGAGGCTGAAGCAGGAGAATTGCAAAAATCAAAGCCAGCACAGCTACTGAGCAAGGTCCTAAGCAACTTAGCAAGATTCTGTATCAAAATAAAAAGGGCTGGGGATATGAATCAGTGATTAATTGTCCCTGTGTTCAACAACAAAGTGTCCCTAGTACCAACTACAACAAAAAGTTGTGTTTTTCAAGGTAGTTGCATGCTTTTGAAGGTAAAATTATGGGTTTTATATTCAAAGACCTGAATTCAAATATGGAATACATTTCTTTTCACTAGAGAACTCATCCAATTTCTTTAATCTGCCTGAAAATCAGTTTTATTATTTGAAAAAATGAGACTAATAATAAAATATGTTTGAGTAATTAATAGGATAGTTCATATTGAGCAAATGCTATGTGCTAGGCAAAACCTTTCTGTTTTTGTTGAGTCTTGAGCTGCTGCTAGTCCCATGATTGAGGAGGTTACTAAATGATTTATTAACTAAGAGTAAAATAAGATTTTCTTGGTGTGTTAGTAGAGACCCAGTATGACATCAATTCTGCCTCCAATGTTCTTAGGGACTGAAACACTGCAATGGCAAAGATGTTCCCTGACTTTTTATTTTGGTATCACACCTCAATTTCCTAATGGAAAACAACCTTTTCCCCACTCATAAGCCACATATATGGAGATAGTAGATTCAATCCCTTCTTCATGTGGTGAAAGAAATGTGATCCAATCACATAGCTTTACTTCCCTCACTAAAATTTTTATTTTGGGTATAATGAAACTATTGGCAATGGTACTCAATTACCAAGAATGCTGAAAATAGAATTTGAACCTCACAGATCATAAGGCTAGAGTTGCTACAGCCATTTCCTACCACAAGATATGTCCATTTACAAATAAAGCCAAGACAAGGAAGAGTAGCTGAGATGGAGAGAAAAAAACATGCTCCAGAAATACCATCTGAGTCTAGATTCAGCTATACCTAGATCTTACAGTTATATACAAATGAATTTTCTTTCTAGTTTGCATTCTGTTTTCTGTCACCTGCAACTACAGGAAACTTTTACAACATACATATATGATGCATAGCCTCCTTGGTTTACTTTGACATTTGTCTTTTACCAATATTCTGCAATGAGATCAACAGATCTTATGATGGCCCAAATTTAAGGATAAAGAAGAAAAGGAAGAGTATACACACCTTTTTTTTTAAGTCTTACTTTTAAAAAAGAAACAAAACCATACTCTTTCATTTTCTGATGTAGAACCCCAAATGCAGTTTTAAATGGGTCTATTTACTAACCAAGAAGATACTTTAGTAGCTAATATCTATTTGTTGAAATTGCTTTTTAAATATGCCATATAAAGTTAATGGTCTAAATCCCATATTCAAGATGGAGGCTGCAATTACAGGAGATTAGAGCATATTAGCAGGAAAATAAAAAGGCCAGTCCTGCAGGTAAACAAAGCACCCCCTGGAGGCACTATAGGTATATAAACAATAAGGTCCAAAGGTATCTAGACTATTCCAGGGAACTTTGGAAAGAGAATAGGCCACCGAACTTTCAAACACAAGTTATAAATACTTCCCACCTCACAATGTGAAAAATCCCTGAAATATTGGTTCCTGAACACAGAATAGAGAAGACACTTCTGTGGGTGGATGTCCATCAAAGCATCAATGTGTCTCGTTGAACTCTGGAAATGCAAAGAACTTGTCCTAACTCCCATCACCTTTTCCTTTCTGGAAGGCTCCCTTTACAGAATGTGAGTGTACCCTTTGTAGGTTAGGCTTTCAGCTCTTGTCCACAGAACCAGCTTATCAACCAACACCCAGCTATAACCTCTAGTCTAAAGTCTGGAGTCTGGGCTTGCCTGGGCTCCTTTACATTCCCTGGTACATTTCTCCCATCTCCACTGTCCCAGCCCTGTACCAATTGCTTGGGCTTGTGTGATAGTCACATGTTAGAACCATAAATCAGATTATATCACAATTCTGATTATAACCCTCTTGTGGCTTCATGTTTCCCCCACAAGACAACCTGATCTTGCTCCTGAATAGCACTCAGACTTTGTCTCCTACTACACTTGCTTCCTCTCTCTCTGCTTCAGATAAAAGAAAACCCTCTCTTGTCTTCTAAAACAACAAGTTCATTCCTGCACTAACACAGTTCCCTCTTCCTGGATTCTCTCTCTTCATATCTGCTCACGGCTGGTTTCTTTGTGTAATTTGGGTCTCAGCTTAAATGTCACTTCACCTCCCACATCACTCTCCATTTGCTCTCTCATAAATCCTGGTGGTTTCTTTTCTTTGTGGATTTACCTCTATGGGAGGTAAATTCATTTGTCCTTTATTGTCAGTCTTCTCCATTCAAAGTTAAGCAGCAGGAGAGTTCCCTGAGGAGACTGACATGTTCACCTCTGTAACCCAAAGGATATATAAGGCCGCATAGCCAGTACCAATGGCTCAACAGCATCTTCTCCTCTTACTGGTACAGCTTTAGTTCTGTTACTTCTGTTTCAATGTCCTCCCTTTCTTACATGGTTTAAGAAACCAACTATGTTCATCCCATTTCCCTTGTCAGTGTCTCATGTAAGGACAGGCATGTTATCCAGGTCTGACCCATCTACTAGAGGCTTCTGGGACAAGGTTTACTTTTTTAAAAAGACCCACACACGGAATCAATGTTCCTTTTTCTACCACTAACTTGGCAAGTCTACAAGTGGTCTCAGGAACCTCAATAATCAACATGTAACCACAAATAAAGCCTACAGAAACTGGCAGAATGGATAGAAAGAAGGAAACCATGTCTTTGACAAGCTTCTAGATTCTTCTTATGTAAAAAAATAAATTCTCTTTTTTTCCCCCTGTAACAAAACATTGAAAGAAATCTATATATTCTTCCTCAATTCTTTCTCTATCCTTCACCCTAACATTAAATTTTGGTTTTAATTATCCCATGCATGGGTATGTACTTTAGTGCACATGTGTTTATCTCTAGCTCTTATTTTCTGTTTAATTTTCCCATGCTTGAGTATGTATGGGTTTATCTCTAAATAAGATGTGATATTATTTTGTATCTTTCAAACTTTTTTAAGAGCATAATGTAAATTATTTTGTCAACTGCTTTTTCTTTATGAGGTTCATGATTATGTTTGTGATGCATTTATGTGAATTCATGTAACTCCAGATCGATTAACTATGTGAGGATGGCACATCTTATCTATCCTCTCTCCTGTCACATTTGGGTTGCTTTCAATTCCTGTCATTACAAATAATAAATGTCCTTTTTCAGACATATAATAGTTTGTCTATGGTAGTGTTTTTCAAGTACAAACTTGACCATGCTCCTCAGAAAGCAATACATTTTAAAATAAGGCATGCTCACACATGCACACATATTTTAAGAAAAGTTTTCAAAATAATTATTATTTATACTACATAGTTTCTAAACTTTGTATTCTGTCCCATTAAGAATTACTTTCATGACTGACCAATATGTTAGTCCCCAAAGGTACAAGATTATAATAATAAAGGCAATAGAGTACATATCTATGAATGAAATTGCTCTCATCAAAGATTGATGTGTCTTCAAATTTATGAAATTATCAAATTATACTCTGAAATATTTACACTAATGAAACTCTCCCCAGTGGCTTGAAAGTCCCTCTTTATTCACATTTTTGCTATTATTTTGTATATCAGTGTTTTTAAATGTAAAATGATATCTCATTTCACCTTAATTTACCTTTTTTTTGCTTACTAACATGATTGAGCATTTTTCCTTTATTTGTGAGCTGGTTTTTCTTTTATTATTTACCTATCCCTGTTCATTATCTATTTTTCTATTTTTGTGATTTCTATTGATTTTTAGTTTGTTCTTTACATATTCTGAATATAAACACCTGTTCATGCCTTGCAAATGCCTTTGGCCTTTCTTTGCCTTAACTTTTGATTTTGTTCAGGATTTACTTTGTGATCTGAGTTTTTTATGTATGTTTATGACCTTTCTTGCTTAGTCATTTTATTTTATTGAGACTCTTCATTATTTTCAGGAAAGCATCCTAGCAGAATCAGCAGTTAATAAAAACAAGTTGCTTGAATAAGAAAATAAACATAAATAAATGAAATAATTTCAGCAGGAGAAAGGCAAAAGCTGAACAAATCTTACATTAAATAATTAATATATTAATAAAATGTTGACTCGACCTAGAAAAATCTATATATTAGAAGACTATAAATTACTGCACTAAAAGCTAGAACCCATAGTCAATCATTCATATTCTGAAATACACTTAAATATGAATGAAAGGAAAAAATAAGACACACTTAAAAATCTGCAGAGTTGGGGATTTCTTGTTGATGCTGGGTACATAAATAGCTTCCAGCTACTAACACTAAAAAGAAAAATATTTCATTGCCATCAGTTACTCCAGAACATATATTTACTTACTTTACACAAAGCACCTGGGTTTGTATTGGCCTATTCAATAAGCAATAATCACATAAACTATAATTTTTATACCATATCATTAAAAAGGAAAGGGAAAGCAACCTTGTATTCTACAATAACATGTTGGCTTCTGTGAATTCATATAAATCAAAAACAGAAAGATCTGTAAATTAATTAAACTAAACTTTGTAAGATAACTGTCTAGATTCATAGAGGCAATGGAATTATTTCAGTAGGGAAGATACCCTATTTCTGCAATGGCAACAGAAAGGTCCATGTGAACAGACTATTAGGTAATAAAATACAGTACAAAAAAAAATTGGACATATCCATTTCACTATCTCTTCCAGAACTCTGTGCACATTTTAATTCAACTACTTTTATCAACTTATAATATTTTCATTCACAGACAAAAGACTACTATTAGACAATATGTTCTTTCTATCAGTTCATTTACAATGGAAAAAGTAATAGCAGTATCCCAGACATCAAACTCTCACATTTGAAAGGGAATAGAAAAATCTGTTATGGGCAAAGCAATAAAGTAGGTTACTTCTTTACTCATTCACCTGCAGAAAATCTTTTTTAGCAGTTCTTTTTCTTTGGTCTTTGTCTTCTATCTCAAAGGATGTAGTATTGCTAGAGGCCTAAGGGAAAGTCAGCTTTCATTCTGTGACTTTCTTTCTATATTTTACATGGGAACAGACATGTCAGCAATGTGTCTGGAATTCATAGCATCCCAGCTAATGAATCAGCATTTGTTTCTACAGGATTCTGATCTGCACAAGATCAGGCAGATGAACTCTTTGGAAGGCTTTGGCTTTTAGTACTTATACAATAGATCTATGTACAAGGCAGCAGCAGCAAAAAAAAAAAAATCAATCTACCCAACTACTTACGTCTCTCTTCTCCTTCAAATGAACTCTTAGAAAGCCATCTGTTGGATGACAGATTGCAGCTACAATGATAACTTTCTGCTTGTGTGGTATTCTGGGTTGGCCAACTGTGCTACTTGGCCTATATGCAGTATTTCTTAATTGTACATGGACTTCTCTCCTGTTTCTTGTGTACCTTGTGGTGGTTTACATGAATTTTTGAGTCCTTCTGAAAGAATGCTGGAGGCCTTACAACATGATTAAATAACAGTATGTGCATTAGTCTTCCCAGGCTGCTATAAACAAAATACGGTGAACTAGATGGCTTCCAAATAACACATTTATTTCTTATAGTCCTGGAGGCTGGATTCCAAGATGGAGTTGCCTTCAGACTCAGTTCTTAGTGAACGCTACCTACTCGCTGTAACAGTCAGTCACCTATTCATTTTACTCTCTCATAGCCTTTCCTTGGTGAATGTTCATAAAGAGAAAATCTCTCTTTCTCTTTTTTCTCTTTTCCTCTTCTTATAAGGATACTAATCCCATCATGTGGGTCTCAAACTCATCACCAATCTAAATTGTTTACCTCCCAAAGTTGTTAACTCCAAACACCATCACAGTGGTGGTTACAGCTTGCACAATCATATGTTGGAAAGACAAAAGCATTCAGTCCAGAAGAGTATGTTACTGAATCAATTTATTTCACATATTTTTCCTCTAGTGAGCATTTTTGGCTTCTAAGCACCAAACTAGAATGTTTAATGTGTCCGTGGATATCATGTATTAAAACCTCTTCTATTGTGTGGACTTTGAGAATAAAAATCTAGTTAAAGTAGAAGTAGGCCCTTTTGTGGTGGACTCAGTCAAAACCATTAACTCTCTCAAAAGTCTGACCTTGGAAGCTCATGAAAAGAATCTCTGCCTAGAGGAAAGTATCTCTACTTTGAATACAGTCTGTGCAATTTTCTATAGGAAAACTTCTCCTGAAGATGGCAGCCTTTCACTTTCAAGCCTGAGTTCATGCTGTTCCCATTCTAGAACACTCTTTGCTTTCCCCTCCAAGTGAAAAACATCTGCCCACACTTACATCTTAGATTTCTGTTTGGGTATTACCTCCTTAGGTGTTCCTGTTCTGTGTTTCCATGGATCCTGTTCTACCACCATCACAGTTCATTTCATTTGGTCATCACAGTTCCTTCTAAGCTATGTTTAGGAAAGCAAGAACCAAATCTTCCCATTCACCACTAACTGTATGCACAGCTCTAAGCATGATGTCTATAATAGTGTTAGAGCTGAAAATAGTGAATAACTAGATGCAAAGGTGAGTCATGGCATCAATGTCCAGCAAAGGGCTTATGCATGCTTGGAGAAAACTGAGATCAAGGCTGGAGGACATAGAGGTCCTTTCCAAGGATTTAGCATTCTAGAGTTCTAGATGGTCTGTCTTTTACATCAGAATGGGACACAGAGCAAGGAGATAGGAACATCATGAGGAAGAGAACCATCTCCCAAATCTAGGTGAAGAGAACAACTGAAGAACCACCTCCCAAATCCAGGTGAGGCTTGGAACCATCATGCCATCCCATCCTTTCTTTACAGCTCCACTCACGACCTAGTCCATGATTTATGGAACCTATTATGAAATAGAAACATGGAGCCCCTTGTCTAAAAACTATTATAAATTTCAAAACAGACAGAGCAGACCATTAAAACAAGCTTCTCCTATCAGTCCCTCCCAAACATGAGGCTCTGTGTGACTGCACAGGTTTCAGGGCCATGAAACCAGATACACTTCCTTGAGTACCAGTGCCCAAAAATTTATTTTCAAGTTTTCACAATTCACATTCTCCCACAAAGACCTCTTGGTACTGAAATGTCTGTTCTCAAGCTTACCTATCATTGGCCCATATTATAAACCAGCTATGTGTTTGTAGACAGAAATCAAGCATAAACAGTTTGGGTCTTGCTCTAATTTACCATGGTAGCTTGATCACTTCATTGAAAATAATATCATCGAAGCACAAATCTGGTCTTTCAACAAAACACAATCTTGTATATTTTACTTTTTGTCACATATGTTGACTCTGCCCTCCAATTTTCCACAAAGGTACCAAGAACAACTCAATCTTACTCACTGGGTAAACTGTATTGTTTAATTAGGACATTTTATTTGGGCATTACTCATATAGCACCTTGCATGAATCTGTCCTAATAACTACTGGGCCCTAATAACTACTGAAGCATCTTGGAAATAATTGATTTTTCATATCTGAAAGACATTTGTTATGCTATCTTAATGGTGATAAAATTTAAAAAAAAAACACATAGAAACAAAATGGAATTAAATGTTAAGATAAATGCTATATTTTGGCAATATTCTCACAAAATATCTGACAGATGTCAGTATCAGCATTACATGTTGTGTGAAGATATTCATCTTTTTCTATTATTAGATAAACTTCATGACCTAAAAGAAAATATGATGATTCAACATATCTAGGCAATGTCAAAACCAAAGTTTGCATATTGATTTTCCATGTTGATACATAGTTTGCTTTACTGTCTCCAAGTCAAGTATCAGAGTGAGTTTTGGCACACAATTGAATCTCTCAAAAGCAAAGGAATAGTTTAAGGAATTAGCAAGGGATTTATGGCTAATATTTTAAAATAATTATAGGGTCCCTAGGGGAAAATAAACCTGAACAATAAATTCTTAGTGGTCACTTATATACTGCATGTATAAAACCCATTTGAAAAAGAGAATGCAGCCACATTTACTGCTTCTTAATGTCTGCAGGATTTGTAATATTCTGCAGGGTACTGGTGACTGTACCTTGAGGGGGTATTGAAAGCTGGAAATCAAATCAGACTTTCTAGCACACAGGCAGCAAGGGATCTGCAAGCTGCTGCTACTAGCAAACTCTATTATAAGTGACCCACTCTGTTCTCATTTTTCAGAACTTATTGCAGTTAGACTTAGAGTTTCATTGCTGCATATTCATACAAACTTTTTTTTCCTCCCCTGTGGTAGTGCTGGCTGTGCTAGGACTTCTAGGTAAGCATTCTACCACTGAATTTTACCCCAAGAGTGAATTCTTCACAAATCCATCTTACTGGAAGAAAAAAGTTTGTTAGTTAATCCTAGACCCACTGATAAATCAGTTGAAGATTTTAGTGACAGAAATCATTTTAGTCAATTCCACATATGGTCTCACAATTCTGATTGTTTTCTAAATATATTGTAATTTTTATCTTTCTCATGTAGTCACACACACTCCTACAATCATGCAGGGTGTTATACAAACATAAAGACCAAAAGAAACTTCTAAAAGAGTCCAGGAATCCCTATTAGAGTGTGTAAGCAAATGTGAAAGAGCAAAAGTTGATTCAAGATACATGATTAAAATGAGCCACTGACGACCAGAGTGCAGAGATGAAATAGTGACCGGCTCCCCTGGTCCCATTTCACAGATGAAGAAACAGATTCATGGACCTTAGTGACTTGCATAGGGCTCCACATAAACTTAAGAGCTAGAACCTGACCTACATCATCCCATTCCCCAGGCCTATAAATATTACAGATCTATCAGCAGAAACAACAATGTCTTCTGTTAATTCCACAAATGACAGTATCAACAACAGTATGCCCAAGCACAGGCTTAATTATTTTAAATAGCATCTTACTAATGTTTCTTGTGTTTTTAATTTTGCTTTTGTTTTCCTTTAAGAGGCAAAATTTTAAATACATGTAGTATTTTATACGTAAATTATATAACAAGAGTAAATCCTAAGATGTGAGGTTTTTATCTTTTGACTTTTGTCCAAACTTGAAAACAGAAAACCAATTACAAAATACAAAAAGAAAATACCAAACAAAAAAAGTGCCAAAATAAAATATGATTATATAGTCAAATGAAAACAATCATGGAAGATTTAAATTTATTTTCAAAGCGACCAATTCTTCATTTTATTCTAAATATCTGCACAGAGACTAAAGACCTGACAGACTTAAGTATAAACCTCACTTAAGGAAAATCTTAATCTACTTTTCTAACTTGATTGAATCTTTACCTGGAGACCATTTCTAGAAATATGTACTCATAATAAGTGAGTAACTACCTTTGATTAATTACTTTGTAAAAATAATCATATTAAGAATATTTTTTCTTTATTACAATTTATGTAACATAAGCAATAAGTAAGTCAATGTATTATAATGGATAAAGTTATTTGACATAGAAGGTAAACAAAAGGACAACATAGATCTGACAATTCAGCTGAACGTTGAAGTATATCAGAAGTGATTGATTTGGCATCCCTGTGTATACATAAATAATTGATGCAAATTTACTTTGACCTACAAGATATTAACTAGTAACTAAAAACTCACAAAGATGCTTCTTTTTCTTTCTTTCTCCCTGTAACCCTCAGTTCTGGGGACTAAATCCAGGGCCTAGTACATGTTAAGCAAATACTCTTATCATTGAGCTATATCCCCAACCTTGGATGTTCTTAAAAAGAAGCCCCAGTGATAAGTCACCTGAATTCAGGTTCTTAGTGACTGTTCAAAGAAGGAAAGGTACTGAGCTTCTCTGAACCCACTTTCTTCATCTGTAAACACATTTTTTTTCCTCTCTCCTTATGAAGTAAAGCACTTAAAACAGTATCTGACACTAAGTACTGTCTAAGTTTGCTATTGCTCCCAACATCCACACAAAAGGAGTTCTATAAAGTAGAGGAAAAGTCCACTTGATAGTCTCTCTTAGAAGTTTGTAACTCATTAGAATAATAAAAGATCTGAGATTAAAATATTAAAGGTTTCTGTAACAAAGAAAACTGTTTGAATTTATTTAATCCAGCATACCTAGAAATTACTGAAGCAGCTTCTTACAATGAATAAATACTAATCTCCTACAGCTTAAACATGTTTATTGATCTGTCAAAACAAGCCTAAGAAGTTATTCTAGCCTTTTCATCATTAATCAAGCCTTATTTTTGTGTTGAGTAACTATCTGGGCAAAGACAGACCAAAGAAATAAAATCATGAAGGAAAAAAATCAAACAAGCAAGAAAAGCCATAGCAATGATAAAGTAGAAATAATTAACCATGGGAAAAAATGAATAGAAGGATAATATAAAATGTGGAAGATATTTTAAAAGAAAAAGTACTCATGCCCACCAATCATTAGTAGTTTCAGATGATACCTCTGAGTCCATTCTGTACAAAAGCCTGTAGGATTCCAGAACCTCTTACAAGATTTCTGGACATACCACTGACCCTTTCTAAAACCCATTATTTTATAAAATTGATACTCTTTGGTGGAGGTATTATTTTGGGACATGAGCAGAATTTTATTTTGCTTTTGTTTTTATAAAAAATTATTTGTTCTTTATGTGGCAGGGTATTGTTTATTTAAAAAAGCTTCTAATTTATATTTAGGTGATTAAATATATAATTGTTGCTTACATGTGAAACCCTAAGTATTACTTCTTTGTATAAAACTTATCCAAATAGTGATATTTACTCAGAGACTAATGCCATTCTCATGTACAGAACCTAAAGCTATTAACACTCCAGCTTTACTTAATACTTAAATCCAGCAGTTCAACTGAACTCATTTAAATCTCTGCATTTAATATGGTGACACTTTTCATCTAAAATTTTGAATTTTGTCAGCCTTAAATATATATTTCTTTGTGGAATAGACTTTTCCAAACTGATTATAATGGTTATGTATATTTTTTCTCAGAATACAAAAAGTTCTATAAATCTATAACTGCTATTTTGATAAAAGAATTAAACTATCAAGCAACTTTAAGGTGAATTTTGGCAATGTTTTTTATTTTTATTTTTTTATTATTATTAATTTTTAATATTTATTTTTTAGTTTTCGGTGGACACAACATCTTTGTTTGTATGTGGTGCTAAGGATCGAACCCGGGCCGCACGCATGCCAGGCGAGCGCACTACCGCTTGAGCCACATCTCCAGCCCGGCAATGTTTTTTAAATTGAAGTTTTTTTCATATTATCATAAGAGATAAAAAATAATTTTAATGGTACATTATAGAAGCATTATTTCCTAGGAAATCAAAGAACTCTGAGAAGCTTTCCAAGGTTAATTTGTATTTACAAAATATAAAGCTCATTGTTAATTAATTAGGCTTGAAAATGTGTATAATTGTAATTTCTTATCAGTTTCTACATAAATCTTTATATTTAATATATATCATTTAAGCTCTTAGCATCATTTAGTCTAAGATCTATTAAATAGATCAAAAACTTTTCATCTACATCTATGTCCTCTATAAATCTATTAATTACCTTTTGATGAATAACCAAAATGCATGTTTGGTTTTCATAAAGGAAACATTTTTGGTAAAGGAAACATTAAATCTATATTTTTATATTTCAGTTGATTGGGAGGAAAAAAGAAAGAGCAACATAATCTGTTTTCACATGATTTTTGTGTGAATGTAAAACCACCCTGTGCCTACACAATGACTTCATTCCCAAGCCCCAGAAATGTGATATTCTTCTCCAGCATAAGCATTTATCATTCACTTACAAAGAACTCAGTATTTAAAAACATATAAATACAATGGAAAAGCACTGAATTGACACTTATGATAAAATGCATTTGATTAAGACTTAATAAAGCACTGTGTATAGTACTAGTGAATAATGCATTGCCAGATAAAGTTGGACACAAAGCAAATACAGTGTCAAAGCTAATCTCGCTGGGCATTATTCAGCCATATTACTTTCTTTATTACTAGATTAAAAAATGCATATTGTGTTTCAGCAGCTTTTTTCATTATTTCAACACATAACACAAGTGCTCTTTGGAAAAGACCACCTAATTCCTAAAAGAACTACTGTGGTACAGTAGGAAACCACAGAGGACCTGGCATGGGTCTTAGTGACGTGGGTTCCCATTATTACAGTTAACAATGTGGTTTGGTTTAAAGCATTAGTTTTCAGAAGCTATTTTTTTTAAATGCCTGCTATATTTATCTTTCCCTTCAGAAAGTACTAAACCAGAAAATCAGTAAACAACATTTCCTAACTCTTTTTGTAGAAATATAGTTAAGGAAAAGAAGATAATTTTTTTTTCATTTATCTGGATCTTAACTCTTTTCTGTCTGATAATACTTTTACTTTTATTATATTTTAAAGCTTGATTTTTTTTTCAAGTTTTGGCCATCTGTTTTATATATACATTAGTCTCTTTATTCAGATTCGCTCAAAATAGAACTCAGGCCAGCTAGATTTTGGGGGAGAGGTTTACAACCATAGAAAGGAGGCAATGCAACAGGGAGGAGAAGATAAACAATGTACGATATGTTAGCAGAAATTAATACCCAGTGCAGCTTAACTGCATTTGGTATCTCTGAGATTCAGTGTTATCTCACCCAAGAAGGAAAGGAATTCAGGCATTTCTACCTAAGGATGCTACAAATGGGGAGAGAGGTGAGGAAAGAAGGAGAATCACTGATTGTATCCTTTTTTTTTTTTTCTTGACTGCTATGTTATCTCTAAGCAGACTCCAGTGGTCAGAGAAAGCCTTAGGTTAAGAAATGCACATAATGGAGTGGGGAAGCCAGCTACTAACTTGGCAATAATAAGGTCCAAAGGTATTCAGGGCACAAAGGACATCTTCTGTAATCTTGATCTAAATAGGCTTTTTGTTCCAAAGACATTTTGTCTCTAATATGCACTTTAACCCACTACTTACTCTAGTGTATAGGCTTTTTCCATGTTCCTTAGTCTCTTGGAGACTCATCTATTTCTTTAATATCCCAAGGGCATGCATGGTGTTTCAGAATTTCCCAGTCATCACCAAAATTTCAACAGTTGTCTCCTTCAGCCCTACCCATAGATATAATTCTGCCTCTTGTCTTCTTCTGCCAGAGGGACTTAATTCTTAAAATTACAGCTGTCAGTAATATGGATGTGCCATATTTATGTGTCTCATGAATAGGCTGATTACAAGCAATTGATTTGGAGAACACCTTTTGTTCTTGTAAGCAGTGAGAGAGGTAGATGAAAAGGGCTCTGCATAAACAACAGATGAGGGTGTTGGGTTGGTTTCTTGAATATAAGAGAAAATGATCATTATCTTTGGGAAAGATAACTCAATATATCAAGCTAGATAACTCATATATACATGGAGGTAGTTTGCATCCAGTATGCAGTATAAAGAACCTACTTCGTGTTGCTTAACCTTAAGTCTATCACCATCACTACTGAACAATTCATGCCTGGTATTAAACAACATTTATGGGGAGTCGTCATTTTCAACTAACTTCCCACACTAGGTCTCAGCAGATCAATCCAAACCAGAATGGAGTCTCCTGGGGTAAATACCACCCAATCTAAAGGAACCAATTTAAAGAAGAAACAAATGAACAAAAAGAGACTGCAGTCAACCAGAGTCAGTGGAATAATGAAGTCTCCCCTGTTTTAACCATATAATAAAAGTAGTTTGGAAACAAACAAATCCACTTTTTGTCCCATATTTATGCTTCCTTCAGCCCTTTTCTGTCTATAAAGCCAAACTCCTCTGCTCAGTTCTTGGGAACAATCATGCTATTTTACAGAATGAGGTGCTATCTGATTCTAGAATCATGAATAAAAGCCAATTAGATTTCTAAGTTTGTGGCAATTTTTTCTTGGGTGCTTCATTTCATACAGGCTTATTTGCATATCTAAATTGATATTACATGTGTAGCAATATATTCCTCCTGTATCAGGTCAACATACATTTAGAGAATTTATAAGTAAGCGCCATCTCCTAGTTATTCTCTAGTTTTTCCACCTGTTCAACAGATCAGATCCTGTATGTTTTTTGTTTTGTTTTGTTTTTTTATAATCTTAAAAGTCTCAGAACACTCTGTTTAAACTTCCTCTGGCAGTGGATCCTGAGTGAGCCAATCACTGGTGGTTTACACTGCTATTTCATGTGACTACATACTTTTTCAACTGTTCACAGCTCTGGTCAAGAGGACTCCTACATCCCTGAAGGCAAGAACTTTGCAAAACCCATTCTTTTAGTCCCTCAAGATGTTTGTGAAATTGAGTCACTGAGACTTCCTTACCTGAATCCTGGAAGATCTTCTAAGTCTCACAATGCCAATAAAAACATGAGAACTTGTCATGAGCAAGCTGTGCAGTAAAAGAACTTAGTGAACACCTGAGAAGGAGGGCTGACTAGTAGCAATGGCAGCTCTTCTCAAGAACAGAGGAGGAATAAATGTCTAACTGAATCAGGATGATACACACAGGTTAAACATCAATTTCAAGCAATGAAACAGAAAACAGCATCAGAAGCCTACCAACCAAGAAAAGCCCAGGACCAGATGGGTACTCAGTTAAGTTCTACAAGAGCTTCAAGGAAGAACTAATACCAATGCTCATCAAATTATATCATGAAATAGAAAAAGAGGATACACTTCCAAACTCATTCTATGAGGCCAATATCACCCTGATTCCAAAACTAGACAAAGACACACCAAAGAAAGAAAACTTCAGACCAATATCTCTAATGAATACAGATGCAAACATTCTTAATAATATTCTGGCAAATCAAATACAAAAACATATCAAAAGGATAGTACACCAAAGTCACATATAATGTTGGAGCAATGGAGGCCAAAGAGACCTCTACCTTAGGTCAAGGCATAGAACACATGATTCTAGACACAAGAGAGTATATTTTATTCCAAGTATTAGAATCACAACTTTTTTTAAAGTGACATGCTGAGGTTTCATTGTTAGCTACACAGAGGCCAAATCTCAGCCTTTGGCAGATTTCCCTTCCAAAATTTGGTACATTTAGTGCTGTTGAATTTTCTCAATTATACTTGGCAATGCTTGTCAATCAATTGCTCATTTTCCACTTTAAAACCTTTCTTCTGCCTGAGTAGTAATAAAGAACCCTTTCACCCATCCCTCTAAATGATCCTTAATTAGAATGAAGGTTTATAGGAGCACTAAGAGATAATATGGCCAAATTTCACAAGAATTGTTAGATTACACCTTGTGTTTCCTACCCGAGACCTCTAAGTCAATACTTATAGAGTGACAGATCTCTGTAAATCATTGCATCTTACTTAAGCTAATGCATGATTATCCCCCTCAACCAAATTACAACTATTATGCTTGTTAATGTTTGTCCCAATAACCATTGTCTACTGGAGGAAGGAAAAAAACTGCCTTGCTCTACTTCATGAGCATGAACAGTCACTTGTAGCAATGTGTTTATTTTTAACTCACAAAAGTAACACATGAATAATCATTATAAAAAACAAAAACAATACACACACAAGCCAGGCACAGTGGCACATGCTTGTATCTCAGCAGCTTGGGAAGTTGAGGCAGGAGGGTCAGAAGTTCAAGGCCAGTCTCAGCAACTTAGTGAGGTCCTAAGCAACTCAGAGATAGCCTGTCTTTAAATTAAAAAAAAAAAATACAAAAAAGGGCTGGGGATGTGGCTGTGTGGATGAGTGCCCCTGGGTTCAATCCCCAGTACCAAAATAAAGAAAACAAAACAAAAACATACACAAATGAAGATAGAAATGTGTACAAGAAAAATTTAAGCTTCTCCTTGACCCTCTTTCCCCGTCTCTGCAAGACATTCAGAATTGATAGTTTGCCATGAGCCCTTTCAGAGCTATACTACTCACGCAAACAGAGATTGCATCTGATCTAAATCTTGTCTTTATTATAAGTTACAAAGTTACTTAAGCAACAAAGTTCCAAGGTTATCATAAAACAAATTCTGACACTGTGAAATCAAAGATATTTAATGAAAAAAATAACTTATCTCTCTCTTCAACTGTCCTCCAGGGCCAGGGTCCCCACATAACTTATTTGCATTTTCTTATTTTATCTTCTCACGGTTTCTTTCTTGTTCATAGATTTATAGATATGAAAGTATATATAACCAGTATATGATTTTTTTACAAATCTGAAATAACACTCCATGTATCTCAGTAACTTGATCTTCCTTTAACCAATACATATACACACAGTATAATTAAAAATAATATTAGTGCATAAACATATATATACTGTATATGTTATGGTTTGGATGTAAGGTATCCCCCAAATACTCATGTAGAAACAATGCAAGAAGGTTTAGAGGAGAGATGATTGGATTATGATAGCCTTAACCCAGTAGGTAAATTAATCTCCTGATGGGGCTTAAATGAGTGGCAACTGAACGCAGGTAGGGTGGGGGTGGAGGAGGTGGGTCATTGGAGATGTTTGGGGTATATATTTTGTAACTGATAAGTGGAATCTTCTCCGATTTCTGATCATAATGTGAGCTGCTTCCTTCTATCACACTCCTTGTCCCTGATATAAGGCCTTACTTCAAACCCTGAGAAATGGAACTTCTATGGACTGAGACCTCTCAAACTGTGAGCCCCCAAATAAACTTTTCCTCTTCTAAAATTGCTCTTGTCAGATCTTGTAGTCACAACAGGAAAAAAAAAAGCTGATCAAAACAGTATGTATTTTAAATAGGTATCCTTTCAAATCAATAGACACCAATCTCATTGTCTTGAATAGCTTTATCATAATCTATAGGATGACCATAACTGACTTAACCATTTTCTTACTGAAATATGTTCAGATTATTTATGTGATCAAAAGAAGAACCCCTGGATTTTAATCTTTATGTATCACAGCCTAATTAAAGTAGGGTAAATTCTCTAAAGTGTTAATGGGTATATCAATTATTTAATTTTACTAAGTATTTTCTGATTACTCTTCAAATTTTTGAAACAATTCATATTCCCTCAAAAAATGCCCATTTCTCTACATCCTATCCCTATATAAAACGAATATTTTTCACTCAATCTCTGTATAAAAAGTAAAATTGAGTAATCTATTTTTATGTTAATTGATCATTTAGGATTTATTACACAATATTTTACCCAGATAAGATCCTTTGCTCAAATTTGATAAGGTGAATTGTTTCTTTTCTCCAGCTATTCTCTTTTTTAGTATTTTCTTAGATATCTGAGGTATTTACAAACCTCCCTATATAAATTTAATTCTGTTAATTCAATAGATTCAACACATAAGCACTCTGCTATGGTTTGTATTCGTCTCCTAGAAAATTCATGTTGGAATTTAACTCCCATAGTAGTGATAGTAAAATGTAGGAATTTGGGGGAAAGTGATTAAATTATAATGATGCTGTTCTCATGAGTGGATTAGTAGTGCCTTATTAAAGGGATGAGGAAACTGTCTTAGACCTACTTTATCTTTCTGCTTTGTTCTTCTGCTAGGTGAGAACATAGGATTTGTTCACTCTCAAGGATAGGATAACAAGGCACCATCTTGGAAGGAGAGAGAGACTGGACCCTCTCCAGATACCAAACCTGCTGGCACCTTAGTTGTAGACTAAGACTCCAGAACTGTGACAAGTAAATTTCCATTGATTGTAAATTAACCATTCTATGGCATTGTATCATAGCAGAACAAATGGACTCAGACATATTGTCAATATAGAAATAACTGCCTGAATGTAATAAATAGATAATAGATAGAAAATAGAAGGAAAGAAGAATAATTTAAGTTGACTGGCTTTCCATATTATACTATCAAAGAGTAATAAATTCTTTAAAAATTATCTTCAAAGTTACTGATATCCAAGGCCAGGAGAGTGCTATGTCTAGAGAAGAAAGGGAGGAACCAACATCACTAATCTTAAAGATCCTTTTGTGTGCTATATAAAATCATGAATATTGTGTCCTTTAATTTCCTCAATAGTTTATGAAGAAGGCTGAGATTATTAAACCAATATTATTGATGATGAAATCGAGGTTTATGGGGCTGGGGATGTGGCTCAAGCAGTAGTGCGCTCGCCTGGCATGCGTGCGGCCAGGGTTGGATCCTCAGCACCACATACAAACAAAGATGTTGTGTCCGCCGAAAACTAAAAAAAATAAATAAGTATTAAAATTCTCTCTCTCTCTCTCTCTCTCTCTCTCTCTCTCTATCTATCTTTAAAAAAGCATAAAATGTCTGTTAAAAAAAAAAGAAATCGAGGTTTATCAGAATTGTTAAGTAACTTGCCCAAAGAATACAACTAGTTTGTGGAAGAGTGAGAAGTAAAACTTGACTCTATCACTTCTCTCTCATTTCACCTCCTCCAGATTCTCTACAATATATTACATTTGCTTGCTGTATATTTAACACTCACTGGACCAATCAAGTTTTAGTAAATAGACTAAACTGTAGGTACCAGGGAGAATCAAAATCATGATCATTGGATTAGTTGATATCCAAACATAATCTGATCAGATTAGCATTCTGAATATTTACGGTAATCCTTCATTGTCAGGAGCCACTCTGGAAATACACGCCCTTAAGTCCTGAGCAAGAGATACTGAACAATCATTGCACCCTGCAATAACTTGGGTTTTACTATCACTGGGATAATGAGGTGAGGCTCCAGGAGTAGGCGTCACTGGGCGGGGTTGAGTTACACTCACTAGTTCCTTTGTAATCCTACCCCTTGCCCTCATTTGAATGGCTTCTCCCCAGCAAAACCAGGTTTGAGGCATGCTCTTTCTCTTTCTTGCCTGCCTTGCCTCCTTTGTGGGAGTTGTGTTAGAGGAGCCGTCATAGAACCCAAAGAAAAAGGTATTTCTCTGGCTCTGTGTGATTATTTTGTGTCAGCCCAGTTCACCTAGAGTGACCCTGGCTGGTTTAGTAGTGTCATAGCACATCATTACCCTTGCCTCCGCGTGCTTCTTTGGTGTTATTCTTCTCCTCTCCTACACACACATAATTTCTGGATTCAGTAGATTAGGCAGGTGTGTCCTGAGAATCTATTTGTTAGGTGTCATGTTGTTGATGCTAATGTTCTGAGGACCAGATGTTGCACATTATGCATCCCTTCAAGAGAAAAGTCACTTGTGGGGAGGGAGTGGGTGAATAGGTGGGTTATTCACCTTTGAATTATGCAATATCCAATATAATGCTTTGACTATATTATTGACTTAGGACTTCCTTTGGAATCATGTGAGTGGAGTGGATGTTGCAGGATTATAATGTACTGAAAAGTTGTGATACACGTGAACCAAAGGGATCAACTAAAAGAATATCACATTCTCAAACAATAAACCTGAAGACCATAATCTGAGCAATCCATAGAATGTAAAAAGAAGTTGCTAGGAGAAGAATGTGTCATTCATTCATTTCAGTTTTAAGAGTAAATATGTGCAAACTCACTAAGGGATATGTCACTATTTTGTTAGCTCTGTAACAATGGCCCATCCTTGTGCTCTGACTATAGCCCTTGCTGCTCTGCTACTGAGGCTTGCTTGCTAACTTTATTTATTTATTTTCTTTCTGAGACTTAATTTAAAAGGGACATGTTTTCTGTTTCTCTTCACCCTCTCTTCCTCCCTAACCTCAGGAGAAACAGGATTACCTTTTTTCCATTCTAGGCCAGTCATCCTCTTTGAGCACATACCCACCAAAGGAACTAAGTAATTCAGACTGCAGGGGTGACACCAGGAGATCTAAGAAATGCCTATTTCTCAAATTAACAAGTGAATCACAATCCGCCATCCCCACAGGGAACACCTGGAATGAAACCACCTGCTTTAAAAAAAAACCCTCTGTTCTCTCAGGTGGGCAGAATCACAGCCTCTGGGACAGGAGTCCCCTGTGCTTCTCCTTTTTTAGCAAAGCAATAAAATTTTTTCCTTTTTCCCAAAACCAAGTTATTGGATTGGCATGGGGGCAAGGACTGAGCTTTTGGTCACATCCCTTAAATGCATATTCTCCTAAAGACACTGTAGTTCCCCATTTCATATATTCTCATCCTATCTACCCCTGTAAAGGTAAAATTTCTAAGCTGATTCTAAGCTGCAAAAGTCTGAGTTAAAGTGTAAAAGATTGGGCATTGTAAAGCTTCTAAATGGCAAGGCCTGGGCTAAAAAGTAAAGACTAGGTATTGTTAAAATTCTTCTGCTAGCCCCGGAACCTGTAATCTCTGTAGCTGTTAGGACAATGCTGGAACTGCCCAATAAATATCTCCATTGATTCCCTGGTTGTTTAATAGCTAAGGACTCCAGGTAGCATGGCATGTAAGCATCTAGGCTCCAAAACCAATCAGTTTAAATTTGTACACCCCCCCCCCTCGCTTAGGAATGACCAATCACCCCTTCCCGCCCTGTTCCCGCCAATGAATGTACTAATCCCGTCTCAGAGTTGTTGTTCAATTTTTCCTGCGCCTCATGATGATTTGTTCTGATGTATGCAAAGCCCACCGCCCTCTCCAGAAAGTGTACTTAAGCTCTGTTTGACCTCTGCTCTGGGCTCTGGGCTGCTCTCCCTTCTTGAGTGAGCACAGAGCCCCAGCGCGTTGGAACAGATCCCCAATAAATTCCCCCCCTGCGATTGCATGAAGTAAGTCTCTTGAGTGGTCTCTCCCTCCGATGCTCCGCCGGACCCCTTAACATCCTCAATGTCCCTTCATGAGTTAAATGAATTATTTATATTTTCACTGTTGAGTTGTAAGAGTTATGTACATTTTCTAGATATAAGTCCCTTGTCAGGCATGAGATTAGGAAATACTTTACGCAATTCTGTAAACTAGCTTTTCACTTTTTAACTGTGTCCTTAGAAGCATAAATTTTTAAATGTTGATGACATTCAACTTGTTTTCTCTTTTATTGCATGTGTTTTTTGTTTCGTCTCTAAAAAACCAGTGCCTTAATGCAAGCTCATGAAATTTATCCTGTATTTTCTTCTAGTCAGAGTTTTATAGTTTTTACTCTTACATTTAAGTCTTTAATCCATTATGAGTTACTGCACACATTAGGAGGTGTGAAATAGGGGAGTTTAATTTCCCTCTTTTCTTATAGATATCCAGGGATTCCCAAAACCATCTGTTGAAAAGACAAAATTCTTTTGTCTTTTTCTACTAAACTGTCTAGCACTCTTATTGAAAAGTGATTGGTCATAAGAATAAAGGGTTTAGCTGGGGACTCTCAATTCTATTACATTGATCTATATTTCTATTCTCATATTAGTGATACCACTGTTGACCAGTGAGAGTCCTTGCTTCCCCAGTGTTGAAGAATAACACCAAAGAAGCACGCCAAGGCAAGGTCAGAGTAGAAATTAGAAGTTTATTAAAGGACAGCAGAAAAGACTTCTCCCAGAGGAAGAAGGGGACCCAAGAGGTGGAATCCTTGGAAGTGTGGTTATCTCCCCTTTTTATAGTTTTGGTGATGGAATGTAGATTGGAATGGTTGGGACACAGGTGGGCCAAACAAGTAATCTGGGCAGGAAGGACTTCATTATCACTTCTTTGGGATGGGCTATCTCCAAATCTGTTGGGGGCTGTTCATTAACATTTCTTTGGGGTGGACTTTGGCCTAGGGCCTTTCCGGGACTTCATTAACATTCCATGAGTTGTCCTGTGTTTCCCCGGAATCTTTGTCAGCATGGCCTCCATTTTAGATTTCACTTGGTGTTAGATCTGATTTACCTAACTACACTGACTACCTAATTTTAAATCTGGCTTCATTAGTACCACACTATCTTGCTAACTATGAGATCAAGAAGTGTATCCTCCAACTGTTCTTTTTCAAGATTGTTTTTTGCTGAGGGCCATTACCAAGTAGATATGACGCATCGTAATCCTTGCCAGTGTACCCCATGTTAAATGGACTTGCCTTGGAAATTTGCTGGGACCTTGCTTGTGTGTTTGAGAAAGGTGACCCTGCTCAATCACCAGGGTGGATCCAGGATTAGGGTGTATTCCTGCAGGAAGTATCTCCGTCCTTGGGTTTAGGGCGTGACAATAGGAGTTTTAGGGAAGTTGAGGTTGAAGATTATTGCTGCTGGGATTAGGGTGTTCCTGCTGCTTGTTCCCATTGAGTTCTCCTGAGATTCAAATGGGATTTGAAAAAAGCCTCCTGGAGTAGGATTTGGGATCGGACATATTGGAATTGCCCCTGAACGTATGTGGAGGCTGGTGTGAGATCGGGAATAAAGAATTGCTGTTTGAACCTACAAAGCTGTGGTGCCTCCTGATTCTGGTGCCCCGCAAGACATCGGCAGTTTTTGTTATTCGATGCCCCTTGAATTTCCACATGAATTTTAGGACCAGCTTGTCAATTTTTGGAAAGCCAGCAGGGTTTTGATAGGTATTGCAGTGAAGACTGATGACTTTCTTTCTTTATTTTTTTTAAATATAATATTCCAAGTCAGCCCTGTTTGGGGCAGACACTTTTGTTCAAGAAATGGTCAAATTTAATTTTTTCTCAAATTTAATTAAAATATTCTTTGGTAAAGAAGGATTAAAAGTATATTTAAAACGTATATTTAAGAGAAAGAAAAACATTTTTTCCTGCTTATATAAGCATGCCTGATATCAATAATAGAGAAAAAATAAAGCTAAGAAAAGTCATAATAATCAATAACTCTTATCCTAAAGAATTAATCGTTATGAGAGTTGGGTAGAATTTTTTTCCATCTTCTGGTGAAAGGGTAAAGTTTCTAAGCTGCAAAGCCTGAGTTAAAATGTAAAGGACTAGGTATTGTAAAGTTTCTGAACTGCACACAGAACCTGAAATTCCTGAGGCAGTTAAGACAATGCCCGGTACTGACCACTTAGTTGTTTAATAACCTAGGACCCTGTGCAGTTTGGCAAGTAGGCATTCAGGGCCTGAACCAATCAGTTTGAATGTATCCCCTCCTTAGGAATGACCTATCACTCCAGCCCGACCTGTTCCCGCCAATGAATGTGCTAATCATGTATGAGAGCTGTTGTTCAATTTTCCTGCACCTCATGATGATTTGTTCTGATGTATGCAAAGCCCCCGCCCTCCCCAAAAAGTGTACTTAAGCACTGCTTAACCTCTGCTCTGGGCTCTGGACTGCTCTCCCTTCTTTAGTGAGCATGGAGCCCCAGCATGCTGGATTCTCAATAAATCCCCTTTTGCTGATTGCATGAGCCAGTCTCTTGGTGGTCTCTTCCTCTGACGTTCGCCGGACCTTTACACTGGATTAGTCAACTTTTGTTTTGATAACAAATTGGAAAACTCCAAAATTCAGGGGTTTCTAAAATAAAAACATTTATTTCTCACTTTCTATGTTGGTGACTATGAGTTTGCTGTGACTCTGCTCCATGTATTTTCCAGAACCTGGGCCTGTATAGCAGCCATCAGATGGATATAATGATCTCCTGATAAGAGGAAAGGCAAGAGTGCTAGTGGGAAACTTGGTTCTGCAGATTTCTGCTTGGATGCAGTATCCATCATGTCTGTTGGTATTCCATCAACCAGACCAAAGTAAGTCATGTGGCCAAGCCTGTTCGTAGATTTTTTTAATTGTAGTACTGCCAGTCATATGGCAATGGGTGGGGATGTGGATGCTATGGTTGAAAGTGGTTTCAGTGTGTTTCCCAAGGGTTAATGTGGTAGAAGCTTGGTCCCTGGCAGGGTGACACTGAGAAGTGGTATGGAACATTTAAGAGATGGAATCAGGTGAAAAATCATTGGGTGTGTTGCCTTCAGAAGAGATTAACATAGTTCTTGTGGGATTAGTTCCCCTGAGAGAGTCCTTACAAAAAAAGAGTGAGCCTAACCCCTGAATCTGGTTTTGGCTTTCTGTTTCGCTATGAAATCTGTCTTTCTCACAATTGCTTCTGCTGTGATGCCATTTGTCATGATGAGATGAGGACAAGGAAGCCCTCACCAGAGGCTAAATCTATGTGGCCACCCAATTTGGATCATTTTAGAAAATTGTGAGTTACGTAAACTGAGCAAACTTTTTTCTTTTAAAATTACCTAGACTCAGACATTTTATTATAGTAACAGAAAACAGATAATACAATCTTCTTATAAGAAAGTAGGAGACAAATTATTGGAAACAAACATGCAGTGTCCCATTCCTTTCTTGGATGAATGGGTTATTTTGGAATATTGCAGACTGTTTCCTCAGTATTTACATTTATTTAAAATTATCTCAGAAATTCTCCTGGACACACAGAATTTTTTTCTCTAAAACTCGAGCAATTTTATACTCAAAATACCCTTCTTTTAATCTATGCTTATAATTAGTATAAGTTCTAAGATTATTAATCATCATATGGGACTATTCTTGTATATATTAAACTATTTCAGTTTGTAATAGCACTTGTAAAAGAGAATACCCAAATGCCACATTCTAGAAATAAAGAGACACAATAAGTGAATTCAAACCTAATCAAACCACGTATGTGAGTGACAAGCAAGGGCTTTATTGACATGATCTTAATGATTTTTGCTTTTCCCATCCAATTCATGTTGGGGTTCAAATGGATAAAATCAGAGGAAATACAATTTTATATGTCTGGTGGTCTATAACTGAAAAATCAAAGGATAAATATGGAATAAAACTAATAGGTTGGCCGCTATTATTGCCATAAACATACAGTGAGACTCTTCCTCTGGCTGCTAATGATGTATGATTTCCTTTAACAGCAACAACATAAAAACGATTGCCTAGCGCACATGCCCTTATTAACCATGGCATTTTCTTTTGCTACAAGCTGTTTCTCTAATAACAAACATCTGCATTTTATAGACCAGCCTAGAATTTTCTAAGAAAATTAAATGAAGACTATATTCTTGCTGACACAGATGAACAGAAAAACTGATTATAATCCCTATTAAAAGACACAGGGAGAGAAAGAATACAAGCATACAAACTGCCAGTTGATAAGATGCAGATTTACCAGGCAAAGTTGTGGCAAATAGACAATCCTTCAAGAGAAAAGTATAATTTACTTTTCAGATGAATTACATTTGCTTAAAAATTGATGGCACAGTTGTGTAGTCCTTTATTTGAAGGAGAACATATGGAATGGTTGGTTTTAAAGTAGAAAACAGGGTATGTGTCAGCTTGGTTAAGATGAAGCTGTTTGTGTTTGGCAGAATCCCTTTTTGGCATGATTCTTTTTGGAGAAGAGTTACCAACTCAGAGATCCATGCAGCTTGGATGGTGGACATGAAGGAGCAGTCATTACACCCCAAAGGTTGGCCTTGTTGGGTGGGGTGATACACATTCAGGTGTTGACAGTTTCCAGCTTGATCTCACTCTCCCTGCTGTGTTTACAGGTCCTCTTTTCCCAACTGCTGGCCCAAGCCATCAACAAGTCCAGCTCTAACCATCAAACAAAAAGGCAACAGCCTCTCATAGACAATAACTCCCCTTTACAGTTGCAATCTGACAGCTGGACATGCCTGGCTTGCACTAGTCCTTTGAAAGCTCTGGAGTATCTACCTACATCTCATACATAGATATCTATAGGAAGGGCTGAATTTTTTCTGATAGTGCAACTCTCTTGGACCCTAATTTGCCCAGCTTTCTCATAATTTTTTTTTTTTGTCTTAGAATCGACTCCTTCTTCTATAATTCACATAGTCATTTGTTTCCCAGAGTGAACCCTGAGTTATACTAACTGACATCAGAGTTGCAAGAGATTTTAGAAATTTTCAAGAATTACTTTCTAATACCAGGGTAGCCCAGCGGGAGAGGTGAGTGTTTTGAATCACTGGTTGATAACAACTTGACCACAAAATTAGTGCTGCTTTTTCATTGCTTTCTCTGTATGTTTCACAGTCTTGGTTTCAGTCTTCTTCCTCTACTGACTTTCATTAGAGTTTTAACAATATCATTAAAAGTAATGCAGAAAAGCTTCCGTGTGGAGAATGTGCTCACAAACAACAAGAGTCCCCCTCTCCTCCTATAAATTCATTTTTGTCGACTACACATCCCAAGGACCTCTACAATAGCCTCCCTCCCAGATGGTCATGAAGATATGTGGTTTAATAGCCTTAAGGACAAGGATTTCACTAATTTCTGAGAGCAGTCCACTCGCTGTTGGCCTGTGAAAGCTCCATAGAGAAAGTTAGTTGTGGAACTGAGCCAGACTTGATCAGCCTCCTTCTATCATCTGTGTGCTAGCTCTCATTTATCTACCTCAGGTAGTGAGTCACATCTGCTGAGAATTGTGTTGTGTGTGTGTGTGTGTGTGTGTGTGTTTTGTTTTGTTTTTTAACATGACAGATTTTCAAATTACTAGAGGTAGCTATTCTTTTCCTTTTTTTTCCTTTGAGAATAAAGACACCCAGTTCTTCCAAGAGTATTAAATGTCATTTATTTTGTAAAATAACATGTGTGTGAGAAGGACAGAGATAGAGACAAACAGAAAGAGAGGCAGAGAGGCAGAGAGGCAGAGACAACACTATTGTTCCAACACTAGGCATCATGAAAGGTTACAATATTATGGAATTTTGTTTAAGAGCAAACTTTTTTTTTAGTTGTAGTTGAACACAATATTTTTATTCTATTCTATTCTATTCTATTCTATTCTATTTATGTGGTCTTGAGGATCAAACCCAGTGCCTTGCACATGCTAGGGCAGCACTACACCGATGAGCCGCAACTCCAGCCCTGAAGAACAAACTCTACTGAATAATGCCCAACGGGCTAGTCCTAAAACTTCCCAGTGTTTGCTGACACACAGTTGCTGTTCTCTTATGAGGCATTCACTCTGGATGGCCACCTTCTTATGTCATAAACCCATAAGAAAGTCCATTGGTAGAACTAGAGACCATTTTGAAGGTTTTTAATGAAAAACATTTTTAGAATGACTTCATAGCCCAATGAGATTCTATGTCAACTATACCTCACTCCAGAAAATGTATATGATATGAGATCTTAGGGTGAAAAAATCTTCATGATTATACCACAATTGGTGGGACATCAGTTATAACATGATTTTACATCTATGGTTAATAGTCTTAGAACCATAAAAGTTTATTTTTTTACTCTTTGGCATTTAGCTTTTTTTTAGTCACAGGAAAAAAAAACAATTTCTATTGAACAAAATTTCCTTATTAAGGAGAATTCTCAATGAGAGGATATGAACAGAAAAGAAATGTCAGAATTATGAATACAGTATTGTTATTTAAAAGGGAAAATGCTAGCAAAGAGCACATCAAAATCTTTAATCTTCACTAATTTGTAAAGGGTGAATCACAAAATTGTTGAAGCTCAATTCCCAAATTGCTTGAATTGAGATGATCAATAAGCAAATAGCAGCTTCCATTTTGCAAAGCATGTAACTATGATTTCCAAAATAGCTCTATCTTCATCTCAATTCTGAAAAACTTCTATAGCATGACACTGTAACTTACAGCATGGCATTGTAATAAAGAAACATTGGAATGAACCCAGGATTTCTCCACAACTTCAAAGATAGGCAACTAAGAAATTACTGGATTAGAATGATTACCAATGCCCACATTCAGTTCTATCATTCCTGCTATTCCAGGATGTTGTTCCCCCGATGACCACCACAGTACAATAGAGGCTTCAAATTGTCATCAATTAAGTTTCTAAAATAAAATCTGACTAGATGAAAGTTTCTCTGTTGTGCTTTGTTAATGTTCTACCATGACTTTGCTTTGTTGGAAGGGGATTTAGGCAAATAGTTTGGCCATAAATCAATAATCCCCTCTTCTCTATAAATTCCAATATCTTGAAAAGCCAAAATCTGCCTGATAGGTTAGGAAGGACTTGCAGCAGATAACCTCCCACTCTGGCTGGTTGTTCCTTAACTCCCACAATGAAGAAAGAGCTGGAATAAGGAGCAACACCCAGAGACCTTGCCCTGTAGTTGCCAAGCTGGGTATACATGTGGTATCAGCAGCCTGGTGCCTGTCCATCTACAAGGTATCCATTTCCATACCTCTCAGGCTATGCCCTACTATATCACAACTGGCTTCAAAAAATAATGATTATATATATTTTGGAGACCAGAGATTTTTAAAACACAGGTTATATCCAAGACTTAAATGCTTTGAGGTATTAGGTATTTACAGTTCTAGTGAACTTATGAGGACTAAGCCACAGAGTGGGGGATATGCTATCTTTACAAAAGAGCAAGAGGATCCATGTAGATGACAACGTCTGTTCCCACCAAATATCCAACAGCTTTTCAGTTATCCTCAGAAAACTTCCTCTCTCCAATGTTGAGTACATCTGATCCTAAGGGAGTCAAGACTTCCCTATTGCCCAGCTTCAGAGGTGGGCATAGGCCCAAGTCTGACCAACAGAGCATGGCCTTGATAAGGGGTTAGTTCAAGAACAGCCATGTAATTTGGGTCTACAGTGTGGAGTCCTGAGATTGTTTTTATTGGAACTAGTCACAAAAAGAAATTTAAGCTTTATTTACTTTGAGAGGTTATTAATCTAGGGCAAAGGTTAGCTAACTTTTTTTTCTTAGTGGGCCAGAGAGTAAATATTTTCAGCTTTGCAGCCCATCAAAATCTCTTGTCACAACTATTCAACTCAGCTGTTGTAATGAAAAAATAGTTACAGACAACATGTGAATGAATAAGCATGGTTGTGTTCCAACAAGACTTTATGGATAGTGGACTTTGTATGCCATATAATTTTCATATAATATGCAAAATTGTATTTAAAACAGAATTTTTTAATTGTTTAAAAATGTGAATACCATTCAGCAAAAGCACAGATTTGTCCAGTGGGTCATAGTTGGACAACTCTTGTTCTAAATTCTGGAGACCTGGAACAAATAAGACATAGTTTCTGACTTTGGGGAGCCTACATTTTAGTAGAAAAAAAATTTTTTTGAAAAGATATATATTTGAAGGTAGTGTCAGCAAGATTTGCTAAAGGAGAATATGTGCTGAGAGGAAGGGAGAAAGAGCTGGAGGGTCTGTGTTAGATAGGGACAGAGCCAAAGCCAAACTGAGAGAGCTCAAATGTGTAGCCAAAGTTTTTTTGTTGTTGTTGTCCTTCTGAGAAACCAGGTTAATAAAAATACTAATTTTTAATATGAGAGGTAGGGGAATAGTGACTTTGAGATGAAATTCATAGTTCTTTTGATACATGTTACATTTGTGATGCCTGCCTCATTTCAAAGCAGAAATGTTAAACAGACAGGCATGTGAATCATTCAGAATACAGGAAAAGGTAGGAGCTGGATGTCTTAGCACATAAATCAAATTTAAAATTATAGGCCTGGTTAACATCACTTAGGGAGCAAGTGCACATAGAGAAGAAAAGAAGTCTTAAAACCAAGCCCTAGAGACTCCAAGGTTCAAGAGGAACTAGCAAAGGAGAGGAAGAAGAAGTAGCTAATAAAGGAGAAAATAAGAGTGAAGGGTGTCCAAGGTCAAGGAAACAAGGTGTTTCAGACAGAAAGACATGATCATTACATCAAATGCTACTACAATGTGTGCTAAGACAATGTCAGAGAGCTGTTAGATCTGGCAAGATGGAATTCACCAGTGACTTTTTAACAAGTGTGATTTTCATGGACTAGCGAGTTCCTGAATGATTATGAGGAAATAAAGAGAAAACAGAAGACAAGACTTTTGAGAGAAATTTTACTCTCCAGACCTGGGGCAGTAGCTGAAGGGACAACATGGGAGTGAGATTTTTTTTTTTTTTTTCTGTTTCATTTTGTTTTTGTGATAGGGAAAAAAAGTGGAAGAGGTACAGGAAACTCACTGAGTGAGAAAGGGACAAGAATCCTGGGACTCTAAATGGGGCAAACATGAATAGTATCCTATAGTTAAAAGATGAAATTGTCTTGTGATGGTATCTGTTTTCTGGGAGAAGTGTTGGGGAAAGCAGATTGGGGTTGAGGTTAATGTTTGAAGAAAGTGTAAAATGGTTGTTGTGGTGATAGGCGAGTGACACAATTAGGGACATGTGGAAAAACTTTCTATCAGGATGAGAGTCCCCTTGAAATCAGGCAGTGTTATGGTTTAGATGTGGTGTCCCCAAAAGCTCATGTGTGAAATAATGCAAGAAGGTTTGGAAGAGAAATGATTGGGTTCTGGCCTTAACCTAATCTGTGAATTAATCTTTTGATAGGGATTAACTGAGTGGTAACTAAAGTGGTAGGATATGGCTGGAAGAAATGGGAACTGGGGCATGGCTTTGGTGTATATATTTGCATATGGCAAGAACAATCTTTCTCTGTACTTCCTGATCACTGTGATGTGAACTTTTTCTCCCGCCATGATGTTCAGCTTCACCTCGAGCCCTGAGGAATGGAGTCAGCCTTCTATGGACTAAGACTTCTGAAACCGTGAGCCCTCAAATAAACTTTTCCTCCTTACAGTTGTTCTGGTCAGATTCGTATAGTCACAGCAGTGAAAAAGCCGACTAAAACAGGTGGCATGGTTGTGAGCTTTTCCCGAGCCTGCTCAGAGCAGAAAGAAAGGAGGACTTCACTGGCAATGAGTGATTTGACTGAGGGAGTCAAGGGAGTGGAGAGCATGAAAGCTCCATGGTAGGAAAGTGAATGTCTAGAGGAGGATGGATGGCACATACCGGCATGCTCAAGTGTAGAGGTACATAGAGGAATAACACCTTGTTGGATTCACAGAATGAACTGCAAAGACAAGAAGTGGGGTCCAAAGAGCAGGATGCATAAAACTGATGATATGGAGCAGGTGCAATTATTGCAGTGGCAACAGCCAGGAGAATATGGTCAGGTAGAAAATGACTGAGGAAAAGAACAGCACAAGAAGGTCAAGGAAGTCAAGGCTCAGGTGATGGATGGACCATCATTCTTTGATGTAGCCATCAAGAGTCAAAATAATAGGGGAAAATGACAAAGAAGGAAGGAAGGAAGGAAGGAAGGAAGGAAGGAAGGAAGGAAGGAAGGAAGGAAGGAAGAGAGGGAAAAAAAGAAAAAGGAAAAAAACCAACAACTAAGGTTTCTCATAGCTGAGAGGAAGCATCCAGGAGGAAAATAGATTAACTCTCTGTGTCATAATCTGAGGACATACAAATAAACATTGTCAAAAAAGTTTGGTTTCTCTCTTCTTAGTAGAAAAACAATGAATAGTTCTAAAATGGCATTTAGAAGAAAGAAGGCAACTTCCTTTGTCTAGGACCTTCGTGGAAGACAAACAGACCCAGTTAAGAAGGTTAAAAGGAGCAGATTCTTCAGGGACAGGTTGGCTTCACTCACAGCAAAAACTGAAGGGCGAGAATGAAGAAAGAGGAGTTACGTATGACTTGTGACCCAAAAGGGCTCAGTTGCTCCCAATTGGTCCTGATAATTTCTAGAACAGTTAAGGGAGAACATGCATGGCCTGGAAGGCACTGCCATCTTTAAAAGGTACATACTCTATGTCTACACCTCTCAAACATCACTTAACCAAATTAAAATTGTATAGAGAAAACAATGAAATAGAATCCTATGTCACCTACTATCTCTTTTGTCACTTTGAGCAGTCGGTCTTCCTGGGCTTGAATTTCTGCATGTATCTGACATCAAATAATAATACCTCCCCTTTCATTCCTCCACTCCAGATGCATGATGTGGGTAAAACTGTGTAGGTTGGCAATACCCTGTGAATTGTTAAGAGAAAAGATACCTAAGAAGCTCTAGTAGAAAATTACAGACACCCCAAGGAGAGAAAATGAAAGACACAAGCTGGAAACCTTAACATAGCTTCTGCTATTTTCTAGAATTCTTCAGTCACATTAGCTTTTTTTTTTCCAGCTGGCAGACACCAAGTTCCCTGGTTCTTCTCTGCTCTGCCTATTGGATTGACCCCTTTCTTATAGTTCCCCAGGACCCGATAAACTCCCCAAGTTCACTTTTTATGGAGAGTGCTGGTATGTTTCATAATTAGTTTTCTCAAATAAAACCAAAACATATAAACATTCAGTGAAAGTTGGAGAGGAAGGATTTGTAGAGACACATTTTCCGGCCTCCTTTCCCTTCATGGAGTCCTGGGTTTACTGAAAACTCCTCCCTCTAGCTCCTGCCCAAGTCAAAGCATCAGAAAAGACTTCAGAGGCCTTATCGACATTTCCAAATGCCCTCCCAAGAGCCTCTACTGCAGAGGGCTCCTGCTAGGTCCCTCTAGTGAGTCCATCTGAAATTCAGTGATAAAAAAAAACAATTAAGGGAAAAAACTTTTCAGCTATACTGTTAAGAAATGACATCTATGTATCTGAAACTTAATGTAGGCAAGACCCATAAAAATGCATTGTGAGCCCCCAATCACCTTCTCCCGGATGGCATAGGAATTAATCAAATCAAACCAGGAATAGTGCTTCAACCACTCCAGAGGAAGAAATCAGCCATTCTTGAAGTAAAACATCTTTTTCTTCTATTCATCTAGCTTAAAAATATAAGTGGCCTACACCAACAATCAGGAAAAAATGATTGACCACACTACTGATACTAATCCTTTACATTTATACAGTGCTTTACACCTGCAAGAAGCTTTCACATATATTATCTCATTCAGTATAAGATCCTGGGACTAAAACTATGGTTTTGGAAATGAAATCAGTTTTATCCCAACTTGCGTACCCACAGCTATACTATTTTTCCCTCTCATGTCATAATCTTCAATCCTATGATCCTTTACTTGTAGACATGAAGCTCACACTATAAAACTATAAAGGAAGTCCATAACTCTTGCTTACTTAACAAGAAAAATAATATAGTCAATTAGGAAATGAAAGTGAATTAAAAACAAAAGAGGGAGTTGAAGAATGTGATTTGTCCTTTGTTAACCTTTTCAGCTAAACAGAGTTTAAGACAATTTAAAGTCTGTTTTGTGTAAATTTCTTAATGCCTTTAATAACTTAATAGCATAATTGTATGCACAATTGCTCCCTATTCTGGAAAACTGCCACAAGACTGAAATCCTTTGTCTCTTCTAAAACACGGTAAACATCGTTAAAATGCCAAAACCTATAAAGCACTTTTATGAAGTAATTTGCAAATTTTATGGACTTAATAAGGCCACAGCAAACTCTATCCTGAACTACAAGATATTGTATTCCCATTCATTTAATTCATTCATTCATCTGATCTGCCATTTATTCATTTATTACTTAACCTCTGTGGAGGTACATGTACCAAGGTCCACATGCTTAAATCCTAAACCCGTGTAGACATCAGGCCAAGAAATATTAAGGAGTAGATTTAGAAATCATAAAGAGAAGTAATGGATTAGATGCCTCTATCTCTACTTTTTTAACCTAAAAATGCTAAAGAAGAAATACAGCAAGATATAGATGAAGAACACGTGATAAAAAATGTATTGTTGAAGTTCTATCCCTTGGAGAGCTCATTGGAGCTCAATAGGGAGAAAGCATGGTAATACTGCCAAAAGGTAAGTTGCCAAATATAAAAAAAAACAGTTATACTTAGAATTCATGAAAGTATCACACATGTAAAGGTGCAATGTAAGAGAAGCTCAATCCAACAGTGGGTACTGAGCATTAAGAATCTTCATACAGTTATCACAATGAATCTCAATATTATGTATAATTATAATGCACAAATAAAAATAAGAATATTCATATAATTTGCTTTAATTCTATACTAACTGAAAAAGTTTTCTAAGAAAATTATCAGAGATTTTGACAAAGATTTAGTGTCAAATTATTTATTACAGTGGTAGTTACGAAGCAAAAAAAATCTATTCTGTTTAAATATTCAATAATATAGGAATATTTTCACAAATATGCATTTATATAATAGAAAATTATTCATACATTAAAAATTATCAAGAAATCTTAATGACATTGAGAAATACCAATGACAAAGAAAAACAAAAACAACACAAGTGAATAATATGTGTAGGTGCATACCTGTATACCCAAACTAAAACATTTGAAGGAAATGTCAAAATACTAATCTTGATTATTTCTAAGTGGTAAGATTATAAATGATGGTTATTTTCTTTAGTCTTTTAAGTAATTTTCATACTGAACATGTATTGCTTTTACAATCATAGAAAAAAGTCATTTCATAATATAATTTTCTTTCAGAACATATGCTATGCCTACAAATTTTTCCTAAAAGTATCCTTTAGTACTTTTTCCAAATAAATGCCTTCCCTTCCTTCCTGAAGGATGTCTTTTTTTCTTCACTACACTATACTGGTCACTGTATCTACTGTCTGCCATGATGGGTCTAAAGAAGTTAAGGCCTCTATTCCCCAACCCTCTTACCAGAGTTGTATTCAGAACGGAGCAGGTTTAAATGAACTTAAGTCAAAAAGACACTAGAAGAAGTTTGCTTTGTGTAACTGGGAAAGTGAAGACCGTCATTTTCCCACAAAGGACACAATGCTGTAGCCATCTTGTGATGGAGAAGAACCAGGCTTGTATTGAAGCTCATTAATGTTATCAACAGCAGAGTCAGGTACTCAACCTCTCTGAGAGAATTTTTGAGGAATTGAATGAAATAACTCTGAAGTCTGTCCTAACTTTGATTTAACTGTTCTGAATAATAATTTTCCTTATGTTTAAATCAATTTGAGTTGGAAATTCTGTTATTTGTTGATGAGTACACAATGTAATTTACACTCTAACATGAAGTGCCTTTAGATTTCTAATCAAATGAAAGAGAGAATACACTTTTTCATAGAATTTACCTTTCATGCTTTATTTTTCATCACATCTGCATGAAAATTAAATGCCCATCAGAAATAGTTTGGTATTTTTCTTGCATACTCTAATCTTTTTTTTTCATAATTTTATCATGAAAATCTTCAAACATACAGAAAAGATGAAAGAATTTCATCATGAACCCACCTAGAGTCCACAATTAAGATTTTATTATGCTTGCTTTAACAAAATCTATCAATCTTCTATCCACTCATAAACTGATTTAGTGTTTTGTGCCAGATTTTCAAGAAACCCTTCCTCCCTCACCCTCACCATCATCAAGAAAAGAATGAACTCAAATTCTACTGATTTAAATGCTATATGTATGGGCATTACCTTTCCATGTAATCATATCTCATTTCCTCTGCTACATACTAAAATTCTCAAGGGAAGGGAAAAGAGATCAACAGGGTAAGACTGTGGGAAGAGTGTGGAGTTTCCAAGCCTTCTCCTGGCATGCCATCCTCTAAGAACCACTGCACGTTTAGATATAGAAAAACTTTCCAAACCCTGACATTTGGGAGTTTTATGGAACCCCATTATGTAGGGATGTAATGATGTATTCATTACATTATATTCATTATAGTCATACATTATGCAATGATGCATTCATTATGTAAGCATGATTGATTAAATCACTAGCCACTAGTAATAAACTCAGCATTCAGCTCCTCCTTATCCTTCTCAGAGGTTAAAGGCTGAACCCTCTAATCATGAATTGATCTTTCCTTTGCCCATGCCCATCCTCAAGTACCTAGAATGTACAGGTCTCTAATCAATTTTTTAGCATAAAAAAGAAACCTTAAATTTTGGAGATACCAAGGATTTTAGGATTTGTATACCTGGAAACTAGGACAAAGGCCAGATACACATTTCATAGTATTTTAATATATATAATTGAAATGAACTTCAATCACAGTACTATATTGAATTTTGATAATTCTTTGTATTTTCATAATAAAACAAAGACCCAAATTATATTTCAAAGAATTATAAACTATGGACATGCCATTTGTTATAATTTTCAATTTTCCTGGTAATATTTTCTGCATCAAACTCTAAAAGCATATCCATTTTCTTTTTCCTATTAAACTGAACAAGGCAGGACACAAGTTTATACGACAAATATGGCCATACCACCCTGAACGGTCTCTGACAAATACGTTTTTAATGAGGGACATAAACATTAAGTCTTCTAAAAAACAAGCTGCTAACTTGTTTATTTTTATAGCCTATTTCTATGAATTAAATTTCTCTTTAAAATATTACTTTCTTTGTGAACATCTTCAGGTGAAGAAATGCTGCTAAGAATCTCACATCAGTCCCACTGAATGAACTAAACAAAGCCAGAGCTGAACTTCAGAGTGTAAGAAACTTAAACATAGGATGGAGTGGAAACTAGCAAATCCCAAAAAACCAAATGCCGAATGTTTTCTTTGATATAAGGAGGCTGATTCATAGTCTGATAGGGAGTGGGAGCATGGGAGGAATAGAGAAACTCTAGATAGGACAGAGGGGTTGGAGGGGAAGGGAGGGGACATGAGGTTATTAATGATGGTGGAATGTGTTGATCATTATTATCCAAAGTACAGGTATGAAGACATGAATTGGTGTGAATATACTGTATACACAACCAGAGATATGAAAAACTGTGCTTTATATGGGTAATAAGAATTGTAATGCATTCCACTGTGATATATAAATAAAAAATAAGTAAAAATAAATTTAAAAAAATAGGATGGGGTGTTGCTATGCATTAATACAATGAGAATTGTGCTTCTTTTTTGCTTCCACCATCCTGAAGTTGTTTTCTAAAGAATTTCTTTCCTCCGGGTTATTGTCAAGTGATTCAGAAGAAATGTTAGTGTTGTATGTGTGTGTGTTGAAGGGATTCTAAATCTAAAATTATTGTTCAAGTCTTTGGGTTTATAGAAAATTAATGCAGTTTCCTATTTTAGAAGATTATCTTGACTTAAAATCAGCAGACTATAAAATTTTAGGTGGGTGTGTCTAACAGTGAGAATGGTTGGCATATGACATCTTTTACAATTTGTGTTTTCTTAGAACTAATACATTTGGTAGTAGTGGGAGACATAATTATAGTCTTGCAAGAGACTGAAAACACAGATTGTTTAAAGTTTATTATCATTTCTCCTTCATGAGTGTCTTATTTCATTGTTTGCTCTTATACAATACAACTGGCGAGGCAATTTATAATGAGCAAAAAAAAATTCTCATAATTTTGGAGGCTAGGAAGTACTATATTTTTGGATGGCTTCTGGCAAAGTATCTCACACCAGCCCATGGTAGAATAGTAAAGGACTAAGAGACAGAAAGAGGAAGCTAGAGAAAGCACCTGTGAGAGGAAGCAAATCCACTCCCATGACATCTAACATTCTCCTATTCATGAGTATAAGATTCCTACTCAGTTTTCTGTCATATCTAAATTCTGTAGACTGCCTTTTCTGATGTATAACAAAAACCTCTTTGCTATAATCTAAAATGTAAATGTGTAGTTAGGATTTTAAGTTACAAAACCATATGGCTAAAACATGGCCATTTTGAGCTCTTCTATCTGTACAATGTACTTCAACATTTGGGCAGGGATGCAGACTCTACTACCTGTGCCATAAATCCCAACTACCTTCCTTTGTCCTCAGCCGTCTGATCATAATGTGTATAGTATCTTAAGAGATCCAATTATAATTGTAACCCTTTTCTTTGCCCTCCCCAATTTTAAATTTGCCAATTGCACAAATTGTAACCCTGAATTCCTTCTATCAGAGCAAGGGGCAGTGCTGTGTTAGTGATAAAGGCAGGTGGACTGCCCGTCTAAGTGTGCTTGCTCACCAATTTCCTTTGGTAATGTACCCTTCTGCAGAAGTCAAGTCTGCCTTGCTGAGCTACTTCCAAAAATGTCTGATTCTTCAAGGCACCCCACTATTTCTAACAATGAGAACACTGACCAGTGAAGTAAACATTTTCCATTAGGCCCCACTTTCCAATACCACTGTGGTGGTGATCAAGTTCCCAACCCATGAACTTTGGGCACACATTCAAACCATTAATGAGGTTTATTGTTTGGGAGGGGAGATAGTCAAATTTCAAACATAAATGTTTAATCTTAAATAAAACATCCAGGCAAAATGACATACACTTTTCCCAGACTCCATATTATATACAAAAAACAGAAACGAAAACAAAAACCTGCTATGCTGAGGAATAAACTGATGAAAGAAGAGAAGAGGAAAAGAAATATTAGGACAATAACCTAAACCATAGTCTTCCTTAGAGAAATCATTTCTCCACAAGCCCACACTTGGGAAGAAGCCCAGGATACTAAACTACAGACAGAAAAATATTTTTTTCTATCCTTAAGAACTGTCAGGACAAGTTTTATTCATCAGGATAACCCAAAGGTAAAATATTTCTATCCTTGCCATCATCAGTTATTGGCCTCCACCATGTGGATCATTCCATGAAAAATGAATCATCTCATCTGTTTTTAAGTGTATTAACTATATAAGGATAACTCCAATTCAAACCTTTTTTTAATATAGCAGGCTAATCCTAAACTTTATAAAAGACACTGCAGATCTTCTTCTAATAAACTATTAAAATAGTTTAATCTATGATTATTTTTTAATAAATGAATAACCGAAAAATTGAGCACCCTAATTTTTTTTGTAACAAAGAATATAGATATTCTTCAAAAGGACTATTATCATATTCATTTCCACATATATGGGAATGCTGAGATGTTATATTCACAATTTAAGTACTATCAGTTAAAGTAGAAAATATTTTCTTGGTTTTAAAGTCATGCTTTTTAAGTAATCTTACATCGTTTTTTTCTGAGTTACAAACTGCAATTTCCTATTAAAAATCTTTTAAATACAGGCTAGGCATGGTGGCACATGCCTATAATTCCAGCAACTCAGGAGGCTGAGGTACAAGAATTGCCAGTTCAAGGCACACCTGGGCAACTTAGCAAGTTCCTATCTGAAAATAAAAAATAAAAAGGGCTGGGGATGTAGCTCAAAGGTAGTGTACCCCTGAGTTCAATGCCCCATACCAATAAATAAATAAATAAATAAATAAATAAATAAATAAAACTTTTATAAATGCAGAAGAAAAGATCACATCTTGGTAAAAACTAAGTGGAATGAGAATCAAAATAACAATAGAAATTCAGTCAACGGCAAACAAAAGTGTTTCAACAATGTAATTAACCATAGGCATGTTTTTTTGGGGGGGTGGGTCCTAAAAATTATTTTATGGATTTTGAAATTTAAAACCTGAAGCACAAGTTTACTTATGAATTATACAAATTTACTTGAGAATAACAAATGCTGAAATCTACTTCATTTTCTTTCTAAAATATTAATTTGCAACACTGTTTCACTGGTTTCCCATGAGGGAGTATTTTTATTTCAAAGTCTAAAAATAATAGATTTATTTTAAAAAAATACCATGCAAATTGAATCTGTAAAAGTCAACACTACCGGAGTTAATTTACTTTCATTTTAGTATGTATATAGACAAAAAAGGAAAATAATATTGAGTATAAAATACTTGGGTAAGTACTTTCCATGAGGTTTCAACTAGCATTATAAGCTTTTCCCCCTGTCTTCTTTTCTAAGACATTTATTGAGCTCTAGTTGTGTTCTAAGCACTGTGCTAGAGAAGAAAGATCACACATATGACACAATTCTTATGCTTCAAAAAATCACCAGTGAGGGCAACATGCATTCAGATAAATTACAACTTAAAGACTCTTCAAAGAACTCTCTTTTGGATGAAAATGCCCTTTGCTTTTTAGATACTCTTGGCTGATTTAGTGGAATCAGATGTCTTTTTTGAATTCCAGCTCACTTTAATGATGTACAAATGGTCTAAATAGTTTCTATCCTTTTTATCTTGTGATCAAGTAAAAGCATGTCGGCTGTGGGTAATCCATCAACAGCTGAACAAAATTCCCACAATTGTTGAATTTAAATTTCATTGTCTATTGGGTATTCACATTTCTAAACCTCTTTAAGATTCATAAAGTTGTTTCAAAATATCCATCTTTCAAAAACAGTATTATTGGTTCTAATAATTTCACACATTTTATTTCTTAGTATCAAGTTGGTGACTCACTAATCATTAGTTTGCTATTCATAAACTTAATACAAAGACTGTTTTTCTAATAATAAAGAAGGAAGAGAGGAAGGAAAGAAGAGAGGGACAGAGGGAGGAAGGAAGAAGTGGGGGAGGAAAGGAAAGACAGAGTTTAGTAAAAAGTGGGGAGATTTCCCAATTCCTCTGTTAAAACAGCTTTTCTGAATTTTTTAATGTATATATCAATGGTTTGAAGTCATTAACACAAGTTACTGATAAAAGTTCAAAGCCAGCCTCAATAACTTAGTGAGGCCCTGAAAAATTTAGCGAGAACCTGTCTCAAAATAAACAAATAAAAAAAGCAGTCTGGGATGTGGCTCAGTAGTTAAGCATCCCTGGGTTCAATCCCTGGTACCAGAACAAAACAATACATATATACAATATATGCCGGTGTCAATCACAAGTAATCAGGATATAAATTTTAGTAGTCACTCAAATAACAATTATTCAATGACCATCTACAATCTTCAAAAAGAATGAACTTGTGATTTTATCAGAAGATGAATTATATCTTACATTTTCTAAATGGCAGAGACACGACCATTCAGAGAAGATGCAAATTTAAATTTTAACTTTCTAAATTTAAAAGAAAAACTTAATTAAGGAATAAAAACTGCAAAAATAAAATGAATCTGCATTTAGCTCTGTCATATGGTGGTGTGGTGTATTAAGAAAGTATGAGCTTTACCTATTGCTTTTATATATGAAAACAAGATGGGCACAATTATTATTTGTTAATTAATTGTAAGTCCCTGGGCAATTGTTCTCATTAAGTAAAAAATATATTATAGATTGGGTGTGGTACCACATGCCTGTGATCCCAACCCCAATAACTCAGGAGGCTGAGGCAGGAGGATCTGCAAGTTCAAAGCCAGCCTCAGCAACTTCGAGAGGCCCTAAACAACTTAGCAAGATCCTATCTCAAAAAATAAAATAAAACGGGCTGGAGATGTGGCTCAGTGGTGAAGTGCTTCTGGGTTCAATCCCTGGTACACACACACACACACACACACACACACACACACTCTTTGTAGAGAGAGATTAATAAGTAGATGCTTCTTCTTCCTTTTTTTTAAAGAGAGAGAATTTTTTAATATTTATTTTTTAATATTTATTTTTCAGTTTTCAGTGGACACAACATCTTTATTTTTTATTTTTATGTGGTGCTGAGGATCAAACCCAGCGCCCGGGGCATGCCAGGCGAGCACGTTACTGCTTGAGCCACATCCCCAGCCCAGATGCTTCTTATATATAATCATCACGTACCCCAATCCAATTTTTACCATCAATGGATAAATATGTTCTCATGTAAATGTTAATACAACATTTACACAAAACTTGATAAACTTCTGTCAACTAAAAGAACATTTCATAAGAAATTTTAAAAATATTTTTAAAGACCTCCTATAGATAATGATCAATGATAGAGTAAACCATGAAATTAAACTTTGATAAACTTATCATTAAAATATTAAAATATCAGTGTTATATTATTAATTTTTCTAAATTTGAGTAATTTAACTAAATTTTAGTGATTTTTGCTTAATAAGGCTTTAAAAATTAGTTGCATTGCTTGATGAAATTTACCTTCTCCACACTATCAAAATATATTTCTGACTCAGAAGATAAAATAGGAAATAAAATGTGAAATAAGATAAAATGGACAAAAGCCTACCATAAGCTGTTACTTTTTTTTATATTTCCTATGTCTTTTGTTTTAAAATATTGACTATATTTATTATTTTAAATAGCATCTCATGAATTTTAATAAATTTAAATAAGAGACTCTATAGATGCCTTAGTCCATTTTATGTTGCTATACCAAAACATCCAAGACTCTTCTATGGCTGGAGGCCCCAAAGAGCATGGTACAGGGTCCAGCATGGGTCCTTGTCTTTGTAACCATATGAAGGAGAAGTAGAAAAGTAGCCAGTTGTGTGCAGAAGGGTCAACATTTTGTGGTCTTACATTAAAGCAGCTCTCTCCTGTGAGATCTAACTCAGTCACATGGGACCTGAATCAGTCCTAGAAGACAGCATTAATCCATTAGTGAGGATGCAGGTCCCAAGCCCTAACTACCTGCCACTAGGCCCCACCTCTTAAAATGTCCCGTCACTTCAACACTAACACCCAGGTGACCAAGCTTCCAGCACATAAACTTCCGGAAGACAACTACATCCAAACCATAGCATAATTCACTAAATTTTTAAAACTGAGGCTATATTCAGAGGAAGGTTTTTTCCTGGTAATGCTAGTCTTTGTTAAAACTTGATTTGGCCAACTGTGAGCATAAGTGGCTCTTTAGCAAGTCTAGGAACTGGCTTGAAATGTGAGCCAGAACTTAAAGCAACCCCTTGGCTTAAAGCATAACCACCTCAGGTGGATGATAGATGTATAAGTGAAAAATAATGCTTATTAATATACACCAATATTTTGGTGATTGTTTGTCATGCCAGAACATCTAATTGCTATAAAAATATTACTTATAACTTTCTTCTCTTGAACACATCTCTTATTTTATTGTAAAATACAAACCATCCAATAAAATTCATTTTGTAGCAACTTTCATGAAATAAAAATGCACTCTGTAAGGAATATCACAATATATCATATGCCTAAATGAGAGAAAATAAAAGTATGTATTTTTTTCTTTAACACAATACTACAAAAGAAAATCACCTTGATGTAACTCAATGAAGGCAAAAGTAATGATACGTCTTGATTGAGAAAATAAGGCAATCACACCACTAGCTGACTGGCAGAGGAATGAATGCAGATATTGTATTATTTTCTCATTATGAAATCTGAAGAGGTGGTCCAGTCATGCTGAGACAATAGGAATTTCATGGTTTTGCCTGAAACCAAATTAACAGTACTCAAAAGACTTTGTTGAGACCTGTTCTCATGCATAGAAATGCTGAGGAAAACACAGCAATCTTTTTTCTTCACTTACTACTTTGAACTGTACTGCAAAGTAACATACATGACTACTTACATAGAATGCACAATTAACTTCATGTGACAGGAGACTGGATGTGCCATTTGGCTGTTTAAGTCTATGGTTACATTGTCTCTGATTTGCCAGCGTCACTCAGGCTTAATTCAAATTTCTTATGACACAACTTTCTTTACTAATCATAAAATTTGGACATAAGAGCATGCAACATAAAGGCCAAGTGTAACATTCTTCAGAGTGTAGTGAAAACTATAAGACAGGGGATCTTGTTCAAACATCAGCCCTAATAAGCAAAGAGCTCAGGTACTCAGCTCTAAATGGATGGTCATGTTAACCACGTTGGGGGTCGGGGAGATTAGTGTTTGTGGACTGACTACTATTCAAAACCAGCAAATATTAAAATGTTCAGGAAATGACTTTTACCATTAAAAATAAAAAAATGGGAAGTTATTTGACTGAATAGTCAATAAATGAAACCTATCAAAAATGAAGGAATGAAACCTATCAAAAATGACAGGGAGACTCTGCATTGTATGAACTTCAAAGTGAAGGGTTTGAAATGTAAAGACAATAAACTTAGAATACAACTGGGTGGAGCTTATGTAAGTATCAAAAGTCCTAGTCCATGGACTCAGTGATTATGAATTATAAGAAGAGGTCAGCATCAATAAAGGCTCTATCTGAAATTCCTTTATGTATGGGAATTCTGAGTTAGTCTTACAGTTCCTAGACCTTGCCTCCAAAATCACATTATCAGTGCTTATCTTTTTAGGGAAGAGGGCTAAAAGGAGATGGTCACTGTCTTACCTCCTACTTTAAAAAAAGGGGCCATGATACCAACTCTGCTTGGTACCCTTCTGTTTTCTGCAAACCTACTCTAATATACCCTCCCTCTAAAAGGAGTCAGAAGATAAATAAGGGCTGTTGTGACTCAAACTAGGATCTAAGAAAATGTCATTAACCAGCCCTACAAACTTAACCAAGGAGGTTTGGTTTCAGTAAGACTTAGATTCCTCACCTCAAGTAAAATAGAATTTGAACTAAAAGACCATTTAAAGACTACTAACATTATTTCCAGTAATAAATTTTAGAAATAGAATCATGGTTATGGATCATGGATTATAAAGCAACTCCAATCTCTAGGCCATAGATTTAATTTCTTCTACTCTGCATACAGTATAGCACTTCAATTTCCCACCCCCCTTGGGGAATGACTGAATAATATTACTGATGGGAAAAAAATGGAGCAGAGGGGAAAAGTTAGCATACGTTAGGAAACATCAAATCGTCAACCTTTTCAGGCAGCTTTTTGTATAAGAGCAAGCCTGTAGGAAAAACACATTGTGTGCAGACATCTAAACACTTACCACAAGTGTGCACACCTAAGGTTCAACTACAGACATCTACCTTGTCAAGTATATTTCTTTGACTGTGTATACAAACTGTTCAAACACTTTTCTTGTATGATAAAACACTGAAAATATGATACTCTCCCCAAAGATACTTCATTTCAAATGAGAGCCAAGTTAAAAATGGACAATCAACCAGAACAGACAGACCCTGATTTCCCCAGCCTATCACATTAAATCCAACATATGCATCCATTAGAGATACCGTTTTATTACATGTTCTGTCTGCATGTGGTTGCAATTCAATATCTATATTTGTTTTCATTTTATGTCCCTCACAGAAGGCAATGGAAGGGTTTAGCAAAGGAAGGAGGAAGCAAAATTGTAATTAAATTCTAGAAGCAGGACTTGAAGCATTTCCTGTTTTTCTTTATATCTCTCTTTTTTTTCTTAACCACATCATATATGATGATATTACAACTTGCAGTTCCCAGAAATGATGGCTTCTCACTTTGAGGGCTTTGTGTTTCCTTTAGTCCACCCTATTTAGAATCATGGCTCTAGCTGCTGGGAGCCACCACCATCACACTCATCTTCTCTTACTTATTAAGTGACTGAAAAAGTGGGCGAAACAGATAAAATTGCCAGTCATGTTGATTGAAATTCTCTTAGAACTGGAGTATGGTACGAAAAACATACATGTAGTCACCCTTCCTTCCATACCTACAGTTTCTGCAGACAAGGTTTCAACGAACCACAGATCAAACATATTCAGAAAGAAAACTTAGTTTGTACTCAACATGCAGATTTTTCTTATCATTCTCTAGACAATGAATTACAACAACTCTAGCATTTATGTTATATTAGGTATGAAAAGAACTCTAGATATTAGAGAGACATCCTGTCTCTAATAAAATATAAAGAAGGGCAGGGGATGTGGCTCATCCTGGGTTCAATCCTTGATATAAAAAATACTCTAGATATGATTTAAAGTATATGAGAGAATGCACCTAGGTTATCTGCAGATACGATGCCATTTTATATACGTGACTTGAGAATTGGTAGATCTGGGTGTTTTTCAAGTCTGTTGGAAACAACTTCAGATACTGAGGGATGATGACCCTACGGCCAGGTCTAGCTGAGCAATTATGGCTCAGACTGTGCTCAAATCCCATCAGCAAACAGATCTTGGTGAGACAGAATAATGGTGATACCTGAGGTTTTCTCTTTAATGGTGTCCAGGGTAGGAGGGAAGAGTTCCAAGGACTGAGAAGGAGCCATCAACTGCTCTAAAGCTTTATGGGCCCTTGGCCTCAAATTCTGTTTGCCAAGTTCAAACATCACAAGGAATGAACCTCTGTGAGGTCAAGAACCAGGTCTTTTTTGTTTGCTACTGTGTATCCAGTGCTTGTAATTATGCTTGACACATAGTAGGCACTCAGAAAATACATTTTCAATGGACTAATTAGTCCGGGCTAAGGGGCTGAATCTGTTAATTAGGTTAAGTGTTACATTTTCATTAAATTTTTAGCTTAGTGTGGGACCATAGCAAAACCTTCACCTTTTACTCCAAGAGTTTTTTTTTTTTTTTTTTTTGTCTTGTTATTTCTTTGTCTGTCTGTTTGTTTGTTTGTTTTTAAACCACCAGTATCACACGAAGTATTCTGTTTTCAAAATTACCTTACTTTGAGTCCTCTTGGGATCTGGAAGGTGGGGAGGGTTGGAAGCAGGGTTGCCAGATAAAATACAAAATGCCCAAGCTAAACTTCAGTCAAACAATAAGTATTTTTATATAAGTACATCCCAATTAGTACATGGGACACATTAATACTTTATCAAATTCTTGTTTAGCTAAAATTCAAATTCAAATGAGCATCGTGCATTTCTTTTTGCTAAATTTAGCAAGTCTTCTTCTCACACACTAGAAAACTGAAGGTATTCACTCCAGCCTTTTTTTCTGTAAGGCATTTACCCTTTAGGTGGTCCTGTCTTTAGAATCTAGAAAGGAATACTGTCTCTATCATGCATAAGGCCATCCTTCCTTCCCTTATATTTTTAATAAATAAAGTTATATTAAGTTATGACTAGGATGTTAGACAAGCCTGCAGTATCTGTCCTTGCTCTGCGTTCTAAGAGGCAAGCTACCTATTTTCTCTCTCTTTACTTTATTATTATTATTATTATTATTATTATTAGTAGTAGTAGTAGTAGTAGTAGTAGATGAACACAATACCTGAGCTATAACCCCAGCCCTCCCTCTTGACTTTTCTAGACAGGAGGTATCCTCAGTCTATTGTATCCTTCTATCTGCAGGATACATATCTAGTTCCCCAGAAAGTCCTGCTGAAGACCAATTCATTGGACTTGAAGAGATGTGTTCCTCCTACTTTCCTTGGGAGTCTCTTCCTACTAAGACCCAGTGTTTACTTTGAAACTTCCATGAAAACTATTAATTTAATACCCTACTACACTTTATAAGAAGACATTCTTATTTTACCTGGAAAACCCCTTTCCCTTTGTCTTTTACCCAATACAAATTTTAACATCATAAGCAAATCTTCAACAAGACCAAATAGCTAGAAAGAGCAATCCCTGCCTAAGAACCAAGGAGAATGTCTTAGTTTTAACCTCTCAGAATCAGGCCAGGAGACCAGGACTCTCCTGCAAATGGCTTACTGGGAGAGATCCCAGGAAACAACAGCAGGAGAATGGCAAAGTTAGACAGCAAAAGATGGGCAGTTAAAATAGATGGCACTGTCACACCGTTGCTCGACAACGGAGGACAACTAGAGCTCAACCCTGATGGGGATGAGCTGAGGACGCTGCTGAGGATAACTAGAGTTTGACCCTAGAGGGGAGCTCTTAGACATTATTGTGGAATGCTCGCCAGAGGTTGCAAGGAGAAAGCTGTGGTAAGTATCCAGAAACTTCTTTCTGTCATTAGATGATGCCCCCAGGATATTAACAATACAGCATTTTTGTTTTGCTTGTGTGTGGGCAGGCTCCTGCTGCCTGACAAAAACCCTCAGGCAGAGTCACAGCTATTCTAGGAAGTGGCATTTACAGGTGAGTGCCAAGGGAGCCTGCAGGGCACCACAGCATCCTGCACACTGAGAAATAGAAATTTTCTTCAAAGTTGATCCTAGTGGTCCCAAGAAGGAAATATCCAGAGACCCAGGTATATGCCATCAAAAGTGACAGGGCCTTTTCAACTATGTGCTGTAAAAACATACTGACCCCTCCCATGAGCAATTTCATACCATTTTGACTTTTATTGGATGGATTTCTCTGAGTGTTCACTTACACAGGGTATCTGCTACTCAATTTTAGTAGCAACACACCCACATGAGTTAAAAATCACAGCATTTTAATGAGGCCAAGGTTTGTAAGCTGGCTTCATTATGTATGAGCTTCCCCCTTGGATGAGATTATTATTCTCAAGAAGTTCCCATTACTCATGCATGTGTGTACAGCTGGTATATATTTGGCTGTTACGTTTATGTGTGAACACATCAGACTCTCAAGTCTACCTTCAGCAAGGGCGCATTCTATTGTACAATGCAGGGTCAGGATAGTTCTAGAAGGGAACTTTGATGTTCAGTTAAGATGGACTGCAGGAAATGAAGCAATGAAAACAAGGATCCGTTATAACTATCAGATCTTACGCAGTATGTGACAAGCTTGAGAAATGAAGACACTGTGGGAAAATTGGAAGATTGGGGAAGTCACCATCTACTCAATCTGAGAAGCCACGTATGCCAGGTGGCTAGATGAGAACTGTAAAGGGAGAGCTTGCCTCTCTCTGGCCTCTGTGGGCCTTCCATCACCTTGGTCATGGGCCTGAGGATGCTGAGATCAGGTAGGAAGACACAGAATGGAGAAGAGTGAAGACAAGCTAGAACGTGCCAGCATCTCCAGGCTTTCACCACACCAAACAACGACAACCTCAGAGAATAATGACTGCTGCTTCACTTCTATATTCTAAATTCCTCTCTTAGCCAACTCTAACCAGAATAATACAAGAAAGGGGATCCTTGGAAATCAATCTATGCTGAACTACATTGAAAGATTATATAATATTAAAAAAAACTGAATCCTATGTATAGTAGACCCCTTTAGCTGTGGTTTCACTTCCAGGGTTTCGGTTACCTGTGGGCCAGCGGTCTAGAAATATTAAATCGAAAATTCCAGAAATAAATAGTTCATAAGTTTTAAATCACATGCTGTTCTAAGTAGCATGATGAAATACTATACTATCCCTCCCACTGGAACATGAGTCACCTCTTTGTCTAGCATATCCACATTGTATAACTCCCCCACCCTACCCGCAACATTGAGACACTTCGTAGCCATCTCCATGTCAGACTGACTGCTGCAGTGTGACAGAGCTTGTGTCAAGTAATGCAAGAATGGTGATGCTGGCAATTTCACTACAGTAGTTTGTTATAATTATTAAATTTTGTTATTAGCTATGGTTATGATCTCTTACTGTGCCTAATTTATGAATTAAACTTTGAATATATTAAACATTCAAAGTATGCATATATAGGGCTCAATACTGTCCTTGGATTCAGGCATCCACTGGGGTTCTTGGCAAATTTTTCCCTAGGGTAAGGGATTACTCCTGTAACTAAATTGAGGACAACAATTTTAACTACTCCCTTCACATGGTTATGACATGATCAAATAGTATTTTTGATATGCATATATCAGTCTTTTGCTTCATATATTTTACTACAATATTTTACCCTGTTGTTTGGGGGAGATGGCAACAGTCATTTAGATTTGCCTCTAGTCTATAATAGACAGGAACATTTTAATATTTCTAATGCTATCTTCTTTTTTTCTGACTCAAAGTAGTATACACAAGCTTTAGGGAATCTTTATTTTAATGAAAATACTTTACTTAGCTACACCCATTCACCTTATTAACTACATGAAGTTAGTTAGCTCAGAAAGTGGAATTAGTGACAAATACCTTTAAAACTATTTATTTTAAGATATTCTGCTCTCTGTTGCAAAGTTGCTGCATGACCTTGAGAAGTCACATGAAATTTTATCTGTTGAGTAAAAATGCTCAGCTTTCAATCTTGTGCAGAATAATAAGTCAAACTGATTGGAATGGACTTTGCTCAGAATGATCCCAATAGAAATAGGAACAGGGGATAAACTATTCCATTCTGAGGCAGAGCTCCCTCTTTGATGGTCCGGAAAGAAACAAAATTTGACTGCCCCCATAATAGAAATAACACTTTACTTTAAAAATCCTTATCATTAAATATTCACAGCCCATCTCAAAGTACATCAATTTCTGGGACTCATTTAATCATGATGTACATCCAGGATCCCTTTCATTGTGCATTAAATTTCAATACTGAACATATATATTAGAAAATAATAGAATAAAAATTGGGGTAAATTATTCAGACAAAGGGACCTAAAATAACTAGAATCTATTGTCAGCAGTTTCTTTTTCTAGACATGAGCTGTGATGCAGAAAATGTTACTTGCTTACTTATAATCACTTGCCTTAAGTTTACACTATAGTTGACTTAAAACATCATTGAATGAAGGCACCAGTGCAAATTTTTAATGTATCTTTTAAAATGCACTGAATGTTTAACATTTGAGATGCATTCTTGGTAGGTAGAATAGCTGCATTTTTAAAAGACTGAAAAGTTTACAATCTAAATTCTCTGGTATAAGAGCATAGCATGATAAATCCAGATTTGGTTGTCCTCAAAAATCTGACACTCCTTAAAAATGTATTAAAAATGTATTCTACCTAAGATTTTAGATTTAGCAAATGGGAATAAGAATGCAGTTACATTTGAATTTTAGCTAAAATCTAAACAAATTTTCAATGTAAGTATGTCCCATATTTTGGGATATATTTAACCTAAGACCACAGCCACTGTTTACCTTAGATTCGAATTAAACCAGTAGTCCTAAAGTCTATCTACCAAACCTACTGATTTTTTTCTTTTTTGCTTTTCCACATTTCTGTTGATGCATTTTTTTTCATTGTAGATGGACCCAATGCATTTATTTATTTATTTATTTATTTATTTAGATGTGGTGTTAAGGATTGAACCCAGTGCCTCTCACATACTAGGCAGCGCTCTACCACTGAGCCACAACCCCAGCCTTGTTGGTGCATTTTATTTGTACATAATGGTGGGACTTGTTTTTACATATTTATACATGCACACAATCTAACAATATAATTTGGTCAATATCATTCCACAGTACTTCCCCATTCCCTCCCTTTGTCCCTCCTCTAATTGTTTTTCCTCTATTCTACTGATCTCTTTTTGATTTTTCATGAGACATCCCCACCACCATTTTTTGCTCTTTCCTAACTTCCACGTGACAGGAAACATATGACCCTTGAACCTTTGAGTTTGTCTTATTTCACTTAATATAATGTTCTCAAGTTCTATCCATTTTCCTCAAATGACATATTCTTTTTGTTTATGGCATAATAAACTCCATTTTATGTATGTATGTGTGTGTGTGTGTGTGCGTGTGTGTGTGTGCACACACGCACACAAATACACACACCGAGTTTTCTTTATCCATTGGCAACCCTATTGAGAAGGATATGGATGACTATTGTGGAATACCACTACCCAGGTCAGAAGAATTCCAAGGGACAGATCACCAATTATGGGGGTCTCTGGAGAAACCTTAGGAACAAAATGAAAACTGTTAAAGAGCTTTTTTTGCACACCTTTCCCCCTTTCCCCAATCAGTTCTTTAGTCCTCTGGTAAGATCCCAAACTGCAGTTTTCAGATTAGATTATTAGAATGGGGGAAAAAATGGTAAGCATAAAAAGACTATAGAAAAGTCATGCCTTCCCCCACCCCTGCCACTCACAGCAGGCCCCTGGCAAGGTGAAGTAAGAACCATAAACTTTAAATCAAATTCATAGTTTTGATACACCTGACTTGATGTTGGCAACTTCAAATTGAGACTGTGATTGTCCTGTCAAGGGATGTTAGGGTATTTTATTATCTAAGAAGGAGCAGAGAGTCTTGGGACAAATCAAGTTTCCATTTAGGGCAGGGGAAGAACTAGCTCCACTGAATAAAACTTAAGGGCAGAGAGAAGAAATAGGAAAAAAAAAAAAAGAGCTTCCCAATTCTGTCTATCCCCTGAGTTCTGCTGTACATCAACACCTGGGTTACATGGATAAAAGTCCACAGGGAAAGTGGTTAAGATGGGCAGGGAATGGCAACAAATATACATACAAATGTCCTGGTCACACCCTGATACCTACTTTCTATGCAAACATGTGGAATGTCAGGGTCTAGCTGAGCTCATTTATGCCCCACAGCATAATTTATGTAAATACACATGAAGGGATATGGCAGGTGTTGTGGTTATGGGGTAGAATGGAAAAAGATTAGTTAGTTGCAGGCAGGAGACTCCTCCCAAGTACAAGTCCATACAAGGCTTCTGAGAAGTTAGACAGGTTTTGAGGTATAGCTTGGCATGCGCATTTGGGGAAAAAAAAAAGTCAGAATAACCTAATCTCTGAATTATTCTGATGACAACAGAGAAGAGAGGATCCCAGTTAGTGACAGGAGTCACAATTTTCTAATAGCCAAGAAAAAATGTTTACTCTCTAATTGCTTTTCCTGCAAATATTCTTTCAAAGAGAAAACATTTAAGGTAAACAGTCTACATCCTTGAATAAAATGAAGGGATTCAGATTGACATACTTCATATAAGTTTATCCTATTATGTGAGAAAAATTAACATTAATAAAATTTAGATGGCATTATTTTAGAGCTTGGCTAAGGCTATATAGTTTGTTATTATTCATGTTGGATCAAGTCAATATATGCTCTTTAAAAAATAAAAAGGGCATAGTAAGGCAAAAAATAAAACAAATATCTCACTCATATGCCCCTCCCTCAATCCCATTTCACTCTTCCAAAACAGCTGTCTTTAATGATTTCTGTTTGGGGTTACTCAAGTAATCATATAAATCTGTGAGGAACATAGGCTCCTAGTTTTTTTTTTTTTTTTGAGAAGATTTTGCTTAGTGAAGTTAGCCAATCCCCAAAAAACAAATGCAGAATGTTTTCTCTGATATAAGGCGGGTGACTCAAAGTGGGGTAGAGAGAGAGAGCATGGGAGAAAGATTACCTCTAGATAGGTAATAGGGGTGGGAGGGAAAGGGAAGGGGAAGGGGAATAGCAAGGATGGTGGAAGGTGATGGTCATCATTATACAAAATACATGTAAGAAGATGTGAATTTGGTGTCAACATACCTTATATACAAACAGAGATATGATAAATTGTGGTATAAAGGTATATTAAGAATTGTAATGCAAAAAAAAATAGAACTCATGTATAATGGCATAATTTGGCGTGAAGATACTTTATATACAGTTACGAAAAATTGTGCTGTGAATGGATAATTATGAATATAATGCATTCCACTATTGTCATGTATGTAAGAAATAATTTTTTTAAAAAAAATCTCTTGGCTTCCATTAATTAAAAAATATTAACAAAACAACTCATTATTTAAATTCTCTTCTCCTACTTCTTTCTCTTGATATTTGAAAGTTACATGATTATTTCTCTTCTTCTGTTATGATTAAACATTCTCTCTTTGCCATTGCATCAACTACAAATAGGCATTTGGCCCTCAATTTCAGAAGTTCCTTAAACTTCACTATTTCTTTTGCATTTTAAGATGTTCAAATTGTGTCCTACAGTTTAGTCTTCTTTGAGTTATCCTTTGATTAATCTAAACATTTTTAAATGCCAAATTTACACCTTTGGGAACATGTCAAAATTATTTAATGTTGAATTTAGTAGTGTGAGCCCAAGGAGAAATTCCTGTGCTGTCTTCAAGAGTACCACCTAGCAGTCATGTCCAACACTTCTGTACACATGCATTGGCCAGAAAATAATCACATGATGATAATCAGCTGCAAGGTAGGGTGAGAAATGAAAGGGTTAGTCAAGGCAGTCATCCATTTAGTTAAGGGGGAATCTCACCAGGTACTTGGCAGGGCATGCAATTGGCACATTAAGCTTCACCATTACTGAGAAGAAATTGTCAGACGGAGGTCTCCCCACAAATGCCAGTATGAGGAGGGATAATTCTGGTGCTGGTATCCACTGTAGAGGCCCATTAGTTCAGTTAATTCCTCTAGTTTATTGAAAGAAGAGTGCTCTGTTTTTTACCTGCACACACATGGGAAGCCTCTTGTTGCTCTGCATACCTAAGCAGGTGGGGAGGCTGTCTTGCAGCTGTTCAGGAGACCTGAAGGATTCTGTTTTCTGTCCTTCCACCCAATCCTACCTTCTGAAGCTGATAATTCTAACATTAGCCCTTGGAGTCAATCTCCTCCTTGTATGTACTAGGGCTGATATTTATCTTATTTCATAAAAATACTCTATGTATTCTCCTTAATCAAGAATTTAATTCATAACTCTGGTCTGGTCATGATGCCTGCCCATCCCTGCCTTTCAGTTCACCTTCCTGTAATGTATTTATTCTCCATTGTACTTTTCTACTGTCATTTCAGTGGGTTTTGAGAAGGAGGGCAGGGATTGCTTATGCTCAGTCTTTTTATAAACCAGAAACAATCATCTCATTCAAATTTCATACTTTTCAGATGAGAAAACCAAGACTGGGAGATTGATGAGTGACCTAAAACAGGCAGTCACTGAAGTCCAGAACTTGGGATTAAAAATCAGGAATCCTGGCCATTAAGTGGAATCCCGCCAGCCAAGCCCACACTGATCCTTGGGCCGAGTACAGGATTTCAGAAGGGGAAGGAAGCAGTACAGTCCCATCCCCCACAGCGGACACTCCACCAAGGCAGTCAGCGGCCACCATCCAGGAAAGCTGAAGGATACACCGCCACTCTCCAACAGATTGCAACATCAAAACAGGTTTGTGTCAATCAGCTCACCCCCCCAGACATCGGGAATTTACATAAAATCTCTCCTAGGCTTTCCGGGGGAGGGAGTATCAGAGTGAGCCTGCATAAAGACTAGGGGGAAACTAGAGACACCTGACCTCCAACCCCTCCTCCCAGTAGCAGCCAAAACGAAACCTGGCTAGCCAGCGCTGGGGGAGGGGCAAGCAGAAAAAATCAAAGTGATAGAGTGCCAGGGATCCCAACAGCCAGCAGCAGGATCCAGGCCGACTCATTCGCATGGCCTGCCCCGCGGCTACAGAAGGCGTGGCGCTGCAGAGAAGAGATTAATTAGCAAACAGGGAGATTAGGGACCACCATTAGGTGGAATCCCGCCAGCCAAGCCCACACTGATCCTTGGGCCGAGTACGGGATTTCAGAAGGGGAAGGAAGCTGTACAGTCCCATCCCCCACAGCAGACACTCCACCGAGGCAGTCAGCGGCCACCATCCGGGAAAGCTGAAGGATACACCGCCACTCTCTGACAGATTGCAACATCAAAACAGCCAGCAGCAGGACCCCGGAGATCCAGGAGATCCAGGCCGACTCATTCACACGGCCTGCCCCGCGGCTACAGAAGGCGTGGCGCCGCAGAGAAGTGATTAATTAGCAAGCAGGGAGATTAGGGACTACCATTAGGTGGAATCCCGCCAGCCAAGCCCACACTGACCCTTGGGCTGAGTACGGGATTTCAGAAGGGGAAGGAAGCGGTACAGCCCCATCCCCCACAGCGGACACTCCACCGAGGCAGTCAGCGGCCATCATCTGGGAAAGCTGAAGTATACACCACCAATCTGCGACAGATTGCAACATCAAAACAGACTACAACATCAAAACAGCGGACACTCCACTGAGGCAATCAGCGGCCACCATCTTGGAAAGCTGAAGTATCCACCACCACTCTCCGACAGATTGCAACAACAAAAACAGGAGAAACCAAGACTAATAGGAGAAACCAGGAGACTAGAGGCAAGACCCTAGTGAGTAGGCGGCTGGAAACCGCAGGCCTGCCGGCGACAATTCACCCACTGCCTGCGTAACGGGGCGGTAGGAGAACGCTGCCAGCAGACTACCGATCACCCGCCAGCGGCCGGGGATATTGGGCGGCTGGAGAATGCCTGCCTGCCGTGACTGGGAACTGAAACCAAACAGAGATAGTCCAGTCACACCCCCCTTTAGGACACTCCAGCAAGGAGCCTGGGGCCCGCCATAGCAGAGCAGTGTTGTCACTGGAGCTCGGACATCAGAATTCCTTCCCAGCAGAATCCAAGTTAGCAGGCATAGTTTAAGAACACAAAGGAGAGACATCAGAGTAATACAGAACCAAAACAAAGCTATAGAAGAGAGCAGAAACACGACAATCAAAAAGAGCTGGGAAGTAACGTGGACAACATGAGAAAACAAGGGAAAAAAGGAGTACAAACAATGCAAGACAACTTAATTCTACAGGAGGACATAGAAACATCAGAAGCAGGGATAGGGAAAGAACTCAAGGCATACCTAACTCAAATGGAAAGGAATATTAGAGAGGACGTGAGACAGCAAGTCCAAGAAATAAAAGTATATTTTGAAAATGAATTAAACAAACAAATTCAAATGGCAAAGAACGAGCTCTACCAGGAGATAGAGATCTTAAAAAAAAATCAAACGATAATCCTAGAATTGCAGGAAACTATAAACCAAATTAAAAATTCAAACGAGAATATTACAAATAGACTTGATCAAGTAGAAGTCAGAACATCAGATAATGAAGACAAGGTTTATCAACTTGAAAAGAGTATAGCCAACACAGAAAAGATGCTTAAAACCCACTAGCAATCTATTCAAGAGATATGGGACGTCATAAAAAAACCAAATTTGAGAGTCATTGGGATAGAAGAAGGAACAGAGATTCAAACCAAAGGAATGGACAGCATATTAAATGAAATAATTGTAGAAAACTTCCCAGAGATGAAAGATAGAATGGATTGCCAAATCCTGGAAGCCTACAGGACCCCAAACATTCAAAACCATAATAGACCAACTCCAAGACACATAATAATGAAGATAGCCAACATACAGAACAAGGAGAGAATATTAAAAGCTACGAGAGAAAAGAGGCAGATCACATTCAGGGGGAAACCAATTAGGTTAACGACTGATTTCTCATCACAGACTTTGAAAGCGAGAAGATCCTGGAACAATGTATTTCATACACTGAAAAATAATGGATTCCAACCAAGAATACTGTATCCAGCAAAATTGAGCTTCAGATTTGACAACGAAATTAAAATCTTTCATGATAAACAAAAGCTAAAAGAATTCACAGCAAGAAAACCAGCACTGCAAAGTATCTTGAGCAAAATACTACAAGAAGAGGAATTGAAAAATAGTGCAAAAAACCAATAGCAAGAAGTAGCTCAGTAAAGGGGGAGGAAAATAACCAAAAAGTAAAATTAGCCAAACAAAAATAAAGAAAGAAAGAAGCATGACTGGAAGTACAAATCATATCTCAATTGTAACCTTAAATGTTAATGGCCTAAACTCACCAATCAAGAGACATAGGCTGGTAACCTGGATCAAAAAAATAAATCCAACAATATGCTGCCTTCAGGAGACTCATATGATAGGAAAAGACATACATAGGCTGAAGGTAAAAGGTTGGGATAAATCATACCACTCACATGGCCCTCGGAAACAAGCAGGAGTGGCCATAGTCATATCGAATAAAATCAACTTCAAACCTAAGTTAATCAAGAAAGATAAAGAAGGGCACTATATACTGTTAAAAGGAACCATCAACCAACAAGACATAACAATTATCAATGTGTATGCACCAAACAATGGAGCTGCAACGTTCATAAAACAAACCCTCCTCAAGTTCAAGAGTCAAATAGACCACAACACAATAATTATGGGTGACTTCAACACACCGCTCTCGCCATTAGACAGATCCTCTAGACAAAAATTGAATAAAGAAACTTTAGAACTCAACAGCACAATCAACAACCTAGACTTAACCGACATATATAGAATATATCAACCATCATCAAGTGGATACACGTTCTTCTCAGCAGCGCATGGATCCTACTCAAAGATAGACCATATATTATACCATAAGGCAACTCTTAATAAATATAAAGGTGTGGAGATTATACCATGCACCATATCTGACCATAATGGAATGAAATTGGAAATCAATGATAAAAGAAGGAAGGAAAAACCCTACACCACATGGAAAATGAACAATATGTTATTGAATGATCAATGGGTTACAGAAGACATAAAGGAGGAGATGAAAAAATTCTTAGAGTCAAATGAAAATACAGACACAACATACCGGAATCTATGGGACACAATGAAAGCAGTTTTAAGAGGGAAATTCATTTCTTGGAGTTCTTTCCTCAAAAAAAGAAAAAACCAACAAATAAATGAACTCACACTACGCCTCAAAAATCTAGAAAAGGAAGAGCAAAACAACAGCAAATGTAGTAGAAGACAAGAAATAATTAAAATTAGAGCAGAAATCAACGAAATTGAAACAAAAACAACCATCGAAAAAATAGATAAAACTAAAAGTTGGTTCTTTGAAAAAATAAATAAGATAGAGAAGCCCTTAGCCATACTAATGAAAAGAAGAAGAGAGAGAACTCAAATCACTAACATACGGGATGAAAAAGGCAATAGCACAACAGACACTACAGAAATACAGAAGATAATTAGAAAGTATTTTGAAACCCTATATTCCAATAAAATAGAAGATAGTGAAGATATCGATAAATTTCTTAAGGCATATGATTTGCCCAGATTGAGACAGGAAGACACACAAAATTTAAATAGACCAATAACAAAGGAAGAAATTGAAGAAGCCATCAAAAGACTACCAACCAAGAAAAGCCCTGGACCGGATGGGTATACAGCGGAGTTCTACAAAACCTTCAAAGAAGAATTAATACCAATACTTTTCAAGCTATTTCAAGAAATAGAAAAAGAAGGAGCTCTTCCAAATTCATTCTATGAGGCCAACATCACTCTGATCCCAAAACCAAACAAAGATACTTCAAGGAAAGAAAACTACAGACCAATATCTCTAATGAACTTGGATGCAAAAATTCTCAATAAAATTCTGGCGAATCGAATACAAAAACATATCAGAAAACTTGTGCACCATGACCAAGTAGGATTCATCCCTGGGATGCAAGGCTGGTTCAATATACGGAAATCAATAAATGCTATTCACCACATCAATAGACTTAAAGACAAGAACCATATGATCATCTCGATAGATGCAGAAAAAGCATTTGACAAAGTACAGCATCCCTTTATGTTCAAAACACTAGAAAAACTAGGGATAACAGGAACTTACCTCAACATTGTAAAAGCTATATATGCTAAACCTCAGGCTAGCATCATCCTAAATGGAGAAAAATTGAAGGCATTCCCTCTAAAATCTGGAACAAGACAGGGGTGCCGGGCTGGGATGTGGCTCAAGCGGTAGCGCGCTCACCTGGCATGCGTGCGGCCCGGGTTCGATCCTCAGCATCACATACCAACAAAGATGTTGTGTCCGCCGAGAACTAAAAAATAAATATTAAAAATTCTCTCTATCTCTCTCTCTCCTCTCTCACTCTCTCTTTAAAAAAAAAAAAAAAGACAGGGGTGCCCTCTATCACCACTTCTATTCAATTTAGTTCTCGAAGTACTAGCCAGAGCAATTAGACAGACAAAAGAAATTAAAGGCATAAAAATAGAAAAAGAAGAAGTTAAATTATCGCTATTTGCGGATGACATGATAATATACTTAACAGACCCAAAAGGGTCTACAAAGAAGCTGCTAGAGTTAATAAATGAATTCATCAAAGTGGCAGGTTATAAAATCAACACGCATAAATCAAAGGCATTCCTGTATATCAGCAACAAAACCTCTGAAATGGAAATAAGGAAAACCACTCCATTCACAATATCCCCAAAGAAAATAAGATACTTAGGAATCAACCTAACAAAAGAGGTGAAAGATTTATACAATGAAAACTACAGAACCCTAAAGAGAGAGATAGAAGAAGATCTCAGAAGATGGAAAAATGTACCCTGTTCATGGATAGGCAGAACTAACATCATCAAAATGGCGATATTACCCAAAGTTCTCTACAGGTTTAATGAGATGCCAATCAAAATCCCAACAGCATTTCTTGAAGAAATAGATAAAGCAATCATGAAATTCATATGGAAAAACAAAAGACCCAGAATAGCAAAAGCAATTCTAAGCAGGAAGTGTGAATCTGGAGGTATAGCGATACCAGAGTTCAAACTGTACTACAAAGCAATAGTAACAAAAACAGCATGGTACTGGTACCAAAACAGGCGGGTGGACCAATGGTACAGAATAGAGGACACAGAGACTAATCCATAAAGTTACAACTATCTTATATTTGATAAAGGGGCTGAAAACATGCAATGGAGGAAGGATAGCATCTTCAACAAATGGTGCTGGGAAAATTGGAAATCCATATGCAACAAAATGAAATTGAATCCCTTTCTCTCACCAGCCACAAAATTTAACTCAAAATGGATCAAGGAGCTAGATATCAAACCAGAGACACTGCGTCTGATAGAAGAAAAAGTTGGCTACGATCTACATATTGTGGGGTCAGGCTCCAAATTCATTAATAGGACTCCCATAGCCCAAGAGTTAACAACAAGAATAAACAAATGGGACTTACTTAAACTAAAAAGTTTTTTCTCAGCAAGAGAAACAATAAAAGAGGTAAATAGAGAGCCTACATCCTGGGAACAAATTTTTACCCCCCACACATCAGATAGAGCCCTAATATCCAGAATGTACAAAGAACTCAAAAAATTAAATAATAAGATAACAAATAATCCAATCAACAAATGGGCCAAGGACCTGAACAGACATTTCTCAGAGGAGGACATACAATCAATCAACAAGTACATGAAAAAATGCTCACCATCATTAGCAATCAGAGAAATGCAAATCAAAACCACCCTAAGATACCATCTCACTCCAGTAAGAATGGCAGCCATTATGAAGTCAAACAACAATAAGTGTTGGCGAGGATGTGGGGAAAAGGGTACACTTGTACACTGCTGGTGGGACTGCAAAATGGTGAGGCCAATTTGAAAAGCAGTATGGAGATTCCTGGGAAAGCTGGGAATGGAACCACCATTTGACCCAGCTATAGCCCTTCTCGGACTATTCCCTGAGGACCTTAAAAGAGCGCACTATAGGGATACGGCCACATCAATGATTATAGCGGCACAATTCACAATAGCTAGACTGTGGAACCAACCTAGATGCCCTTCAATAGATGAATGGATAAAAAAAAATGTGGCATCTATATACAATGGAGTATTATGCAGCACTAAGAAATGACAAAATCATAGAATTTGGAGGGAAATGGATGGCATTAGAGCAGATTATGCTAAGTGAAGCTAGCCAAGCCCTGAAAAACAAATGCCAAATGTCTCCTTTGATATAAAGAGAGCAACTAAGAACAAAACAGGAAGGAAGAGCATGAGGAAAAGACTAACTGTAAACAAAGACAAATGGGGGGAGAGAAAGGGAGAGAGAAGGGAAAGGATATGCAAATGATAGGAGACCTTCAATGATACACAAAAGTATAAGAGGTTATGATGGGCAAGGGGGAGGGGGGGGGAAAGGGAGAGAATTGAACAACAGCAGAAGAGGCAGAGAGGGAAAGTGGGAGGGGAGGGGAGGGGGGATAGTAGCGGTTAGGAAAGGTAGCAGATCAAGACAGTCACTAATATGCCATTATGTAAAAATGTGAGTATGTAACAGATGTGATTCTGCTATCTGTACTTGGGGTAGAAATGGGAGTTCAAAACCCAATAGTCAAATGTATGAAAGATGATTTATCAAGAGCTCTGTAATGTTTGGAACAATCAATAATTAAAAAAAAAAAGAATTAAATGGCATCAAAAAAAAATCAGGAATCCTCAATCCTGTTACTTTGATTGTATTGTACTACCACACCCTTGAAATTTAAATTACAAGTTTTACTCAAAAGTGATGGGTATAGGTATTTTAAGGAGGCAAATGTGATCTCAGTGATATGGTTAAAAAAAAATATATATTATGTAGCAGCGTGAAGCAGTGATATCCTCAAAAGTATCTAATATATCCCCCCGTCACATCAGGCACTGGCGTGCAGAGAAGGGATCATTCCCTGTCTGGGACCTCAGGAAAACACACAATTTGAGGGCCATATCATATAAACACCCTGTTTTAATATAATGTTGCAAATTCCAAGATAGATATCTGGAGTAGGAGCTAAGTGAGCACTGAGAAGAAATTAAAGAAGGTTCCTGGAGTTTGGAAGAAGGATAGTCAGTTGTGTCAATGTGACTAGATTATAGTACTTGGTTATTCAATTAAACATGGAATTGAGATGTTATATGAAAGTGCTTTGTGGATGTAATTAATTAACATCTAAAACAAGTTGATTTCAAGTAGATTATAATTGATATTATGGGAAGGCTTCATCCAATCAGTTGAACAGTTTTAAGAGGGAAACTGAGGTTTCCCTGATGAAGAAGAAATTTCACCTGTGGGCTGTAACATCAACAGCTGCCAGAAGTTTCCAGCCTGCCCTGTCTGTTCTGTGCATTTCAGACTTACCAATCCTTGGGGCTACGGATTTTGGATTTATCAGCATCTATAATCACATCACATACATAAGTGTATTGTTACATTTTTATATATATATATAAATATATATATATATATTTATATGCATACATAATAGAAAACATACATGAAAGCATATATATATATATATGCAAGTATATATATATATATATATACTTGCATGTATGTAATATATATATATAAAAACACCCTTTTGTTTCTGTAGAACTACTCTGTGAACCCTGACTAATACAGATGGGGAAAAATTTAGCCAAGGAAAGGAAAAAAAAAGGATAGCAAAAAGAAAAAAATGTTCTAAAAATTACTCTGTTCATTTGGATGTAATACTCTGTTCATTTGGATGTAATTAATGTAGACAGCCATTTGCGGTCACAAACTAATTTTTTTTTCCCCAACTAAACAGATTCAATCTAATAGTTACATTAGTTAAATCAGACAGAAAAGTGGGTTCTCTTGGCAGGTTTTAAAAAACGAATTTCAGTTATTATTAGACTCCTGAAAATTACCAAGTTTGGAAAGAAGGAGATATTCAGACATATAAAAAATTGACGAGTTTTCTCAGCACATGTAACCAGATGGAACAAAAACTCCTTGTTCAAACATACTTTCACATTTCATAATGAAATCCTCTCAAGTAAGAATAACTTCCAGTTCTTGACCACGTTTTGAGACAGTCAGAAGTCATCTTCATTATAATTCATAAATAAGTCGAAATACGTCTCAATTTAACCTTATAACAACAACATGAATGAATTTGTTTTTACTACAAAGACCCTCTCTTCCTTTGTAATATATAACTACTTTCTACTAATTAAAACAACCTAGGCTTCAAAACACTCTCTAGAGAAAGTATCTCACTACTTTAAAAAGCAGGCAACCTGTATCCATCTCTCTAATTTTAGATCACATTTAAGGAAAGCATGAACAACTATAAGTGGACAATAATGTTAGAATTCCATGTCAACTTTTGAGTATTTTTAACTTGTTTTATTAAATCGATTAAAATTTACATTGAATAATCAATTAAGAGAAAAATAGGGAGGCAAACTATGTTTTCAAAAACTCTTTAGTAAAATCTTTAATTTTAAACCAGTGAGATATGCTGTCTTGAATGCTTTTTAATCAATACTATAAGGAAGTCAAATTGTAACCATATTAACAAGGAGGACTCCATTTGATTTCTGATATGGAAGGAGGAGATATTGCAGATCATCAAATGATCCTTTTATATGGTTCTCAAGTTCTTTAGAGGATGAAACTGAGTAGAAACAAATTACCCCAAAATACTGTTCCTTAAGGATTTTTTCTAACTGAAGCTGGTTTCATGGGTGTGAAAAGACATTAATAAGGAGCATTTCCATGGTTTGGAATACATTTACACCACGCAGATGAGGCCATTAATATGTACTTATGTTCTTTAAAATACGTTTTTATCTTAAGACAGCAAATTATTCTTTAACTATATCTGGTTGCCCCCTGACCACCAACAAACATTTAATTTGGCTTATATGTTAAAAATAAATTTTCTGATTTAGTTTCAGACATTAACAAATCAAACTCACATGCATAAATATTGATATTTCTGATTTCTCTCAAAAACTCCTATTTGTCAATGATGATACAGAATTGATGCTAAAGACAATGCACCTCAGTTCAGAAAGAGCAACTGCCTTTAGAAAGGCCTACACTTTCCTTGTGGCAGAAATCTTTTTCCCTTGACTTTTTCTTTTCCTCTCTTTCCTACTCCTTCTCTGCAATGTCTTTCCTTTGCCTACAACTCCGATTTCATTCATTTACCTCCCTGGTTGCTACAGGCACTAGTGTTTGCCATTTTAGGTCATAAATATCACTATTATTCTGCTTTTATGTCCCTTTGCAAAGATAGCAGCATATACTATGATTGTCAGTCCATGTAACAGTCTCTTTTTTTTGTAAATTAAAAATTAATTTGTTAAAATAAAAGGAGTATTTATTTATTCAAAAGGAAAAAACCCTCACTGACAAATTATATAAAGCATGTTTAATTTATTTATCTGATAGAGTATTATAAAACCATTAAAAATTAGATAAAATTTTAAAATATGTTAAATGACAAAAATTTGAAAAACAGTGCGTAAAATCTACTTCTATGATTATTCACAAGAAACTTTTAACAATAGATACTTCTGGAATTGGGAACATGGATGGTGCTGGGATATGGAATGGGGAATATTTTTGTTTATGCTTTTATTCTTCTTTATTGTTTAGATTTAGTATAAATTACCTTTAAAATTAAGAATTGCATGTACATAGCACATGGAAGGCCTCGAGTTTGATCCCGAGCAATAAATAAATAAATAGCCAAACTAATTGATTAAATTTTATTAAGAGTTGTTTAAAAGGCTCCAAAATAAAAGCCATTTAAAATAATAGTTTAAATTTATGTATATCACTTTATGTAACACTTTCACATATATTAGTACCTAACCTGGTCTTTATATAAGCTTTTGAGGTAGGCAGTTAGATAATATACTTTGTTTTTTCTCAGATAAGTAAAAAGAATGATAGAGTCAAAACCTACTAAAGTCCAACACAGCCAGAGAGATAATGAGCCAGAATCACACCAAGTGCACTTGTCAGGAGAGGCTACGTAATGCAGTGGAAACAAACACCTCTCACATCTCAATGACTTTAAACCACAAACATTTTTTTTCTTCCTAATGTCATGGGTTCAGTGAGCATCGGCTACAATTCTGCTTTAAGTCATCTTTATTCTGGGACCCAGGCTGACATAGCAGCTACTATGTAGATTTTTGCTGGTTACTCTGGCAAAAGTCAAGCCTTACATTACAATGAAAGCTTTAGCTGCTTGTCCCTGTAAATCAGTGGTCAAAAAACAGTCATGTATTCTACTCTATATATGCACAGGAGCTGTAGTAAATGCAGTCTTATATCCAGAGTCTTATAATCATATATTCAGAACCAGAGTGAGTGTGGGGACCAAAATAATTGGTAAACTTAATGACTAACACTTCAAAGCCTCTCATTCAAGCTCTCTCATAAGTTATTATAACTACATAGATGCTTAGGTTACTCATATTTAAAATAATATGCTTATTTAACACTACCCTGATACAAATCAGTTAAAAATGAGTTTATATTATACTCGTTTGTCTTATCTAACTTCATAACACTGTCTTTTCTTTTTTATTCACACTTCATTATTTTATTGTAGCAATTAAATGTTTTGTCCTTGAGTACATAGGAAGAAACATTGAAGTTGAGCATCTCAATGCCCACTGAGCCACGCCAAGTACAGAATATTAACAGAAGGGAAAGCCAGCTGCAACCTATAGATAGCATTCCATACTGCACAGTGTATTGCATAAACAAGGATTCTCCAAACATTCATAGGCCCTTAACCTCAATCACACATCCTTAATCAGATGTCAGTTCAGTAGCAAATTTTCTAAATAATGATGATGTAACATCCATTAGTAAATAGGAGACATCAATTACATTAAATATCAAGCCTGGACTGCCAGACAAATCATGAACAAAACACATTGATAAGCAATGTGCTTCTCAGCGAAGGGCAACCAATGAAAGCAATGAGCTATCAAAGAGACACACAGAAAGTTGTTCTACTGAAGGGAAAGTCACAGCAGCTGTTAATCAGATGCAGATAACTGAAGTTGAGTTGTGAAATGTTAAGAGTAGCAGGACAAAGAGAGGAAGCACATCAAGGTTAGGTCAAGAAACAGAAGATAAAGAGTTACAACACCTGCAACTGAGGCATTTATAACCTAGGTGGGGAAAGAGGAGACGCAGAGAGCAGATGAGTAGGCACAGTGGTAGTCCAGGAGTAGTAGGACAGCAGCGCTGGATCAAAAGAAGGAAATTATTGGAATGGAATAAGAGAAGGAAGAATTCATTATTTTGAAACTTTTTGGATTTGAGCATCCAGAGAGAGAAGTAAGAATATTCATAGAAAAAAAAAGGTTTCTTTCCCAGCACATACATGCACACATATGCAACACACTTAGGCACACACGTGTGCAGAGAGACAAGGCTTTTTTTATTTTTTTATTTTTATTTTTTTTTTTTTTTTGGTAAAATTGGGGGTAAGTGAATCACTGACAAAAATGGTCTCAAGGTTTTAGTTTTTCTCTGCTGGTAGGAGGAATTCTTCAGTGGTTTAATCTTGGTCATGTTGAATCTGGGGTGGTGGAAGGATACCTGCATCAAACAGGTTTGGGAGACCACTCTGTTTGTAGGAGTTGTGAGAAAGAGAGCATGAGGTAATAGTTATAGCTTTGGAAGCCATACAGGTAGGAAGAAGATCCAGAGATACATTTTTAAATTACTCATAAATGTATTGTCATGAATTAGTTCCCTTTAATCTCATATTTGTGTGTGTTTTAATTTTTGCTTTATATGGTATTTATTCTATCCTGTTCCAGGTGGAGTTTAAGAAGACCTAAAATATTAAAACCATATGAAACAGAAGAGATAAAGGGAAAGATGTTTAAATGTATAATTCATTCAACTGAGTGATTGAAGTCTTGAAAGTAAAGATGATCTCCAAAGGAAAGGACACTGAGGAAGGGTGATGGCTAGACTTAGAGAATGTGCTGCTGTTTAGGAGGTGACAGAAAAAAAAGCAGAGCTAACCAAGAGAAGAGGTCAGACAGACAGGAGAACCCTCTTAGAAATGCTATTTTCCTGTTCTGATGGCCATTTTTCATACTTTAGAATGTTTTTCAAAAAAGCACTTTAATATAATGAAGTTCCTTCAGTTGTAACAAGGTCATTTTTCACAGCTATGTTACTAGGTATTTCAAAAGTATACTTTGTTATCAAAAAGGAGGAAAAAAATTGGCTTGGAGAGAATTAACCAAGGGAACATCAGAATGAACCAACTGGTTTAAAGTAGTTTTATGAAAAACAAATCTGGAGATAACCTTGTTCTCTTCTTGGATATGACCTAATATTTCATGTGTATCAATGTCATATATGTGTAATTTATGAGTTTATGAATCAGGGTGTGAATTGTGATTTAAAAAAAACCATAAATCAAGGAACAAAGCTAAGTTTCACAATAGCTTCATCTGAGATGTTGAGCCTAATGTGTTCTGAACAACCTATAGAGGTGCCTGAAAACATTCTCATCCAGAGGAATCAAATATGTGCTGGCAAATCCTTCACTCCTCATTTTTTCATCAAGACTTCCAGCAATAATGACACCTCTCAGGGTTATAGCTGAGTGAACTTAAGAGAAGAAAAAGACAGGGCGAGGCACTCTTACAGAGGTTGGAAAGGTGCTCCTTGTACTGGATGTTTGGGATTTCCAAGCTGAGTATCTAACCATAGACATTGTTTAGAAGGACATTAAAAATTTAACTAAGTGGACCTGTGTGCTCTGATGAAGGTCTTCTGCACCCTGGTTATGGTAAAGACAATGGTTCAAACTTCTTACCGATAAATCTTCCTTAGTTGTTGGAGACCTTAAATAACCCCCATTTTTTTTTTTTTTCCTGCTCAGTACCAGCTCCAGTATACCAATTCTTCGGTTCTCTTAGAATTGGTGCACTAGGAGTTCTCTTAGAATTGGTGCACTGGGAATTTCTTGTGTGTTGCAATATATGAGTAAAAAGGCTTCTATTCAGTTACATCAGAATATTTTATTTTGTACCAAATATGACTCTGTTGTATAGAAAACTCTTACAGTGCTTCATGATTCTAATGCTGCATTTTAACATTCAATTTATTTTTAGAATTTTTAGATGATACTTCAGATCTGCCTCAACATTATTGAATGTGCTTATGGATAAACAACTCCATGCACTTTTATATCTGTTAGAGTCCCAGTAGGAAACAAACAGATGGCACTTTCAAATTGAGTAATTTGAAAATATTTATTAGAGAGGCTATTTACAAAGGTGTGGGAGGGTTTAACAACCACCAGAGCTAGTGCCATTCCTTGGGGCTAGTAAGATAGGCACTGGACCATCCACAAGCTAATTCATGACAGGAAAGAGGAACAAACCAAATATGGAGACAGTCACACAAAATAAATAGCTCACCTTTATTTTCTTCTTTTTCTTGCACTTCCCGGTAGATCTGCCTATCAATCAAACCCAATAGGATGCAAAAAGGCAGGGAAGCCCTCTTGATATTCTGAGATAGTCCTGATAGATGACTTCTATGGGCAGAGAGAATGGACAGGAAGTAGAAGATGGGTTTGGAGGGCAAATAGAAGACATCCAGCACAGATATACTCATTGACCCAGGGGAGATGTATGTAAGACAGAAAACAGAAAATATCTTGATTATGGTATTTTGAATTTCAATATAGTTATATTGTGATAAAATAAGATATATACATTTGGTTCCTAGTTCCCAGCATAGAGCACCAAGAAAAAAAATTAAAATACCTGGAGTGATAGGAATGGGAGGAATCTCTTTTGTTATTCATAAAAAGCTCCTTGAGAGCTGAGTAGTGGTATGCCTATAATCCCAGATACTCTGAGGTTGAGGTAGTACAGTCACAAGTTCAAGGCCAGCCTTGGCAACTTAGGGAGACCCTGTCTTAAAACAAATAAAAAGGGCTGCCAATGTAGAACTGTGATAAAGAATCCTGGGTTCAATCCCCAGTACTGCAAAATTAAAAATTAAAAAGTAAACCCTATGAACCATACCTGAGATTATCTTAATGAGGTGACTCTTGGCCTCTAGAAAGCTTCAGAGTGAGGGCTGGTTGCCAATGGATACAGCCATGTGATTAGAGAGTTGGAACTTCACCTTGCCTCTTACCTCCAAGGGGAAAGAGCCTGGAGATTTGCTGAATGGCCAATGATTTAACCAATCACAAATCATGCCTATTTAATGAAGCCTTCATAAAAACTCTATAATTCAGAAAGTTTCTGGTCAGTGAGAACATTAAGATGCAGAGAAGATGGCATAACCAGAAAATAGAAGTTTCATACCTCTTCTCCTATATAGTGCCCTATGTACCTCTTCCACTTGACTGATCCAGAGTTGTATTCTTTATATAAATTGGTAATATTAAGTAAAGTATCTTTGACTGTCAGTGAACCATTCTAACAAATTATCAAACCCAGGAAGAGTGTCATGGAAACCCCTGATCTGTCTGTTTGTCAGAAGTGCCAGAGACCTAGAACTACAACTGGCATCTAAAGTGGGAGCCAAAAGCAAGAGTAAAAAGTCTTAGAAATACACTGGAGGAAACAGAGTTCTCTTGCATCACTCTTAGACCTCAAAAACTTCTTATCTGATTGAGTGAAAGAGAAAAAGAGAAGAAGAAACAAGTAAGGAGAGATCTATTGGCCCAGGAGTAGAAGGGGGAGTATGCCAATCTTCCAAAAGAATCCACTCAGGAAAAGAAAATCCAATCCCTACAGAAAGAATATGGGTGTGTAGCATTGAGGAGAGCTGCAGGCAACTCAAGGGATGAAGGGAGCCAGGTGCAATGGGGAAATGAAGGGACTGCACAGAACTGTGGAGCCCATGAGTCAATTAAAGGGGGCAGTGCCAGCCAGCTTGCTGTTTCCATGTAAGAATTTAAGCAGTGAGTTGGTGTAGTTCCAATTTTTCAAGGGAAAGCATAAAAATGGATCCAAATAAAATTTCCACATTCTTAAATTTTTGTGGGCTAAATAAAATGTCTAAAAACCAAATTCAGTGTATAGCCTGGTTCACAGTATATTGAGTCCTTAGAGGTGTACAGCACCAAAGTAGCAAGGAAATTTGCTAGACCTGAGAGGCCATGTGGACTAGGATGAAGGATTCATGAAGACAGATTTAGGATCAAAAACAGTAGGTCTTCCTTTTCATCCAGATTCAATACAAACTTCCAGGAATGGTGATGTGATCCAGGGAATGGGAATGAAACACCAAAATAATCTTTGAGTGTCAGTGAACCATTCTAACAAATTAGCAAACTCAGGAAGAATAAGTTGAATATTGTGTGCCATATTAGCAGAATCAAGATCCAAAAAGGAACTGGTTTGGTAGAAAAATAAAGCAGTGACTGCCCATCTGTATTCCCTAGTTCTCTTATTAAAGTTTGCTATTAATTTCCAAAACAGGATCTAGGTTTCCTGCATACCCAGTTTCACCATCCTGTTGGAGGTATGTAAGTGGAGTTGATTGCTTGGATTTTCTGTTTCTGATCTATGCAAACCATGGCTTTGCTAAACAACTTCTGATAGGATTTTAGAAGCTAAGTCCTTCTTAGTTTATTCACAATTCTGAAGCAAAGATCTGTGTGTAAAAGATGACTATATTGAGATGATCACTGCTGTGGCTATTCAGTGATTATAATTCATTATTGAACCTAGAATGAAATGTTTCTTCTCTGTTTGGCATCAACGCTGTTATCAAAAAATATAAGGAGCAGGGATCAGGCTCTAGCTGAATACTGAGGTCTCATTCAGTTGTAGGATGCTATATGTGGCCAGAAAATTTATCTTTATTTTTTTTGTTGTTGTTGTTCATTTATTTATTTTTATGTGGTGCTGAGGATCGAACCCAGGGTCTCACACATGCC